>NC_050072.1:14692082-15022895 GCF_009764565.3 Dermochelys coriacea | reverse complement strand
ACCATGGACTCTTGCCAGGCAGAACGCCACACTACAAACACAACCACCACCTACCCCCTCAATCAAACCAAAGCAACAAAAGCAGGCTCTTCCTACGGCAAAGGGAAAAACAGATTTCCCACCAGCTATGAAAAGCTGGAGGTTAATATAAATTCCATGGCTTTGAGGGGGAAATGGAGCTGCATTCAAAGACTCAATGGCTAACCACGTTTCCTTCGTCTGGCAACTGTAAGCTCCGTGAGCCGAGTTATTGAGGAAGTGAGATGAGGGCTATATTTGTTCCAGCTGCCGTTTTCCCTTAACCCCTTGAAGTGGCGTTTCCCAAAGAAGGATTTCATTTTTAATGCTTGCTTTTCATTTTTATTCATGCAATGCTAGAACTATTTGTTTGCATCACTGTCGTTCATAAATTAAAAACAAAACGAAAAAGCCCCTCACCATCCAAAAAAGCACAATCTGGATGTGTGGGGGATGGGAGGAGTCAAAGAATAGACTTTCAAGAATTAACTTGGAAAAGGAAAGAGAGAGAGATAAAGCCACAAAAAACTTGTGTGTTAATATCAAAATCTTTTTTTTGCTTTTAAAGTCTAATGCAGCCAATGCAAAATTGCTATGAAAATGTTATCAGCCAGGTCATGAAATCTGCTCTCCCTCATCCCCCAGTGATGATGAGAAAATGAATGATATTTCACTCCTGCAATAAATTTTTTTTAATCCATCACAAGTGAGTGAGCAAACTGATTTTTTCAAGCCTGTATTTGTGACATACATCTGAGAACAGTTGATGGCTTTAAAACAACTAGATACCTAAAGACTAAAATATATGTAGGCTTGGAAGGATTAGATTGTGATAGGTAAATGTCAGTATACGTTGATTTTACCATACACACACAAAAGAGGAAAAATATTTCTAGTGATATTAATCAAAATTTACAGATAGGCAAAGTAAGAAAAATGCTGCTTGAGAACTTATTAGAATAGCCTTTGGTTTAAAAGATATTAAATTTGTACATTTTGAAACATAATGTTGACAATTTGTGTTTTAGTGGTTATAAAAGCTTCAATTTTTTGAATCTCAATATCTACTGTCATTAAATAATTGCCTTATTGCCTGACACTCCCCCAGAATTTCCTGCAACAGTGAAAATGTAAATTGATTAAAATCAGAAAAAATTGTGAAAAATAAGCATCAATATTATCCATCAAAATTATAAAAATATAAAATAAAAATCTAATTCTGCCAACCCTAAATATAAGATATTTTGTTTAGAGCCTCTAAGCTCTTCAGGACAAGCACTATCTATGTTATGCATCTTGTACAGTGTTAGACACACCACTGATATTTAATAATAATAAACAAATTGGGGATACGTAAGCAGCTTTCAGCACTGCTCCTTTTCTTTGTCTAAGGTCAATGCCCTTACTCATGTGGAGTAGTACCTTACTCTGCAACTGATTTTCTCAATAGGACTATCATACAGTAAAGTACTAGTTTACATGAATCTGGCCCTACTCATTTAGGCTATGATCCAATCAAGTATTTAAGCACATGCTTAAATTTAAGCATGTGAGTAAACAGATTGAATTCAATGGGACTAATCATGGGTTTAAAGTTAAACATCTGCTTCACGGCTTTACTGGATCAGGGCCTTATTTTTAGTGTGCCAAGTTTAAAAATATAACTTGTAAGAATCTCTCCTTATTAGCTATTTTCCCCACCTTTAAAACAGGCAGAAAACCTGATTTAAAAGGAAGCTTGTCTAGCACATAGGCACACTATGTTTCTCTTTAATTATACCTGCATGTGAAATACCTTCCTGAAATCCCCACCCAAACAAAGCCTTAAGAAAGGAAACAATGGAAATCCCTGATGTTTCCACTAAGCAGTGAGAAAAGGGGCATGTAGGATTGAGCTGTTGTCTGTTCTTACTGTTCTCAAACCAGAGTGGTTACCACAACAACAGCCTGGAGAGACACTTATTTATTACATACCTGATTTTTTAAGACAGAAGCTTCCTCAAGACTGGCCAAAGCCTCAATTCCCAGCATGTATTCAAATCCCACCTTAAAATTCTGCAAAGCCTTACAGCACTGACATACGGCTGAAAGAGCATTTCAATGGATATAGAGAAAAAACATGACGACGACGTGAACTCCACGAAGCAAACAACGTTTCCATTCTGTTCCCCATGGAAACACTGGGCACCCAGAGCCCAATCTGGCAAGCAGAGGAGAGATTCCAAATAAGCTTGCATGCCACCAGCTCCTATTGGCTTTCACTGGAAGGAACTGAGGGCACCCCTCGGAGCCAAGACATAAGGGAGTGTATCCACCTCCTTTATCCTGTATGCCCTGTCTTGCTCAGCATGGCCTGTTATTCTGATCTGTGACTAGTATTTCATACCATATTGATGGGCCCTGATGTTGGGCCCATTGTGCCAGGCACTGTACCTATACATACAGACAATCCCTGTCCTGCTTATACTCTAAATAGACAACACAGAGAAAAGGTGGGAGAAAGAGATAGAACAGGCAAGCAGAAAATGCGGAGGATGAAGCTTTGCCATTGATTTCAATGGGGGCAGGATTTCACCCAGATCATATAGGAAACCTGTGGCAGCTCTCCCGAGTCTCAGCCCAGCAACTCAACCCCAACATCATGCTTCCTCCCTGTTGTCCTTTCTTGGGGTTTATTTGTGGAATGCCAGTCAGTCAGGGCCAGGAGCATCAACTTCTTTGCCTGTAAAGTACCCAGCACACCAATGGCGCTATAGAAATAAAATCAAGATGTTTTGATAAAATAATCTATTAACATGACTGGGTGGGTTACTGGATCCAAATGTCAAACAGCTCCACTTTATTGGCTATTTTCTCAGACAAGTGGCAGGTCCCTGATTACTACCACGGTAAGAACATAAGAACAGGGGCCGCTAACAGGGAGTTTCGAGAGGGAGTTCTCCAGGTGAAGGAGGAGCAAATATGGGACCCTTGGGGTAAGTGGCTGTCTGTACTGTGTGTTTGTGTTTGGGGGTTACATGCTGTGTGCTGAGCTTGTGTTTGTTTGTCTGTCTGTTTGTTTGTTTGTTCGAAGGACTGTGTGTTGTGGCCAGCAGTTGGAAGCTGTGAGCTTCTAAACAAGGTTTGAAATCTAGAAGCCTCTGTTCATTGCTGAGCCTTAGTCAGGGGGTGGAGCTATCAAGGAGGCCAGGATTTTATAAAGCAGTGAGCAAGTGACCAGGGGCCGCTAACAGGGAGTTTCGAGAGGGAGTTTGGAAGGGGAGTGGGAAGGGGGGAAGGTACACTTGCCATTCTTTAAAACCTTTACACTAAACTATAATCAAAACTTCCTGATTTAAACAAAAATCCTATCATTAACCTAGGTAACTGTAGGAGAAAATGCAGGCAGAAGCCCAGCAGCAGAGTGGGAGCTATCCTGTTTATTGCATTCAGTGTAGCATGTATGATTACCTGCCCTGTGGGCGGGTGGCGTATGTGTAATTTTGGTGCAAGGAGCTCCTGGCCCTCAGAGACCATGCACAGGCTTTGGAGGCCAGGTTGGCAGAACTGGAGGAGCTAAGGGAGGCAGAGAGTATGCTGATGAGGCTTTCCGGGACACTGTAGATTTGTCCCACCTCTGGTCAGACACCCCCTGCGCTGTTAAGGAGGATGAAAGGCCCAGAGAAGGAGAGCAGTCAACAGGAACAGAGGGAAACCTTCCCATAGTTGGGATGGTTCCAGATGATGTTGGGGTATCCTCTCGCACCGAAATTACCTCTCTGTGGGAGCGAACTCCAGTCATTAGGAAAAGGCAGGTGTTAGTAATGGGAGATTCAGTCATTAGACACATAGATAGCTGGGTTTGTGATGACCAGAAGAACCGTATGGTGACTTGCCTGCCTGGTGCGAAGGTTGCGGATCTCTTGAGGCATCTAGATAGACTTATGTGTAATGCTGGGGAGGAGCCGGTGGTCATGGTATATGTAGGTACCAATGACGTAGAGAAGGGTAGGAGAGACATTCTGGAGGCCAAATTTAGGCTGCTAGGAAAGAGACTGAAATCCAGGACCTCTATGGTAGCATTCTCAGAAACGCTTCCAGTTCCATGCACAGGGCTAGGTAGGCAGGCAGAGCTTCAGAGTCTCAATGCGTGGATGAGACGATGGTGTAGAGAGGAGGGATTTAGATTTATTAGGAACTGGGGAAACTTTGGGATGGGGCAGCCTATACAGAAAGGATGGGCTCCACCAAAACCAAAGTGGATCCAGACGGCTGGCACTTCGCATTAAAAAGGTTGCAGAGCAGTTTTTAAACTAAGAGATGGGGGAAAGCCAATTGTTGCAGAGGTGCACGTGCATCGGACAGAGACTTCTCTTAGACGAGAATCTAGTGAGAGATTCTCTAGGTTTTAATCAGGAGTAGGGGATGAAAGAGGACAAAGTATGGGCCAGATCAGACAAGAAACATTCACATTAAGAATCTGACAAATTAGAAAAGGGCAGACAAATAAACAGTGACAAGTTTTTGAAGTGCTTGTACACAAATGCTAGAAGTCTAAATAATAAGATGGGTGAACTCAAGTGGCTTGTGTTAAAGGAGGATATTGATATAATAGGCATTACAGAAACCTGGTGGCGTGAGGACAATCAATGGAACACAATCATTCCGGGGTACAAAATATATCGGAAGGACAGAACAGATTGTGGGGGAGGGGAGGAGAGGGGAAGGAGTGGCACTATATGTGAAAGAAAATTTAAAATCAAATGAAATAAAAATCTTAAATGAATCCCCATGTTCCACAGAATCTCTATGGATAGTAATTCCAGGCTCTAATAAGAATATAACAGTAGGGATCTATTATCGACCATCTGACCAGGACAGTGATAGTGACGATGAAATGCTAAGGGAGATTAGAGAGGCCATCAAAATAAAAAGCTCAATAATAGTGGGGGATTTCAATTATCCCCATATTGACTGGGTACATGTCACCTCAGGACGAAATTCAGAGACAAAATTTCTTGATACTTTAAATGACTGCTTCTTGGAGCAGCTGGTATATGAACCCACAAGGGTTCTAGTCCTGAGTGGAGCTTAGGATCTGGTCCAAAAGGTAACTATAACAGGAGCGCTTGGAAATAGTGACCATAACATAATAACATTTAACATTCATGTGGTGGGAAGAACACCTCAACAGCCCAACACTGTGGCATTTAATTTCAGAAAGGGGAACTATGCAAAAATGAGGAAGTTCGTTAAACAGAAATTAAAAGGTACAGTGACTAGAGTGAAATCTCTGCAAGCTGCATGGACACTTTTCAAAGACACCATAATAGAGGCTCAACTTAAATGTATACCCCAAATTAAAAAACACAGTAAAAGAACTAAAAAAGAGCCACCGCGGCTTAACAACCATGTAAAAGAAGCAGTGAGAGATAAAAAGGCATCTTTTAAAAAGTGGAAGTCAAATACTAGTGAGGTAAATATAAAGGAGCATAAACACTGCCAAATTAAATGTAAAAATGTAATAAGAAAAGCGAAAAAGGAGTTTGAAGAACAGCTAGCCAAAAGCTCAAAAGGTAATAAAAAAATGTTTTTTAAGTACATCCGAAGCAGGAAGCCTGCTAAACAAACATTGGAGCCCCTGGATGATCGAGATACAAAAGGAGCACTTAAAGATGATAAAGTCATCGTGGAGAAACTAAATGAATTCTTTGCTTCAGTCTTCACGGCTGAGGATATTAGGGTGATTCCCAAACCTGAGCCGGGACCAGATGGCATTCACCCAAGAGTTCTGAAAGAACTCAAATGTGAAATTGCAGAACTATTAACTATGGTTTGTAACCTGTCCTTTAAATCAGCTACTGTACCCAATGACTGGAACATAGCTAATGTAACGCCAATATTTAAGAAGGGCTCTAGAGGTGATCCTGGCAATTACAGAGTGGTAAGTCTAACATCAGTACCGGGCAAATTAGTTGAAACAATAGTAAAGAATAAAATTGTCAGACACATAGAAAAACATAAATTGTTGCGCAAAAGTCAACATGGTTTCTGTAAAGGGAGATCAGGTCTTACTAATCTATTAGAGTTCTTTGAGAGGGTCAACAAACACGTGGAAAAGGGAGATCCAGTGGACATAGTGTACTTAGATTTTCAGAAAGCCTTTGACAAGGTCCCTCACCAAAGGCTCTTAAGTAAATTAAGTTGTCGTGGGATAAGAGCGAAGATCCTTTCATGGATTGAGAACTGGTTAAAAGACAGGGAACAAAGGGTAGGAATAAATGGTAAATTTTCAGAATGGAGAGGGGTAACTAGTGGTGTTCCCCAAGGGTCAGTCCTAGGACCAATCCTATTCAACCTATTCATAAATGATCTGGAGAAAGGGGTAAACAGCAAGGTGGCAAAGTTTTCAGATGATACTAAACTGCTCAAGATTAGTTAAGACCAAAGCGGACTGTGAAGAACTTCAAAAAGATCTCACAAAACTAAGTGATTGGGAAACAAAATGGCAAATTAAATTTAATGTGGATAAATGTAAAGTAATGTACATTGGAAAAAATAACCCCAATTATACATACAATATGATGGGGGCTAATTTAGCTACAACTAATCAGGAGAAAGATCTTGGAGTCATCGTGGATAGTTCTCTGAAGACGTCCACACAGTGTTCAGCGGCAGTCAAAAAAGCAAAAGGGATGTTAGGAATCATTAAAAAAGGGATAGAGAATAAGATGGAGAATATCTTATTGCCCTTATATAAATCCATGGTATGCCCACATCTTGAATACTGTGTACAGATGTGGTCCACTCATCTCAAAAAAGATATACTGGCATTAGAAAAGGTTCAGAAAAGGGCAACTAAAATGATTAGAGTTTTGGAAAGGGTCCCATATGAGGAGAGATTAAAGAGGCTAGGACTTTTCAGCTTGGAAAAGAGGAGACTAAGGGGGGATATGATAGAAGTATATAAAGTCATGAGTAGTGTGGAGAAAGTGAATAAGGAAAAGTTATTTACTTGTTCCCATAATATAAGAACTAGGGGCCACCAAATGAAATTAATGGGTAGCAGGTTTAAAACAAATAAAAATAAATTCTTCTTTACACAGCACACAGTCCACCTGTGGAACTCCTTGCCTGAGGAGTTTGTGAAGGCTAGAACTATAACAGGGTTTAAAAGAGAACTGGATAAATTCATGGAGGTTAAGTCCATTATTGGCTATTAGCCAGGATGGGTAAGGAATGGTGTCCCTAGCCTCTGTTTGTCAGAGGGTGGAGATGGATGGCAGGAGAGAGATCACTAGATCATTACCTGTTAGGTTCACTCCCTCTGGGGCACCTGGCATTGGCCACTGTTGGTAGACAGGATACTGGGCTGGATGGACCTCTGGTCTGACCCAGTACGGCCATTCTTATGTTAGTATAGTCCATCTATACTGATTACACTCTCATGGCATGCTGGCTCCCTCCATCCTGTTTGGAGCACTAACCACTAACATTGTCACAGACCACACAAGAGACAGCTTTCAGGGAGTACAGCTATACCCTGCTGCTGGGTGCAACCAATAGCACAGGGGTGGGCAAACTTTTTGGCCTGAAGGCCACATCTGGGTATGGAAATTGTATGGGGGGCCATGAATGCTCACAAAATTGCAGGTTGGGATATGGGAGGAGGTGAGGGCTCTGCCTGGGGATGCAGGCCCTAGGGTGGGGCCAGAAATGAGGAGTTCAGGGTGTAGGAGGGGGCTGCGGGCTGGGAGTGGAGCAGAGGGGTTCGGAGTATGGGAGGGGGTTCCGGGCTGAGGCAGGGGTTGGGGGTGTGGGAGGAGGTCTGGGCTGGGGGTGCGGGTTCCAGGGTGGGACCAGAAATAAGGAGTTCAGGGTGAATGAGGGGGCTCCTAGCCAATGGGAGCTGCAGAGCCGGCGCTTGGAGTAGAGGGCAGTGTGCGGAACCCCCTAGCTGCCACTACACATAGGAGCTGGAGAGGGGACATGCCGTTGCTTCCGGGAGCCGCGCGGAAGCATGGTATGTGCGGATCGGAGCAAGACCCCGACCCCGCTCTCTGGAAGGAGCTTGAGGACCGGATTAAAAGGTCTGACGGGCTGGACATGGCCTGCGGGCCATAGTTGCCCATCCCTGCAGTAGCAGATTACCCCCTACTTGGCATAAGCAGGGAGCAGGAAAGGAAATGGGTGCCTTGGAAGTCCACTGATTCCATGAACTGCTCTTGTAGCATCACAGCTAACAACCACCCTTGCTGGATGTAAAGGAGCAATGTAGCCTGTATTATCATCATTTATTATTTGTATTGCACCTAGGAGCCCCATCACGGACAAGGATCCCACATGTACAAGGTGCTGTACAAACGCAGACCAACAACACAACAGTCGCTGAGTGTTCCATCAAGGGGAAGGACATACTATGTCTTGCCATGTCACACTGAGACCCAAATTCAGATTTTTATAAAAAGAAATTTAATGAAAACTTAAATAAATGTTTCCACGTTTTTTTAATTCCACTGGAAACTGTTTATTTAAAAAAAAAAAAAGGATTGTTACAGTATTTGCTGCCCAAACATTGTGGCACTGTGATGGGGTAGGAGACCCTGAAAGTGAAGTTGACTAGAAATACAAGTGATCCTGACCAGTCTATCCTCATAATCCGAACTGAGAGAAACACCCAAACTCCACAGACCACTACAAAGTGAAGGAGGTTTAAAAAAAAAGTTATTTAAATTTAATAATCTAAAGCACTGGTTCTCAAACTTTTTTTTTTTTGCGGACCACTTGAAAATTTCTGAGGGTCTTGGCGGACCACTTAATGATCTTTCCAAATGTCGTTTGTACTGTTAACTAACTCTTACAAAGCACTTTGGATAAAAGTGCTATATAAAAAAAATAATAATAAACTTTTACTGTTCTACAAATAAAAGCACACAACTCATATTTTAATATCAGTAGTCTTACCTTTCTAGTGTGATGGATGTGCCCTCTCTCCCCCGCCGCGGCAGGCCCCAAGCTGGGGCTGGGAAGGAGGAGGGTCTTTCCCTCTCTCCCCCGCTGCGGAAGTCTCCGAGCTTGGGCTGGGAAGGAGGGGGGGGTCTCTCCCCCACCACAGCAGTCACAGAGCTGAGGCTGGGAGGGAGGGCCAGCTCTCCCCAGCAGGTCTGGGAAAAGTTGCCTCTTTCTCTGGCCGCCACAGCCCTGCACGTCCCAAATTCCCCCCACCCTTTCTTCTCATCCCACTGCCCCCTCCCACATACCCCCTATACCTCCCAAGGCCACCACCACCTGACATATGTGTCTTCTCCAGGGCCCAGGCACCTAATTAATGGAGCCACGCCTGCGCTGCTCCACTAATTAGGTGGGTGGACCTTCATTCTTTCGTGGCAGCCCAGGCGCACACCTTAGAGGGAATGATCCGTGGACCACCTGAATGGAGCTCACGCACCACAGTTTGCCAACCTCTGATCTAAAGTGTTACTGATAATATGGAAAAGGACAAAAAACAGAGGTCAAGATTTTGAAAAACAACCAGTGATTTTGGGTGCCCAATTTTCATGCTGAGCATCTGTCCTCTGAAAATTGGTCCCTTTTAAAGGTGCCTTAAATTGGGCACCCAAAACCACTAGTCACTTTGCAGAATCTTGGCCCGAGAGCATCCTTTAATGCAGATGGAAGTTAAGTAACCAATAGAACTTTATAGCAAAGAACTAACATTGCGATTAGAATGGAGTTTATTCGGAGCGTCCTTGTAGAGGTTCTTACAGTTTGCACGTAGGCCTGGGGAGAGTCGGAACGATTGCCATCACAGTCCCTAAAGTACCAATAGGGGTGCAAGTTCAGGCAGGATCCATAGGATCCTACCCCTGTGTTGACAGGGGGCCTGGGCTCTCACAGCGTTGGTGGAGCCAAGTTCAGTTTACCTTGAGTAAAATGTCCCTCCCCATGACACAAAGCTGCTTCTCAGAGCACTTGTAGATTGGGAGGAGGAATTCCCACAGACACACGCACAGGGCGTGTGTGTGTGTGTGTGTGTGTGTGTGTGTGTGTGTGTGTGTGTGTGTGTGTGTGTGTGTGTGTGTGTGTGTGTGTGTGTGTGTGTGTGTGTGGTGGTGGGAAACGAGAGAAGTCATCATGCTGCTATGCAGAACATGTCAGGTTGCACGTATTCAAGAGGATAGCAGCTTAGTTCCCAGCAGTGAGGCTCAGCCCTTTAATGGTCACTTTCCTCATCAAAGCCGAGCTGATCCTCAGGAAAGTCCTTTAGCGTGAGGAAATCCTGACCACTAGTATCAAGGTGTTATCAACACAGCAAGTAGACAATGACAGCAGGATCAGACACATGGCATGTCACCTTCATATTTATGCTTCTAACCAGTGCTAGAATCCACCCCAGATCCATTTCGCATCACCACTCTGGGTTGTAATCAAGCAATATATTAGTATATAATCATTGTAGACAAAGGGGCAGATTTTTACTAAGGTGATTCTATAAGCAAAGTCCCTCTTCTCTGTGGCTATTTAATAAGCTCTTCAATCCAGGTTGTACTTAATGTAAACTGGGAGTGTTTTTTTTTTCTCACTTCTATACAATGCCAGTTTTAAAAGAAAACTAATGAGAAAGTCCTAAAGCAAAGCCCGGCATGCCATGACATTAACAGTTACACACACACACAGCTTTTCATCTTCAAAGTAACTTGAGCACGTTAGTTAGGGGACACCGCATACAGACTATGGTGTTTCTCTGTGAATCTAGTGCAGTCAAGCAACAGCGATGAGTGTCTTCACAGCCAGTTCTGGCTTTTGCCTCACCATGAACAATAACAGCTCTTCCAGATGTCAACCAGGCGGCCATCTAAATGACATCAGCCAAGCTGGACACCAACCAACCACCTTACAATCGGAGGAGTTAATTCTCCTTTTGATCAACCTGCTTGTATAAATGGTATAGAAGCTCAACCTTTTCTATTGCATTCTTCTGCTGTGTCTGTGATGCTGCATAAATGTACATCCATTTAGAAATCCCAATATCCCACCATGAGACTGTAATAAGTGATGAAGGCTACCTCACGTATTAGGTACCCATGGTAGAACTCCAGCAGCTAACAGGAGTCATACACACACTCCGAGGGCAGAAGAGGTCCCCGCTATCCTGGATGTTCAATCACAAAACAAAGAGTTAACAAGGTGTTGCGGGAAGAGACCAAGGACTGAGCAGACATGGGTAAGAAGCCATTCTCTCATCTGAATAAGTGGCCCTTCCAGATGAGGAGAAAAGGAGGCACACTGGCAGGGCACTGGGGAAGAAGTTGCTGCTGCCCATGTTGTACAGGTCCAAACGAAGAACATCAGTGATAACTGGACACTTCAGAGATAGGTGTATTAGAAGTGCCGAGGGAGAGTATATCAGAAATTTGCTTTGGTACCTTTCATGAGCACTAACTTCACACCAGAAATGTAAAAAACTCAAGGGGATCGTTCTTTGTTTCTTGTAACTCAGATTACAAACTTCACTGCGTTAGTCAAGAATCTAAGAATCTTTCTGTTATGTCACACATTACTAAAACTCCTTTAGGGCCCAACAGAAGCACAGGCAGCCTGGGATATGTGCACATACCCCTCACAATGGAAGGAAGAGGGTGTAGGAGGGAGGATCATACTGCTGACCCCTTTATTGTTCTTGGGCCAGAAGAAAGCTTCCTCCTGGCCTAAGAACCTCTGTGCTGAAAAAGTTTTCCAGCCACAGCGAATCATACAGAGTCACAGTTTTTCCCCCCTCCCCTTCGGTCTAGCGACAGGGAGTCACAGGGTTGTCATCCATTCACAAATACCTGCTGCACATCACGTAGTCTTTCCCGTCTTTCCCCCCCTGCTGCAGGGAAAGGCGCTGAAACCCAAGCAAACTAAAATAAACCATTTTCTCCAAAGATTTGAAAAAGAAAGGAAGAAAGGACCCCGCTCCCAGACTGACGCCTCTAGTGAGTGTGTGTGTGTGGGGGGGAAAGGAGACGACAATATGAAAAACAAAACAAAACAGAGAATTCTGCTAATAAAGGAATAAATGGAGGTTTTCCAAAAAAACACAACAATCCACCATTATATAACGAGGTTTAACTAAGAGTCACAGGGGTCACACGATGCAGCAGACTGGAAAAACCAAAGTGCAATGTAGCCTTTTAATTGTTAAACCAACCATTAAAAAAAATAAAATAGAAAAACGATACCAGGATTATAAAACAAGGTGGCTGCTCATACACTAATGGGCTTATTTTTGTCCCCTTGCTCTTTCTGGCTGAAAGGCCCGTCAGCTAACATTCCATTTTTTCCCCTTCATATTTCTGGTCAGTGATCTATTTAGTCTAGACGCTTCTGGAGTCAGTCCTGGCCTCCTTCTCATGCGGACAGATGGAGTCCTGCTGCTGTGGACCTTGAAAAACTTAAGGGCCCATCTACACTAAAAGTAGAAGAGTATTAAAGGACCTAGTTACCACACAATGGTCCTAGGACATGGTGAAAGCTCCATTCAATTTTGTACAGAGGCCTGATCCTAGTTCCAGAATCAATGCAGTTGCAGGAGTCTTAAGAGATAGTGAGATTCAATTTACAGTCCAAAGTGAAACAATGCCATATCTCTGTTGAAGGATAACTATGTTGAAGCCAGATGCCTCAAACACAATTCTGCTTGTAGCATAGATGGGCCTTCAAGCTGCCCATATTGGGGAACTCTAGTGCTAACATCTCATTCAGTTGTTATTGCCAGTGGATGCCCTTTTACAGAAGAGGCCTGTGCATTCAGATGCATTTTTTATATCATGTTGGTTAAACCTGCTGGAAGCAGGACCAATAGACAGTCTGGTAAAGCGACTTAGCCTACACTTGAGTTCCTCCTGGTTCTAATCACTCTTCCAACTGGACTGGTGTTAGAACCAGCAGAAATCACTTTGTAAATCACCGTAGAATGAACCTTAGAACCTAGGATCCTACGACCCCATTTGTGCTGAGTTCAAACAGAGGCGAGCAACACTGTTTAATCATCCTTCCTGCTAAATCAGTCCCCACTACAGTTTACCTAGTCTGAGTGGATGGGGATGAGCCAAATTAAAAACATGTTATAAAGCACATTCTAGCCCAAATCTGCTTTTAAAATCAGGGTTTTAATATGGCTTGGGCCAGGTGACAGTGGCCAGCAAAAACATGATAAAAACAAGCTATTGACCTATCGACACCGCAAACTCAAGGCAGGAGGGAGAACCTAGTTATGAGATGATGGATTATCCTCTGACCTGGTAATAAAACAGTTGTAACTCACAGATAAGGTTCTAGCCAAGGCTATCATCTCCTGGGAAAGTTATACCCTTGCTGTAACTGAGTTCCCTGACTTGCCATTTGCAGTGTCAATGTCTGAGGTAGGATTTTCAGAAGTGCTCAGCACTGGCCTAATTCTGCTCCCACTGAAGCAAATGGAAGTTTTACTTAGACGAAAATTGTTTTTAACATGGTTCCCAAACTATGTATTAAGGCTGGCAAAGAGGGAGCCTAATGTAGCAAGATAGGAACACGTCAGTCACATCCAGAAAACATTCCATATTCTTTCTGCAGGTGTAGTTAGTGATGCTATTTATTAGCATGTTGCCACTGAATCCAACTTCACCTCTTCACAGTTAAGAATAGAATTAAGTTTTCAAACACTAAGGGCTTGTCTACATGCCAAGTTAGTGTGCAGCAAGCCAGGATGTGAATCTACAGCACACTAGTCTTCCAGCACTAACTTGATGTGTGGGCCCTATTACAGTGCACTAAAAGTTCTGTAGTAAACTTTGATCTACTCCCGCTTCAAACAGCATACGTCAAAGTGCACTATGGAACTTTTAGTGCGCTGCAGTGGGATCCACACAGCAAGCCAGTGCGCTGTAGACTGCAACACAATAAGTGTCCTCTGTAGTCAAGCCCCCACCGGTTACCCACCCCGTAGCAGCAGCAATACCGTGTTACCGTACACACAAAGAACCAGTATTCTTAAGCTGAATAAATATAAAAGACAGGCATCCACTAGCAACAATGGAGCAAAGAGAAAGCGATTGCTTTCTTTACTAACCTTATTTGGGGTAAAAAGAAAAGGAGTACTTGTGGCACCTTAGAGACTAACAAATTTATTTGAGCATAAGCTTTCGTGAGCTACAGCTCACTTCATCGGATGCATCCTCTGTAGCTCATGAAAGCTTATGCTCAAATAAATTTGTTAGTCTCTAAGGTGCCACAATTACTCCTTTTCTTTTTGCAAATACAGACTAACACGGCTGCTACTCTGAAACCTTATTTGGGGTGAAACCTGGAAACATGGATCTCAGCCCAAATGCAAGTTTGTGTTTAAAATGTAAGAAATGAAAAAGAACACTTCACGTTTGAATTAAAAAAAAGGCTTAGTTTAGAGAACAAGACCCAGTGGTGTATGGATTGGTAATAGGATATAGTAGAGTGTATTTCATCTGCAAGCTTCTGGTTCAAATTAAGTCCAGATCATTAATACGTCTTTCATCATCATCTAGCAACTGTATTTGTGACCATAGTCCTGTTCCTACTGAATTATTCTTATTTGTATATAGCACCTCACAGCCACATTGTGCTAGGTGCTGCACAAACACAGAACAAAAAGACAGTCCCTGCTCCAAAGAGCTTGTAACTGAAGTATAAGACAAGAGACAGCAGATGGATACAGACGGATGACGGAGTACTAGGAAACAATGAGACAATACTGGTTACCATAACAGACAGTGGTCTCAGCATCCCAGCAACCTGTCTAGTTTTTTGCAGGAATCATGGAAAAGGAGAGATTTAAGGAAGGTTTGAAGTGAAGAGATGTCAGTATCATTAAAACCATAATGGCACTACTGACATCTTTGCTGGCAGCATCAGCAGAGAGGCTGGCAATACTTAAGCGTGCCCAGGTCACTAGCTTTAGTGAATAATGGCATTCACATGTGTGATCAAGGTTGGAGGTTCTTTTCCATTAACCTGAAGCCAGGGGCCAGAAGCAACTAGCATCTTGTATGGTACCTGGGTGTTCCCTTAGTCCAGAATCCTCCCCTGCCATAAACATACATATATATATTCTGTTGGGAAAAGTTGCCTAAACAGAATACACAATGAGACTGAAATAATCAAGAAGGCCACAAAAGCAGGAAGAAACACAGCTTGATGATCCTCTAGTGGCTTCACTGCTCACACATTACAGGCAACAATGAACAATTTTTACATGGCTGTATTAGTACCAGCAGGTGAAAGGGTTGTTAGGTTCAAGAACATCTGAGGCATCATACATTACAGCTGTCAATGAATGAAATAGTGTTGGTGGTTCATAGTGAGAGCCTACTTAAAAGGAGGAGCCAAGGGTTTCTATTTTGCAGAGTCTTACTTGGTGGCAGGAGCACATAGCTCTGGACTAACTAAATTCAATCTTGCAATAAGATGAGGGAATTATTGAAGCAAATATGGGATGCACAACACAATAATACACAAGGATACGGAACAGAGTGTATCATGCTAATAGAGAAATTAGCACATATCAGGCTAGCAATGTGGCCCAGTGAGCTGGGAGTCCAGAGTCAGAGGTTCTGGTCCTAGCAGGCCTTGGACAATTCAGTTCCTCTCTCTGTCCTTAGTTTCCCATGCATAGATGGTGAATAGCGAGAGATTTGCTTCTATGACAGGGCACCCCCGTACATGACACCCCCATTTTGTACAGTGCCCATATACTACACAGATGGGCTCAGTGTAGTATTAACACATTCTTTTGCTATGTATGCTAGCCTAGATTCAAATGTTTATTCTCCTAATTCAGTGTTTAAAAATTTCAAAAAAATGCATACACTTTTTTTATTGACTGTCTTGTACTTTAATGCTCATATTTGAATGACCTATTGTATCGGAAAAGACAATCAAAAGAAAGGTATATTTATATACTTTTAAAATATATGTAGTTGAAAATAAAATGAGAATTTTTAAGATCACATTCCAACTTTCAAGCTATAGCCAAAAATGTAGGGACAATCTTTATCTTCCTTGATTTGCACAAGAGAGAGACATAGGGGTGAAATGCAGAAATAAATTTTCTAGTTATGGGATAATCTCCACCAGCAAAATACTTGTATTGTAATATATATTACAATACAAGTATTTGGCTACAGCTTGAAAGTTGGAATGTGATCTTAAAAAAATTTATTTTATTTTCAACTACATATATTTTAAAAGTATATAATATACCTTTCTTTTGATTGTCTTTTCCAATAGATATATATATATATATATATATATATAGATAGATAGATAGATAGATAGATAGATAGATAGATATCCCCCAGTCTGCATGTCACGTTCAACTACAGCACATAAGTGGATTTACTTATGGGCTGGCAACAGACAGGAAACGTGTTTTAAGAACTTCTGGTCTTATTTTTTGTATTACTTGCAATTTTCATAACAGCAGAAGAAACACCTAGCAAGGGTGGGGGGATGGGGGACTTTTGCTAGCTGAGGATTAATTTTAAATGCTACAGGAAATGTTAACCTGTTATTCTGTTGGATAAGGGATGTGATATTAGAAGAAGTTTTACAAAGGAGCTGAGTTTTTATGTTAAAGAGGCTCTGGTTCTAAAGAGGACGTACAAAGGGGAAAAATGTGTTATGACTTTTTTGGCTCTTCTATAATGTATTTTAAAAGCCTGGAAGTTTTTTTGCTTATTAAAATTTCAGGATTTTCATCAAAGACTCTCTTGAACAACTGGGAGGATTATGACATTGGAGATGTCATTCAAGGAGACTGATTGAAAAAAGGAACTGGATTTTGAGTCAGCTTCTTAAAAACTCAGATTTCTGTTTGCTTTTATTAACTTTTACACTCAAATACCAAGAAATACTTGGGAGAAAAGATTGCTTTGTTAAAAGATTCAACATCATTGTCCCTTCAACTGAAGGCAGAGAAAGACATCTCAGATTTCTAATGACTCCTCTAGGTAAAGGAGGGGAGAAATCACATCCAACGTTCTTGATATTTCTAAAAGAAAAAAGAAGCAGTTCATTTTTATGGGGGGAGGAAGGAGGATGAAGCAAACCTTTCAGCTCTTCTTTAAACATTATATAGCTGCAAAAAAGACAAGCTTTTTTTCTTTTGAAACACACCTTTAAGTCTGAGAGAGAGATTAAAAAAAGGTTTCTTCTTTAGTAAGGAAACAAGAATCACTCTTACAAATCAGAGCTTAATTGGAGACAATTTTTTTTAATCTCAAATGTCTGCAGAATTATTATTAATAGGCCATTCCTCATGCTCATTCCCAAGTCAGTTAATTTCTCAAAGAGTGCCCTAAATGTGGCAAAAGCTGCTTGTGGACTTCTAAAGTGTGACACAAAGCAGCCCTTGCCCTTACAGCAGGGGTTCTCAAACTTCATTGCACTGAGATCCCCATCTGACAACAAAAATTACTACATGAACCCAGGAGAGCCAAAGCCCAAGCCCCACTGCCCAGGTGGGGGGACCAAAGCCAAAGCCTGAGCCTCATCAGCCAGGCTGAAGACCTCGGGCTTTGGATCCGGCCCCAGGCAGTGGGGTTTGGGTTTTGGCCTTGGGTGATGGTGCTCAGACTTTGGCTTTGGCCCTGGGCAGTGGGG
Organism: Dermochelys coriacea; assembly: GCF_009764565.3. Taxonomy (NCBI): domain Eukaryota; kingdom Metazoa; phylum Chordata; order Testudines; family Dermochelyidae; genus Dermochelys; species Dermochelys coriacea. Next base: position 15,005,237 of record NC_050072.1, on the reverse strand, counting down.
CTCGGGCTTTGGCTCTGGGTGGTAGGGCTCGAGCTTTGGACCTGTGTCCTATCAAATCTAACGCCAGCCCTGGCTGGCAACCCCATTGTAATGGGGTCGCGACCCACTTTGGGGTCCCGACCCACAGTTTGAGAACTGCTGCTTTAGAGCATGGTCTGTGAAAATGGCCAGGACATGCAAATCTCTGGTGACAGCTCGCCAGCTGGGGAGCAATTCTGCCCAGTCCAGCCATCATCTCTTCCCTCCCCACTTCCTGGAGGACCCTGGCCATGAAACACCAGCCAGCTGGCAGCCTCACAGCACTCAAATTCTCCCTCCATCCCCACAACCTCTTCCATTTCTCCTAGCTCCACCCAGGATGCTGTGCCCCTGCCTGCCTTGCTGCTTTTGCTCCCATGTTCTCCATGGTTAACTCCTACTCTTCCTTCCCCCAGCCAATTGCTCAAGAACACCATCCTAAACCCTGCTGTCACTACCCACGTAGCCCCACTTTGCAACCACTTTTAATTTCTCCTCTCCGGTTCCTTCAATTCCCCTTTTTGGCCAACGTTCAGGCTCCTTCTTGGTTTATCCTAACCAGCCCATCTTTGCCAGTTTTAAAGGGAGGTGGATCAACCCCAAAATTCTGACATTGAACGCTCCTAATCTCTGTGGCTAGGCTCTTCCATGGAGAGGAAGGATGATCCGGTGGTAAGGGTACTAGCTAGGGATATAGAAAACATGGGTTCAATTCTAGACTCTAGACCAGAGGTGGGCAAACTACATCCAGCCCGCGGGATCGTCCTGCCCAGCCCCTCAGCTCCTGGCCTGGGAGGCTCGCACCCAGCCCCTCCCGTGCTGTTCCCCCTCCCATGCAGCCACGCCGCCACAAGGGCAGTGGGGCTGCGAGCTCCTGCCGCTCTGAGCGGCATGGTAAGGGGGTGGAGGTGGCGCGCACGCGGCTGAGACAAAACTTGGGTAGGGGGTCCCGGAGGGCAGTCAGAGAACAGGGAGTGGTTAGGGGCGGGGGGTTCCGGGGGGCAATCAGGGACAGGGAGTGGTTGGATGGGGAGTAGCTTCTGGGGTGGTCAGGGAACAAGGGGTGGGGGGTTGGATAGGGTGTGGGAGTCCCAGAGGGCCTGTCTGGGGATGAGGGTGTGGATAGGTCAGGGCAGTCAGGGACAGGGAGCAGGGGGGGTTGGATAGGGGGTGGGAGCCCGGGCAGGGGGGCGGTTTGGAGCGGGGGTCCCAGGAGGGGGCAGTCAGGGGACAAGAAGCAGGGGGGGTTGGATGGGTCGAGAGTTCTAAGGGGGACAGTCAGGGGGCGGGAAGTGGGTGAATAGGGGGCTGTTTGGTGGGCACAGTCTTCCCTACCTGGCCCTCCATACAGTTTTGCACCCTGATGTGGCCCTTGGGCCAAAAAGTTTGGCCACCCCTGCTCTAGACACAGATCACATAGTCAGTCTGTGGCAGTCACTCAGGTAACTTTTTCAAAAACAGCTAAGTCGCATTTTCAAAAATGTAGGAGACACTTAGGAGTCCAAATTTCAATGAAAGTCAAGGGAACTAAAACTCCTAAGTGATTTGAGTGCTCTTGAAATGTTTACCCTTAGTCTCTCTGGCCCAGATTCTCAAAGGTACTTACATGCCTAATTCCCATTTACATTAATAGGAGATAGGCACCTTGAGGATATGGGCCTCAATTTCCCATCTGTGCAATGAGGATAATAGAACTGCCCTATCTCACAGGGGTGTAGGGAGGATAAATACAGTAAAGACTGTGAGGTGCTCAGATACTACAGTAATAGGGCCCTACAGAGATCTCCTATTTTAATCCCGTTCCAGCGTTGTGGCCCAATCTGCTTTGATTAGCAGAGCGACTCGCCAAACATTTCCCACAAAGTGCTAATCAATTTCAGCCCAAAATACACACACAGAGAAATGCCTCTGCCAGCCTCTCTCTCTAGTAGTGACCGCTTGGGCCCAGTATGCAGATCACAGACCTGTCTTTGGATGCATGATGGGAGGTAGTCTGAGGTCAGCTGAAATTATTTCAGTGGGAAGAGAGAGTGACATGACCCTGATTCAGGATACACATGGAAATGTAGCCACTGTACACAGTAGATTTTACTATTTGGAAAAAGTGACAATCTCAGCCTCCGGTACAGCTTCCCCTGCACATAGCTTTGTTTAACCACCCAAGTCCACGGTGCCAAAGGCCTATCCGTCCATCTACAGAAATGCTGCAGTGCACTCTAGTGCTCAGAGAGTGCCATATGGCGTTCTGTGTCTTTAGACCAGCCGGAGAGTCACAGGGCGGAGTGACACACTCAGCCATTCCAGTTCGCACAGGCCCTCCTTTCGGTTTCATTCATGTGCCTTTGCTCCCTGCCTTTCACTTTGACTTTCTGCTTTAAATGCAGCCCAAAACTCTGAATCAAGGTTAAGCTTTGCCGGATTTCCACATGAAAATAAAAGCCAGGAATCCCCTCTCCCCCCACCACCACCCTTTTTAGCCAACAGGCTGCATGCTCCCTTCCCTCCCCCTTCTGTTGTCCTCCAATGGGGAGCAAGGACAATGGCCTGAAACCCAACTCTCATTTATGATGTGTTCGGGGGGAGTTGGAGGTGGCTGGCTGCCAACATCCCCCTGCCCTCGTGGATCTAGTGGAACCTAGTGGGCCTAATCCAATCTTCAGGAGGACAGCAAAGGAAATCTCTCCCCAACCCCACCAGCTCCACTCTTCCTCAGGAGCATCAGGACCCAGAAGATCCCATTGTTGCCATTACCACAGCCCCTGGGCCGCGACTTCCCAGATTAGACACTGGCTGCCTTCTGATGGCCTGGGTCCCCACGGCAGCACCCAAGGAGTTAGCTGCTGAAGACTAGACCTGATGTGCCGAGGGATATGGTGCTCAGAACAGAACTGAAAGGCTAGTGAACCTCTATGAAACAGGGCTGGTATGATGGGCTCAGGGGATGACCTAGTGGATAGTGCACAGGATCAGGAGACCAGGGCTCTATTCCTGATTCTAACACTGGCCTGAGGGTGACCTCAGGGCAAGTCAGCTTCCCTGTTTGTAAGATGGAGATGTTGACATTGACCTCATTTGTAAAGTGCACTGACATCTACTGATGGAAAGCATTCTATAAGAGCTAGGTATTATTAAAGTACATCTACAAGCCAGTATGTTTTCAAGGTGGGTACCACATTGAGTTCTGGAACCGACCGTTCTATTTTAAATCCATCAATAAATCTCTAGGCCTTCTGGTTGTGAAGAAAATCTTCAAAATATGAGCCAGGCATAACCAACAAAGAGTTGAGTCAGCTGGCAGCCAGAAATAATAGCTCTAGGATATACGAACTGTTCCCATTGCTTTAAACAGTTGGGTGACACTGAACCCTAACAATGGCCCTCTGAATGTTAAGTGTATTGATTATTTATTTCCCTGATGTTTACTAAAGAGGACCCAATGGCGTTCCATATCTGCAAGGTTTCACAGTGACCACTCTTGCAAATATGCCTCCCAAATCAGGATAAAATAGGACCCACACTTTGAAGTTTGCAGTTATTATTACTGTTGAGAGCTGGGTTAAACTTTGTTATGGGTTAAGTTAAAACCATGATGAAACTGATGGGTGTGAACGCATCCTTCATTTAAGATAGCAGTAAAAGACAGGTAAGGGGTCCCAACTAAAACAAAACATAATGGAGCCTGCTCAGAAACTAGCACCATTGGGTATTGTTCTGACCAGGTTGAGGGGTGGTGATGTCTGTGGAAAACATTATCTGGGAGGGGCAAACAAGAAACTCAGACACACTCAAAGGAAGAGCGAGAAAGTCAAGCAGGACCCAGTAAGCGTGGTGTGGTCCTGGGAGAAGCATAAAGAGAGGTTCTGTGATGTGGGGGTGCTGGCTGAAAGAAGCTTGGGGCTGAAAAGCTAAGAAACTGTCCTTCTATTTTTGGTTCCTCCTGCATTTGGAAAAGCAGGACTTGCTACATTCCTTGAAAATAACAAGACTGCATCAATGATCAATGTGATCGGGGACTCTTTATTGAGAAGAACAGACAGGCCTGTAACTAGAGCTGATCCAGAGAATAGAAGGGTGTGCTGTCTTCCGGGTGCTAAGATACAGGATATAGACCTGAGGTTGAAAAGGATCCTAAAGGGAGCGGGAAAGAATCCCCTAATTATCCTTCATGTGGGAAAAAATGATACGGCTAGATTCTCGCTGGAAAGTATTAAGGGAGACTATGCTAGGCTGGGGAAGATGCTTAAGGAAATTGAGGCTCAGGTGATCTTTAGCGGGATCCTTCCTGTTCCTAGAGAAGGGCAACAAAGGTGTGACAAGATTATGACTGTCAACAGATGGCTTAGGCAGTGGTGCTATAAGGAGGGCTTTAGGATGTATGGCCACTGGGAGGCATTCACGGACAGAAGACAGTTTTCTTGGGATGGACTTCATCTGATTAGGGAAGAAAATAGACTTCTAGGATCAAGGCTGGCACAACTGATAGAGAGCTTTAAACTAGGAATTAGTTTAGGGAGATGGTTGGGAGATGTCCAGGAAATCTCCATGCCAGATTTTAGCATTGAGAGGGAAGAAGACGAAGTAAGAAAGGATACAGCCGTGGGTAGGAGAATGTATATAAGGAGCGAGGGCGGTGTGGATACTAGTCTAATAGGTTATACTGGCTGTAGAATGACTGTGCCTAATAGGGTACAAAATGTGAGTGAGGCCAAACAGCAAAAATTAAGATGTTTATACACCAATGCGAGGAGCCTAGGTAACAAAATGGAGGAACTAGAGCTACTGGTGCAGGAAGTGAAACCAGATATTATAGGGATAACAGAAACATGGTGGAATAGTTGTCATGACTGGACTACAGGTATTGAAGGGTATGTGCTGTTTAGGAAAGACAGAAACAAAGGTAAAGGTGGTGGAGTAGCATTGTATATCAATGATGTGGTAGAATGTAAAGAAATAAGAAACGATGCGATGGATAAGACAGAGTTCGTCTGGGCAAAAATTACATTGGGGAAGATAACTAGTAAAGCCTCTCCTACGATAGTGCTTGGGGTGTGCTATAGACCTCCGGGATCTAAGTTGGATATGGATAGAGCCCTTTTTAATGTCTTTAATAAAGTAAATACTAATGGAAACTGCGTGATCATGGGAGACTTTAACTTCCCAGATATAGACTGGAGGACCAGTGCTAGTAATAATAATAGGGCTCAGATTTTCCTAGATGCGATAGCTGATGGATTCCTTCATCAAGTAGTTCCTGAACTGACTAGAGGGGATGCCATTTTAGATTTAATTTTGGTGAATAGCGAGGACCTCACAGAAGAAATGGTTGTATGGGACAATCTTGGCTCAAGTGATCATGAGCGAATTCAGTTCAAACTAAATGGAAGGATTAACAAAAATAAATCTGCAACTAGGGTTTTTAATTTCAAAAGGGCTGACTTTCAAAAATTAAGGAAATTAGTTAGGGAAGTGGATTGGATTGAAGAACTTATGGATCTAAAGGTAGAAGAGGCCTAGGATTACTTTAAATCAAAGCTGCAGAAGCTATCGGAAGCCTGTATCCCAAGAAAGGGGAAAAAATTCATAGGCAGGAGTTGTAGACCAAGCTGGATGAGGAAGCATCTTAGAGAGGTGATTAAGAAGAAGCAGAAAGCATACAGGGAGTGGAAGATGGGAGGGATCAGCAAGGAAAGCTACCTAATTGAGGTCAGAACATGTAGGGATAAAGTGAGACAGGCTAAAAGTCAAGTAGAGTTGGACCTTGCAAAGAGAATTAAAACCAATAGTAAAAGGTTCTATAGCCATATAAATAAGAAGAAAACTAAGAAAGAAGAAGTGGGGCCGCTTAACACTGAGGATGGAGTGGAGGTTAAAGATAATCTAGGCATGGCTCAATATCTAAACAAATACTTTGCCTCAGTCTTTAATAAGGCTAAAGAGGATCTTGGGGATAATGGTAGCATGAGAAATGGGAATGAGGATATGGAGGTAGATATTACCATATCTGAGGTAGAAGCAAAACTGAAACAGCTTAATGGGACTAAATCGGGGGGCCCAGATAATCTTCATCCAAGAATATTAAAGGAATTGGCACCTGAAATTGCAAGCCAATTAGCAAGAATTTGTAATGAATCTGTAAACTCAGGAGTAGTACCGAATGATTGGAGAATTGCTAATATAGTTCCTATTTTTAAGAAAGGAAAAAAAGTGATCCGGGTAACTACAGGCCAGTTAGTTTGACATCTGTAGTATGCAAGGTCCTGGAAAAAATTTTGAAGGAGAAATTAGTTAAGGACATTGAAGTCAATGGTAAATGGGACAAAATACAACATGGTTTTACAAAAGGTAGATCGTGCCAAACCAACCTAATCTCCCTTTTTGAAAAAGTAACAGATTTTTTAGATAAAGGAAATGCAGTGGATCTAATTTACCTAGATTTCAGTAAGGCGTTTGAAACCGTGCCACATGGGGAATTATTAGTTAAATTGGAGAAGATAGGGATCAATATGAACATCAAAAGGTGGATAAGGAATTGGTTAAAGGGGAGACTGCAACGGTCCTACTGAAAGGCGAACTGTCAGGTTGGAGGGAGGTTACCAGTGGAGTTCCTCAGGGATCGGTTTTGGGACCAATCTTATTTAATCTTTTTATTACTGACCTTGGCACAAAAAGTGGGAGTGGGCTAATAAAGTTTGCAGATGATACAAAGCTGGGAGATATTGCCAATTCAGAGAAGGATCGGGATATTATACAGGAGGATCTGGATGATCTTGTAAACTGGAGTAATAGGATGAAATTTAATAGTGAGAAGTGTAAGGTTATGCATTTCCACAGTCTTTCCACAGTCATTTTAGCAGCTACAGTATTGGAAAGACCCTTGGGATATGAAAAGCTAACTTTGTTAGACTGAAATACCATATGCTAAAATGGGCTGGATCAAATTCAGTGGGTATATAAACAAGCACAAATTACAGGGTAGGTGTGAATCAGTCAGACAATGGGGACACATTTTAAAGTAGCATAGCTTGCTCTAATATGGGAGTCAATGTGTGTACAAAAGGAAAGTGACTCACATGCCAAGGGAAGGGACGTGTGGCATCAGAAGAGTAATTGTTATAGGAACATAGAAACTGCTAAACCAGATTGGGCCAGTGATCCATCTAGTCCAGTGTCCTATCTCCATTCCCACCATGGGACAGTTCCAAATGCTGAGAGAAGGGGGACAGAATCCCCAGCAACAGACAATTATACAATAATCTGTCTAGAGGACACTGCCTGGGAGGGGTCTGCGTCAATGATTCAATGTACTCGTTTACACCAGATCTCAATTTCACCAAATATCCCTTGATCTGATGCTTGTTATATTTTTCCTCCTGCTTAAGTCTGGCTGCAGTTCACCATATGAGGCACGCAGACATTACCTGAAGCACGTTTTACCACATTTAACCCCTGTCTTAGGGATGCTTTACTGCTCCTTCTCCAACGTTTAAGAACAGTGTCCTATCCAGGAATTACTACAAATTCATAGCTATGAATGATGCACTGCAGATTTGCAATATATCTGAAAGGAGCCTGTCCTGAGAAGTACAGTAATCAGCTGGTTTAGTATAGGTGAGCACGTATCCCCTAGAGGCTGGGTGCAGCAGTGTCAGTGACAGCTAACAGAACTACTCCTGTAGCTCAAGTGGGAGAGGCTTGTGCTTTTGGATGCTGAAGCTCCCCACCCACAAGCATAATTGATTGTTTTTAGGTTCTAACACCACACTTGTTACCATGGCACCTGAGCACATGATGCTTGTGTACATGTGTCTCCAGGGGCAGGTCGTGCCAACTGTTGTGTCACAAAGCAGTGTGACCTTTGCAATCCAAGGTCCTGCATCCTTCCCCCGCCTTTGGCAGGTATAAAAGGGGGCTCTGAGTGCACTGCTGGGAGGGGTTGCCTACAGCAACCACTGGCTAAAGGTGAAGCTAGCTTGCAGGAGAATGCTGAACAAGGGTATGTTGCTTAGCAACCTCAGGCAGCCAAGATATATAATGAGGAAAAATCCAGTTTTGACTGGGAAAGGGCTAAAGTTAGCTGCACTGGAAACTACCAACAGGGAAGAACAACCCATGCAGTAACACCAGGGGCTTGGAAGCCTTCTGCGGTGAAAAGAAAGGTGAAAGGTGACGGGGTAATCAACAGAACTGTATTCCAAGCAATGGGTGCTGTGCAGAGAGGAAGGGTCTCGATGACTCGGAAGCACTCAGCATTACGCCAATAAGCTTGTTTTATCAATCACCTCTACACAAGCATTGCTTAACAGTTCCAAAGAGATCTGTGCCCAGTCCCTGACGTGCCTCATGGAAGGACCAAGAGCTGCATTGGACCTCCACGCCAGCATGGTACACAAAGCCTTTCACAATTGGGAGTGCCACTCTACCAGGGTGACAGCACAGGGAACCCTAGTGCAGACAGCAGTCCAGGTATTTTAACCACTACGTCATCTAACCCTGGTTTGAGCAAGTCTAGCTGGCCTGGCGGTTGAAGTGCCAGCAGCACCTTGTCTACACTAGCGCTCCCACCGTTGCTGCTGCTCATCCAGCTCCACCAGTGGTAGCAATCATAGGACTCTACAGGAAAAGTCTGGCATACACGAGACCTTAGTTGCTCCTTCTTTAAATGTAGCATTGCTATCACTGATAGCTTTACAGCTTTACAGCAAATGGATTTGTGTAGTGCTCAAGCCAGGCCTAGGGGACTAGTGTCCACATCACAAATCCACCTCCACAATCGTTCCCTTAACTGGCAGTCTGCTGAGAGGGCAAGGACTAAATGGGTCAGAGACTAAATCACTTGTCCCTAGACATGGTCCCTGCAGGTCAGGGTTGAGGCGTGACGGAAGCTTGTACTCTCACTCCTACCTGTTTCATACATACAAGGACTGTCAATCCAACACCACTCATAAATGCTAAGATTGACTCTTAAAAGGAACATAAGAAGTGTAAATTCCCTTCTTCTTGAGCAGCTGCGCCATAGTTCCTTACCCAGTTAGGTAGCTGAATGACAGCCGTATCATTAACTGTCTGCACAGATGTGAGACAACCCTCATAATATTTAAAACAACTTCCGAAAAGGGACATGAGTCAGAAAAGGGAAGTTACTTACCCTATGTCACTATTCACTAGCAATACTAATAGAATTAAAGAAAAACCTAACAAACTTAGAAATATTGATAGACAAGGATCAGGCTGAAGAGAAAGGAGAAACTCTGAACACTGGAGGGTCCTACTCGGGCCATGCCATGGTAAGAAGGTACCAGAAAGATGGTTGGTCTGTTTCATCATTTGTACCCTCTTTGTGGAGCATGAGGAGAGCAGGGGTACAGGCGCGGACCAGCGGACGCTGCTTGCAAGAATTCTCCAGTCTCAGGGTACGTTTATACTACCTGCCGGATCGGCGGGCAACAATCAATCCATTGTGTCTATTCTAGACGTGATAAATCAACCCGCAAGTGCTCTCCCATCGACTCCTGTACTCCACCGCCACGAGAGGCGCAGGCAGAGTCAACAGGGGAGCGGAAGCAGTCAACTCACCGCAGCGAAGACACCACAGTGAGTAGGTCTAAGTACGTCGACTTCAGCTATGTTATTCACATAGCTGAAGTTGCGTAACCAGAGTGACCTAGACAAATTGGAGGATTGGGCCAAAAGAAATCGGATGAGGTTCAACAAGGACAAGTGCAGAGGCCTGCACTTAGGATGGAAGAATCCCATGCACTGCTACAGACTGGGGACCGACTGGCTAAGCAGCAGTTGTAACTCCAGGGTCAGACTGTTACAGTGATCCAGGAGTTCATATTTGTCACCAGCTTGGTAAAATCTAATTAAAGAACACACCCCCAGTTTGGGGTGTCTGCTCTAAGGTAGGCACTCTCAGTCATGAGCCACTCCAGACAGTGTGACAACTCTATCAGGGGGAACATGTAGCACTGTCATGACAACATGCATTCTAAGCTACCAGCTTATTAGCTGCTCTCCTGCTGCACAAAAAATGAAGATCAAGAGGCAGGATCAAGTTTCAGAAATTGTTTTAGCATCAGCTTTCATGGGCTACAGCCCACTTCGTCGGATTCATAGAATGGAACATATAGTAAGAAGAAATATATATACATACAGATAAGTTGGAAGTTGCAATACAAACTGTCAGAGGCTAATTAGTTAAGATGAGCTATTATCAGCTGCAGAAAAAAATTTTTGTAGTGATAATCAAGATGGCCCATTTAGACGGTTGACAAGAAGGTGTGAGGATACTTAACTTTAGGGAAATAGATTCAATATGTGTAATAACCCAGCCACTCCCAGTCTCTATTCAAACCCAAGTTAATGGTATCTTGTTTGCCTATTAATTAAAGCTCAACAGTTTCTCATTGGAGTCTGTTTTTGAAGCTTTTCTGTTGCAAAATTGCCACCCTTAAATCTTTTATTGAGTGGCCAGAGAGGTTGAAGTGTTCTTCTACCAGTTTTTGAATGTTATGATTCCTGATGTCAGATTTGTGTCCATTTATTCTTTTGCGTAGAGACTGACAAAGGCTGACAAAGTAGTTGCTGTCGTCATCATGAATAATTTGGAATTTGAACAGGAGGCTGCCTCTCCAACACCACGTTCTAGAGGCCATTATCCTCTGATCCCACTGAGGATTACCCAAAGATACTGCACATCTGCTCAAGAAACTCCCTGAAAAAGCACAGAAACAGATCTGTACAGACACACCCCTAGAACCCCGAGCAGGGGTATTCTATCTGCTACCCAAGATCCATAAATCTGGGAATCCTGGATGCCCCATCATCTCAGGAATTGGCACCCTGACAGCAGGATTGTCTGGCTATGTGGACTCTCTCCTCAGGCCCTACGCTACCAGCACTCCCAGCTATCTTCGAGACACCACTGACTTCCTGAGGAAACAACAATCCATTGGTGATCTTCCTGAAAACACCATCCTGGACACTATGGACGTAGAAGCCCTCTACACCAACATTCCACACAAAGATGGACTACAAGCCATCAGGAACAGTATCCCCGATAATGTCACAGCAAACCTGGTGGCTGAACTTTGTGACTTTGTCCTTACCCATAACTATTTCACATTTGGGGACAATATATACCTTCAAGTCAGTGGCACTGCAATGGGAACCCGCATGGCCCCACAGTATGCTAAAATTTTTATGGCTGACTTAAAACAACGCTTCCTTAGCTCTCGTCCCCTAACACCCTACTCTACTTGCACTACACTGATGACATCATCATCTGGACCCATGGAAAAGAAGCCCTTGAGGAATTCCACCATGATTTCAACAATTTCCATCCCACCATCAACCTCTGCCTAAGCGGTCCATTTCCTGGGCACTACTGTACTAATAAGCGATGGTCACATAAACTCCACCTTATACTGAAAACCTACTGACTGCTATACTTACCTACATGCCTCCAGCTTCCATCCAGGACACACCACACGATCCATTGTTTACAGTCAAGCTCTAAGATACAACCGCATTTGCTCCAACCCCTCAGACCGAGACAAACACCTACAAGATCTCTATCAAGCATTCTTAAAACTACAATACCCACGTGCTGAAGTGAAAAAACAGATTGACAGAGCCAGAAGAGTACCCAGAAGTCACCTTACTACATACAGGACAGGCCCAACAAAGAAAATAACAGAAAACCACTAGCTGTCAACTTCAGCCCCCAACTAAAACCTCTCCAGTGCATCATCAAAGATTTACAACCTATCCTGAAAAATGATCCCTCACTCTCACAGATCTTGGGAGACAGACCAGTCCTTGCTTACAGACAGCCCCCAACCTGAAGCAAATACTCTCCAGAAACCACACACCACACAACAAAAACACGAACCCAGGAACCTATCCTTGCAACAAAGCCCGATGCCAACTGTGTCCATATATTTATTCAAGTGACACCATCATAGGACTTAATCACATTAGCCATGTCATCAGGGTCTCATTCACCTGCACATCTACCAATTTGATATATATCATGTGCCAGCAATGCCCCTCTGCCATGTACTTTGGCTATACCAGACAGAATCTACGCAAAAGAATACATGGACACAAATCTGATATCAGGAATCATAACATTCAAAAACCGGTAGGAGAACACTTCAACCTCTCTGGCCATTCAGTAAAAGATTTAAGGGTGGCAATTTTGCAACAGAAAAGCTTCAAAAACAGACTCCAATGAGAAACTGCTGAGCTTGAATGAATATGCAAACAAGATACCATTAACTTGGGTATGAATAGATACTGGGAGTGGCTGGGTTATTACACATATTGAATCTATTTCCCTAAAGTTAAGTATCCTCACACTTTCTTGTCAACTGTCTAAATTGGCCATCTTGATTATCACTACAGAAGTTTTTTCTGCAGCTGATAATAGCTCATCTTAACTAATTAGCCTCTGACAGTTTGTATGGCAACTTCCAACTTATCTGTATGTATATATATTTCTTCTTGCTATATATTCCATTCTATGCATCCGATGAAGTGGGCTATAGCCCACAAAAGCTTATGCTCAAATAAATTTGTTAGTCTCTAAGGTGCCACAAGCACTCCTGTTCTTATTGCGGATACAGACTAACATAGCTGCTACTCTGAAACCAGAGATTGTTTTGTAATTTTTGGGACTGGGAAAACAATCAGTGAGGATAGACAAAAGCACACCTATATATGTATCCACACATAGAATCATGGAAATGTAGGACTGGAAGGGACCTTGAGAGGTCTTCTAGTCCAGTCCCCTGCACTCATGACAGGACCAAATATTATCTAGACCATCCCTAACATGTGCACACGCAGACATATATGAAACAGGATGTTTTGAGGACATACACTAGTGCTAGTCTTTCCCTCCAGTGACTCAGAATCATCATTCAGAGTTCTGTTACCAGACACAGGTGATTCTCCACCGGGAGGGGAGTTTTTGGGTACTAAATTTAGGTGGGAGGATCTTTGCTTCATGACTGAGCAGAGACAGATCCTTTAAAGGCCCCATTGCCTAAACCGCAACGGACAGTGCAGTTTCCCATTTCTTTAAATGGGGAACCGAAAGAAATGTGCCTCTTTATTTTGACATTGTGAGCAGCTGTGCAAGTCTGCATCGTTGGTTTCTAGAACATGTACATACAAACATATGCTGTACACACAGTGAAATAGCTAAAAACCCACTGCCATCTAATAGCAGCCAAAAAACTGTCATGGCACAACTATGTTGGAACCGGAGAGCTATGCTTTACTACATTTCAATTTGGAAACAAAGGGATAGTGTGCAGTAAGGAGAGCCCAAAACTCCTCTGATCTGATCCCAGCTCTGCCACTTACTTGTATGATGTTAGAGAATCACCTAATCTCTTTGTACTCAGTTTCCACATGGGAAAGCAGGCGATAATACTTCACTAGGGTGTTCCAATTATTGGAACTATACACTGCTTTGAGGATGTATCGTAATATTATACAGTACCTTTTTCACTAGCACAGATACCATGACACTAGCCCAGCCACCTCCCTAGGTATCCACGCCAAGAAGATACTTAGCTGCTAATTGCTGGTTGCAATGCTGTCCCTTTAAAATGCCTTGATAGTTCAGGCCTGCTCCTGCCCCGCTGAAGTCATCTGCAAAACTCCCAAACTCCTCAGCAGGAGCAGGATTCAGCTTAGATGTCTCCTAATCATCCCCCACTTCTGCTCCCCATCCCAACTCCGGATGCCTAGCTGAGGCTAGGACTCCTTCCTCAACAGGGGACAGTACCCATGGCAGTCCCTGAAAGTTTTTTAGAAGCTTCGTTTCAACAAGATGCAGGTCCTTTAGAGCAGGCATAATTTATACTCAGTTCAGCTCTCAGATGCCCCAGAGAATCTATCCCTTTTGAAGTTTGTCCTTCTCCAAAATAACTGCTGTTTGCAGCTTGAGGTCCTTGTTTTAAGCTACCAAAATTCTCAGGCCAGCTTCTTCACTGCCTTCCATGTTGTGTAGTTATCTACACATGGACAAACTAAGTGTCAGGTGCAAGGCAGTGAAGAATCAGACCCCTAATGTTTGCAATGCTGTGCCCTCTACTGGAAAGAAAATGTTCATTGTTTTTAATAGACAATTCAACAGCACAACCTGTCACAGTGATATAATATATAAGCTAACAATTTACAAAAAGGATTGTTTGCACCTGTCTAAGGAATGCAATGTAAAATGATATACAGACAACTCTGCATTCTAAGAATGTGAGAAGTTCTTTCGAATCTCACTCCTCTGGTTACTGCAAAGTCCAATCTCGAAGATTACATAGTTTTATTTCTTATCACTACTCATGTAGTTTCTTCTCTCACACTGCTTGTAACCCTGATTTCTGAGCCAGAGAGACAGGTGAATAGCCCAGGGGAATTGGGAACTCCTGGGATCTAGTCTCGGATCTGCAATTCACTCTCTGTGACCTTGAACTATGTCACCTAACCTCGGTGACGCAGTTTCCAACTCTGTGAAATAGGCATAAAATCATTCTATCCTATTTACAAGTCATTTTTGTGTTTAGTCACCAACTGTTGGAGCTTCTTGGAGAGAAAGCCTTAATTGGTGGGTCACCAATATTTCAAAACTGGGAGAGAATTGGGTCAGGAAAGTTACCAACAGGGGGGTAACGTGTGAAAGGTCCAGGAAACCATGGCGAGGTTTACTCCAGGTATTCCAGAACCCATTAAAACAAATGCTTTCTACAGCCCTGCTGTGAATGAAGTGGTCAAAAAAATATTTTAAATGTATTTATACTATAAGACAAGTTTCGAAAGATTTTATTACTGTTAAATTAGAGAAATTGTGCAATTCTTGTTCTTTATGAAATAAAATATTGCATTAAATTGTTTTTCTTGAGAAAGTGGCCAAAGCTCTGCTTGTGGAACTGCATCTACCCGGAGGGGAGAGCTACACATGGAGAGCTGCAAAATGTGGCCGTTTGTGCATCAGGTTGGTTTTCATTTGGTTAATTTATAGCTTGCAAGGGTTTTGCCATCTGCAGAATTTAATCAGCTGAGATCACTGCATTCAATGATAACCATTTCCAAGCCTGCCAGACTCCCTATGCATTTGCCAATGAACGTGAAAGCACAGCTCATGCTGCATGCTCCCTGCTAAGGCTAAGAGCCACACCTCTGTGATATTTCAATGTCAGGCAAGTCATTTGGTCTCCTCTACCTCTGTCAAAGCAGCTGACAAGCCAGGTAAAAACTAAGAGGATGATGAAAACCAGACACTGCATCTGAGCTTCCCTGGGCAAACACAGCACCACAAAGCCCTGCAATAACAAAGTGGATCCTATGAACAGAAAATATTTATTTAGCTTCAAAACATATTTTTCCCCACCGAAGACTACTTGCAGCAGTCTCTCTGGGGAAAGTTTTTAAAAGAATTTAAGTGGCGTAGGTGCCTACATCCCATTGACTTCCAATGGCATGTCGGCACCTAAGTCACTTAGGTACTTTTTGAAAATGTCACCTTTTGTCATCACAAATTGCGTATTACCCAGAAGCCACCAGATTTCGACAACACAAGGCATATCCTGCAGTTATTTGCTTCCAGTAGTCTCTCCAATATGCTAGGCACTGTATAAATGAAAATAAACACTCCTTCTACCCCAATGTGGTTAACCTTATTCTTTTACTTACTACAACCATTATTGCACACTCTTTCAAAACAAAAAGAAAAGGAGTACTTGTGGCACCTTAGAGACTAACAAATTTATGTGAGCATAAGATTTCGTGAGCTACAGCTCACTTCATCGGATGCATTCAGTGGAAAATACAGTGGGGAGATTTATATACACACACAGATATGCATCCGATGAAGTGAGCTGTAGCTCACGAAAGCTTATGCTCAAATACATTTGTTAGTCTCTAAGGTGCCACAAGTTCTCCTTTTCTTTTTACTGTAAGGAGAGTGATCACTTTAGAGGAGCTATTACCAGCAGGAAGTGGCAGGGGGAAGGAGGAAAACCTTTTGTGGTAATAATCAAGGTGGGCAATTTCCAGCAGTTAATAAGAACGTCTGAGGAACGGTGGGGGAGGGAGAAATATCATGGGGAAATAGTTTTACTTTGTGTAATGACCCATCCACTCCCAGTCTCTATTCAAGCCTAAGTTAATTGTATCCAGTTTGCAAATTAATTCCAATTCAGCAGTCTCTCGTTGGATTTTTTTTTTAAATTTCTTTTGTTGAAGGATAGCCACTCTCAGGTCTGTAATCGAGTGACCGGAGAGATTGAAGTGTTCTCCGACTGGTTTTTGAATGTTATAATTCTTGACGTCTGATTTGTGTCCATTTATTCTTTTACATAGAGACTGTCCAGTTTGACCAATGTACCTGACAGAGAGGCATTGCTGACACATGATGGCATATATCACATTGGTAGATGCGCAGGTGAACAAGCCTCTGATAGTGTGGCTGATGTAATAAGGCGCTATGATGGTGTCCCCTGAATAGATATGTGGACAGAGTTGACAACGGGCTTTGTTGCAATGATAGGTTACTGGGTTATTGGTTCTGTTGTGTAGTGTGTGGTTGCTGGTGAGTATTTGCTTCAGATTGGGGGGCTGTCTGTAAGCAAGGACTGGCCTGTCTCCCAAGATCTGTGAGAGTGATGGGTCATCCTTCAGGATAGGTTGTAGATCCTTGATGATGCACTGGAGAGGTTTAGTTGGGGGTTGAAGGTGATGGCTAGTGGCGTTCTGTTCTCTTCTTTGTTGGGCCTGTCCTGTAGTAGGAGACTTCTGGGTACTCTTCTGGCTCTGTCAATCTGTCCTCACTTTGTCCTCACCCATAACTATTTCACATTTGGGGACCTTCAAATCAGCGGCACTGCGATGGGTACCCGCATGGCCCCACAGTATGCCAACATTTTTATGGCTGACTTAGAACAACGCTTTCTCAGCTCTCGTCTCCTAATGCCCCTACTCTACTTGCGCTACATTGATGACATCTTCATCATCTGGACCCATGGAAAAGAAGCCCTTGAGGAATTCCACCATGATTCAACAATTTCTATCCCACCATCAACCTCAGCCTGGACCGGTCCACACAAGAGATCCACTTCCTGGACACGACGGTGCTAATAAGCGATGATCACATAAACACCCTCCTATATCGGAAACCTACTGACCGCTATTCCTACCTACATGCCTCTAGCTTTCATCCAGATCACACCACACGATCCATTGTCTACAGCCAAGCTCTACGATATAACTGCATTTGCTCCAATCCCTCAGACAGAGACAAACACCTACAAGATCTCTATCATGCATTCGTACAACTACAATACCCGCCTGCTGAAGTGAAGAAACAGATTTTTAATTTCATAGAATAGAATACCATGGTTGGAAGGGACCTCAGGAGGTCATCTAGTCCAACCCACTGCTCAAAGTAGGACCAATCCCCAATTTTTGCCCCAGATCCCTAAATGGCCCCCTCAAGGATTGAACTCACAACCCTGGGTTTATCAGGCCAATGCTCAAACCACTGAGCGATTGACAGAGCCAAAAGTATATAAATCTCCCCACTGTATTTTCCATTGAATGCATCCGATAAAGTGAGGTGTAGCTCACAAAAGCTTATGCTCAAATAAATTTGTTAGTCTCTAAGGTGGCACAAGTACTCCTTTTCTTTTTGCAAATACTGACTAACACGGCTGCTACTCTGAAACCTTTAAAAAAAAAGGCAGTTTATTACCAAAAGCAACAGATCAGCTTGGGGCTGAACTGAAAAAAGGCGGAAAAAAAATCCTAAGAAAATTAAATCTATCTGTGCTGTTGAGAACAAATTTGACACATCACCACTTGCTTTGGTGATGCCTTAATACAAATGTCCACAAGATGGCAGAATGCACTGTCACTCTGAAGCCTTAATTTTGCCTACTCTTCCCAGTGGAGAGTGGTATAAATATTTCCATTTCAGAACAAAAGACTGGGAAACTGGGAAAAGGAAAGGAAAACTACCCAGGAAAACTGAGGGGGCAGGCTTTTTTTAGTTCATCTTTGTTCTGTTCACGTAGCCTACAATATTGGTATTGCCAAAAAACCACAGATGTCTCTTGTGATATCTTCTGTGTAAACTAGAGATGGGTTCTACCAGCAAAACTTATTAAGATCTTGAATATCCCAAAAGATCCAGTGTGTTCAGATCTCACATTCCATTGTAGAGGCCACAGCAACTGTCAGATACAGATCTCAGTTTGGATTGTGAATTCCCTCAAAACCTGGCTGTGTTTGGAAATGCTTTTGATTCAGGGTCCATTTCCAGTGCAGACCCACATAAAAGTAAACCAAAATTTATGAGGCACCAAGAAGGAAGAAAAGCTTCCTTTTGCCTCTACTTGGCATGCCTGATTAATGCTATCAAGGCTGAGAAAGAGCTCAGAATTCTTAGCCACGTAAAATGTAATGCATTATAGAGCCACAAACGAGACCTATTAGTACATTCAGTTCAGCACTCTGCCCATGCAGGTTTTCTCTCCACCATACAGGGAACTGTTAACACACAGGTCCTGGTAGATGAATAGGAAGCAGTAACTGTCCTGTTATAACAGGTTTCAGAGTAGCAGCCGTGTTAGTCTGTATTCGCAAAAAGAAAAGGAGTACTTGTGGCACCTTAGAGACTAACAAATTTTATAAGGTGCTTATCAACAAGCCACCCACAAGATTTTGAAGAACTCACACCACCCTGAGCTGTTTTCCTACCCTCACACCAATGCTTTTTCTAACATGCTTATGCACTACGGGGCTAGATTTGCAAAGGCACTTGGGTGCTGTAACACTCAGTGGCACAAGGTCTAGCTATTAGGCGGCTAGAAAAAAATCACAGGAACAACACTGCAATTCACAGAACTGGAGCTCGGCATTTAGGCTCCCTATACAATGAACGGGGAGAGACAGGCATTTCAGAACTCAATCCACAAAAGCGAGCACATTTGGCAGAGAGCTGCCAAAGCTAGCCAATGGGAGACACCCATGAGAGGGATGTATGCTAAACCCCGCACCTCTCATGGAGTTAGAAGCCTACTTCCCGGCAGCAGGGAGGTGCCTCTCTCTGCTAGCGATTCATAAACAGGAACCCCTGCTTGCGGGACAAGGAGGAGGTTGAGGTGGTGGTGCCGTCCACCTTGTAACTTTTAGTTCAGGAGTTAGAGGACTCAGCTACGATGTGGGGGACCCAGGCTCAATTCCCCCCTCTGCCACTAGGGGAGACAACATTTGAACAGGGGATCTCCTGCAGCTCGCAGGAGAGAGATCGATCCACAGGGCTGAACATTATAAGCTGGGCACTATCACCTCTGCACCAGGCCAGATTTTGAAAGGGACCCCATGGGGCAGAAGGCCTCAGAGCACATCTACTAGATTGGGCCACCTGCAAAACAGGTGGACTAATGTCTATCTTCCAGGGTCATGAATCACTCTAGGGTTTAAGCAGGACCTAGGTGCCAAGATGCTTAGATTGAGGCTGCAGCGCACATGCTCAGAGGCAGAAACATAGGCACCAAGGGAACATTTACCCTGAAAATTTAGGTGCTGAGTGAATTTAGGCGCGTACAGGATTTGGCAAGAGTTTTGTGGATTTCAATAGAGCCTAAAACTGGACTTAGCCCCAAAACCTAGACTAGGTGCCTAAATCTGAGGTTTAGGAGCTGAAGAATCTTTGTGAATCTAGCATAATATTCCAAAGGTTCATTTAAAAGAGAGTGATAAACAGCAAACCAGTCATTGCCAGTGCTACATGATTACATTCAAATCCAGTTAACAATGATCTATCAGGCTTACACTAGCTGCCAGTAAGTATTTTGCTTGTCAATGCTGCACGCGATAAATCCATAGCAATAACTGCACGGCTTTTGGCTTTCATATGCACATGTGACAATACATGCACATATAACAAGTCTTTGAAATAAACATAATATTCTACTAATCTGCCTACAAGTAAAATTGATATATCAAATTAAAACAGTAGGTCTTTGTGATGGGTCTTTGACTGAAAAACAATTCAGGTTTCCAAGTCACATGTGGCAAAGGTCATGTCTCAAAGTAAAGCTATTATCAAAGGCTCAATATAACATACAGGACTGATTCTCCTCTGACACTGGCATAAATCAGGATTAACACATTGAAATCAATGGATTAAAAAAGGTGTAAGAACAGTGTGAGAGAATAATTAAGGCCAAAGTATTCAAAGGCAATGGTTTGTAGTGGACACATCAGGTGTGAAAAAAGCCAAATACTCCAGAAGAAGAGGTTTAAACATTGGCAGAGTTTAGGAAGTTCTTCAAGATATTGGAGTACTTTTTAGCTGAGAACAGAGGATCACCCACCTCATCACATGCAAGACATTCTAATTCTTCAGTTCTGGAGGCAAGGAAGGGGGTGATTCTCAAGTCTCAGATATGATCTGACCCAGAGAGGAACCAAACATATTCAGCTTTCACTGAGTCCAACAGGAAATGCAGGTACTCAACTCCTTTCGAGTTTGGGACACTAGCAAGTGAAGCGTAAATGAGACAGACCAGCAGGCAAACTCAACAGGAATTATTAACCTGAAAGTCTTCTCCCCACTTACCACATATGCTTCTGTACCAGAGTGTCAAAGACAGTTTAGCTGTAACTATTCTAGTGGAAAGGTGTCTGGGGAGAATGGATCCTGGAAAGGAAAGGGCTAGAGAATTTTTTTCAAGACAATAATCCATATATAAACGCTTCACTGAGTATTTCAAGTGACACAGGGACCCCGTTTGGCCTAATAGCAGGACTTGAACTGGAGCCTTTTAGAGTGTCAAGCATGAGGTCATGCTACTTGAACTAAAGGACTACAGTCTAGATTCACAACGGTACTTAGATGTTGTGATGGTGAACATGACAATGCCATAACTTTTGGGTTCCTAGAAAATCACAGGAACGCACTGCAATTCACACAGCCTGAGTTAGGCTCCTAAACTCCCTATACAATGAATGGGGAGAGGGAGGTGCCTCAGAATGTGATTCACAAAAGCCAACATACTGGCAAGGAACTGCCTAAACTAGCCAATGGAAGATACCAACAAAAGGGGTGGGTGCTAAGCCCCAGCCTTCCTGCTGAGCTCGGTGCAGATCTCTGCTAGCCAGCCACAACAGGGAAACCTCTTTGGAGTTAGATGCCTAAGGCATAAAGCTGGGAGGAGGATTCCCTACGTGTCTCCTGTTGAAGCAGTTCCACTGTGGATAACTAAGTAAAAAGAGTCATTGGAGCAAGGGGACTGGACCGTTGGTCTCTCGTCTATCTCCTGGGTGAGTGCTCTAAAAGCACCAGGCTACAGAGTGATTCTTCTGCTTGTGCGCACTCTCCCCCTCTGGCCCACATGACTCTTTACTTATTTATCCACATTGCAACAGCTTCAACAGGAGAGACTGAGGGAACCCCACACCAGAATATCCCACAGTCCAGTGAGTAGAGCACTCATCTGAGAGGTGGCAGATCCCTGTTTAAATGCCTTCTCCCCCACAGGTGAGAGGGGACCTCAACTGGGCAGGGTCTTCAACGTACCCTAACCACTGGGCTAAATGTTATAAGGAAGACTCTCCTCCTCTCTCCCCAGCTTTTTTCTGTAAACTCCTCTATGGGGACCCAATCTAGTAGGCGGCCTCTGAGCACGCTACTGGATCAAGCCCTGCATGTGAATTAGGTAACATGAACCTGTCTTCCCCTGGTTCATGACTTGCTCTGGTGCTTGGACAGGAGACACACATCCGGATACCTAGAATGAGGCAGCAGTGCGCATGTCCAGAGGCAGAAACAGGTGCTTAAGGAGCTTCTACTGCAAAAAGCAAAGTGCTGACTGAGTTTAGGCACCTACAGGTTCAGCGGGAGTTTTGTGAACAAGTGAAGTTTAAAAATGGGACTTAAGTGCCTGAATCTGTGGTTTAGGAACCTAAGTGCTTCTGTGTTCTATGTTCCTTAGCTGGAAGTGACAGCAGACTCAAAGAAACAGCCCCCAAACGCAGACAAAAACCCACACTCCCCTTTTGCGGATTACACAAGCATCACAGCTAGCTGACCACAGGACTTAAATTTACATAGCCAGCTAGATCTCTAACAACGGGGGGGTAGAGCACAAGAGAAGGCACCATCTTCATCAGCAATACGAACAAATTGGAAAAATAGCAATATATCAGCAATACAGTGCCACCAAAACATACCTGCCAGACGGGAAGGACTTTCTCTATGTCATTCAGGTTGATTCCATCTCCATCCTCGTGCTTCCCTTTTCCAAGCCTGAGCCAGGAACAACAACAAATTAAAACAAAAAAAATAAAAAAAGAGCATGTGAAACTTCCACTGAAACCAAAGTTAACGTTTCTCACCCACCACAGATGGTGAGTTTAGTTTTCTACCTTTAAATGGGGGAGAAAAAAAAAAGAATGGGGAGGATATCTGGGCCAAATAACCCATGCCTCCAAAACATCCACATGCAGACAGGTAACCATCCATGCCAAACGGATAAATGCCTCTCCAAGATCTGTTTGCACCAATAACTATTTGTTTCTGTGTGCATGAATATTTTTTGTGAGAGAAACTTTGGCACAATTGTCTGTATCCCTTACATTTCCCAGTGTACTGCTAATTCTCAGCACTCATCTCTGGTTCAAGCATAGGTCAGTGTCAGATTTATAGAGGATTTTTTTTTTTTTTTTTTAAAAGAAAAGGACAGAAGGTTAAAAAAGAAGAGCCTGGAAAGCTGCAGAGTTTGAGCTCAAATGGGAGATTCACACATGAAACACCTTTATCTCTTCCTGAACGTTAACTGAAAAGGAGTACTTGTGGCACCTTAGAGACTAACAAATTTATTTGAGCATAAGCTTTCGTGAGCTACAGCTCACTTCATCGGATGCATTCAGCCACTGTACTCCTTTTCTTTTTGCTAATAAAGACTAACACGGCTGCTACTCTGAAACCTGAATGTTAACTGTCCATCTTCTACAGAAATCTAAGCCAATGTGGTTTTTCAAAACACACCACCATTTATCTGAATATTTTCCTCTTCGCAATTCCAGCTTAACGCAACACCCCAAATGCATCCATTGCACTGGGATTCGTAAAGGGGTGGTGAGGAAAAAAACAGAAACAAAACCTCAAAACCTAAGCCTGGACCCACCTCTAAACAATTCTATTTAACTATTGTCTCTTCACTTGAAAGGGTTTTATTAATTGTAACCCAGAGCAGGAAAGAAAGAGGGCCTTTGTCCCCCTCTAGTGCCTGCTCCATGTAAGAAGGTAAGGAGTCCGCACAACTAGGAGACTTAGGGCCAGATCCTCAAAGGTATTTAGATGCCTAACTTCCAATAATTTCACTGGGAGTTAGGTGCCTGAATATCTTTGAGGATTTGGGCCCTAGTCTTTCAGCTTCGGGCAATGGAGACTCATGCTTGGAACCTTTCACATTAAGGCTACGTTTACACCGCAATCATGGGGTGTGACTGCAGTTCATGTAGACATACCCAAGCTAGCTTTGATTTTGGAGCAGTACTGCTTCACCAACACAGGCTTCAGCATGGGCTGTACAAGCCTACCCGGAACCGTGGGTAATTGCTCGGGCAGCTAGTCTGTGCTGACAGCTAGCCCCGTGACTGCAGTGCAGACATACCTTACTAGCATACACCACTATCCCTGGAGCTAAAGGGCCAAAGCTCCGAGCCTGCAACTGATGGCATACGGGCAGATGGCTGTTCCTTTGTGGAGCTGAACTGAAGTCAATGCAGCTCTGTGTGGCACAGCAGTCCATCCACGTGCTATCAGCTACAGAACAGAGACCTACGTCCCATGGCAGTGGCTGAGTGCTAGACTTCTGATATGGGAGAGCCACAAGGGGAGGACAAAAGACCCATTCTCTACTAGCATTATTTAACTATTCTGTTCATAAGGTATCCTGGGAGGGATTTGCTGAAGAGAAAAGAGAAACCTGCTCTACTGGTTGACAGCATTGCTCAAATACATTAGCAAAAACAGTGTTTTCCTATTCTGTAGGAATAGGAATTCTGACTGTCTCATGGATTCACTTCCTGTGGGAGGAAGTTACATTTCATGCAGCTTACATCAAAGAACCTATTCAGAGTCTGGGCTTTTTAAATACATGTTTCAGCCTAATTTGTTTGGCAATTATAAGGCACTGAAGCCAATGGCAAAGCTTTCATCAGCTTCCATGATAGGGGATGGACCTACAAAGACCACTTAATACTGTGTAAATAAGTTTGATGCTCAGCAGTTTTCATCCCTGCCTTCTTGTTCGAGTTATATGGACGTATACATATAAACCTTAATAAAAATATAATAAAACTAAAGAGAAGTGCTTTCCATTACTGGATTTTAAAATATGGTTACAAGTATTTAATGTATGTTCAATGGGGCCAGTGATTGTGACTGATCACAGTTAGTACAGATACACAAAGGACAGTCCCAACCAGTAATATATATACTGCGTGCTTCAAAAAGGCTAATTTCCCAAATCTGAGGAAAATTATGAGCAAAACTGAGAGGAAAAAGTTAGACAAATGTGTATGAAAATTCTGAATTCTTTAAGAAGTCTTCATTAGATGGCCAAAAATAAACTATGATTCCACAATTGAGGAAGACGACAACTTTGGGTAAAGCCTATCTGAGTTTGATGGGGAAGTGAAGGCTGCAAATAGTTTAAAATAGATAATATAACAAATGGATAAAAGGAGAAGTAGACAGAAATCAATATAAATTAGAAGTTATGAAGTGTAGAAAGCCGATAAAGGAAGCAAGAGAAATCAGGGACAAATCCATGGCAACACTAAGGGCAATAAACATGTTTTGTTTCGGTTTATTAAGAACATCAGGAACAAAGAAATCCTAACAATGCTACAGGGCAAGTACTAGGTGGAGATAGTAAAGTAAACTTGTTAACAAAACAGAAAAAGCAACAGTGTTCCATAAATATTAGTGTTCTCTATTTGGAAAGAAGCAGGATGATGTACTCATATTACATGAAGATAATAAACAACTTTTCAGTCCATTAGTAACTAAGGAGGATACTAAACAGTATCTATTAGGGATAAACATTTCTAAATCAGGAGGTCAGGTTAACCACATCCAGGAGTCCTAAAAGACTTGGCTAGAAAATATCTCTGGCCTACTGATATTCTCTTAATAAACCTTGGAATACCAGGAAAATTCCAGAAGACTGGAGGAGTTCTAGTGTTATGCCAGAGCACATAAACGATAAGTGTGATGACCCAATTACTGTAATTATAAACTAATTAGCCTGACATCAATCCCAGGAAAAATAATAGAAAAGCTGACACAGGATTCAGTTAATAAAGAAATAAAGGATGGAAATATAATTAATGCCAGACAACATATTTTTATGAAAAACAGAATTTGTCAAACAAACCCGATTTCATTTTTTGATAAGATTACAAGTTTGATTGATAAAAGGGAACTATGCAGATGTAGTAGACTTTTGTAAGGCACGTGATTTAGTACCACATGACATTCTGATTAAAAAAAATAGCACTATAGAATATTTAATGAATCGCACATTAAATGGATGAGGAACTGGCTAACTGAGACATCTCACAAAGTAGTTGTCAATGGGGAATCATCATCAAATGGAGGGGTTTCCAGTGGAGTTCTGCAGAAATTGGTTCCAGGCCCCACACTGTTCAATATTTTCATCAATGATCTGAAGTAAACATAAAATCACTGCTGATAAAAATTGCAGATGACACAAAGATTGGTAGGTAAATAATGATGATAGCACAGTCACACAGAGTGATTTGGATCAGTTGGCAAGGTAGGCCCATTCAACCAAAATGCATTACAGCAAAATGCAAGGTCATATACCCAGGAACAAAGTGTGCAGGTCATACCAACAGAATGTGGGACTGTATCCTGGAAAGCAGTGACTCTGAAAAGGACTTAGGGATCACAGTGGACATAACAGAACATGAGCTTTAAGTTTTTCTTCCCACTGTCCCTGGATGAACAAAAAAACCCACACAAGCAAAAGGAGAAATTGACTAGCTAGCTGACTATACAGGAGATAGAGAGAGAGAAGCTGTGTCTAAACAGAATGCACAAAGTAAGCAAACTCAAAAAGAGAGACAAAAACTGTTCTCTAGTCTTTCAATTCTAGTAGGGGTTATTTGTAACTTGTATTACTGACAATTATTGGGAAATATTTTCAAACCCAAGCATAGCTGTTAAATTGATGATGTCCATTTCACTTTTCTATTTCTGCTATTCCTTCTTATTTCAATTCGGCAGCTGTATTATTTAATTCTGGTAAGAGTTTTGGTGCACACTTTGTGTGAAAGGCAACAAACAAAAATAAAGCCCCAGTCCTGCAATCAGATTCACATGGGTGGCCTCTTACACCTAAATGTGGCCCACCGCTTTCAACAGGGCTCCACGTTGACACACAGATCTACCCATGCTGATCCAACTGCAGGATCAAGGCCTAAAGTTGTAGTTTATTACTATAAAGTTTTAATTTCCAATCAACCCACCCAGAGTCCACACCCGCTAAAACCTGCTGCATTTAAACTACATTATGCATCTGCAGTAGCCCACAAAAACATTCCTGACATATCCTTTTGAACTGAACAACTATAGTCAGTAAGATCACTCGCTGTCCCTGTAACAAATGAGCATAACAAGGTGAATTAAGCATAGGGTTTTGTCTTTATCCTTGCTACTGTGGATTTACATTGGACTCTGATAAAGAAACCCCAAACCAACATTCAATAGTGTAGAATTAAAGACTTATTTGTCTAGTGCCTTTCATCCAAAAGGAGCCCAAAGCAAACTCTGAACTGCAGAATCATTGCCCGGCTGAAATCCAGCCACCTCTGCAATGAAACAATACAACTTTTTAATGGCACCCAGCAACACTGCGTGCCAATTCAGGGCAGAATATTAATAATACTGTATCAGGTAAATCTGTATATAGGAAGAATGCAATCACCCAATTAGAAATTGGTGAACACATCTACTATAGTGCAAAAGAATCCTGCATTAGCAGGGCAGATGATCCAATGAATATAAAAAGTCTTTCACCTCTGATGGCTGTGATTGTCTGAAAAGAGCCACGAGATCTTGAGCACAATGTATTTGATTTTTACATAGCACCCTTTGTACAGAATCCTTAAAAACAGAGATAGATAAAAATATCACCAGTTAAAAATGCTTTAGAGGTTATTCTAGCTATTCTTTAAAATGCTATTTATAAACTCCATACAACGCCAGTCCACAAAGACCTAGGCCAATGTTCTGAGTGCACCATGAAGTTGTGCAAGATAGCGTGCTTTGTTTCTCACCAGTTCGAGGCCCTGGTCTTCCACACAGCTATCTAAAATGGACAGTTACCAAGTCCTGTCCTTGGGATAATCCACCAATTGCGATACAATGCTTAACTAAACATTCAGTCCTAGAGGGGTACATTTTAATGTACTTGAAACTTTGAAATTTTTTTCCAGCAAATGGAATAATTGAATGAGTGCCATCTGGCTTCATTACATAAAAGACATTTCTAATCCTTTTGGTCACTCCTTCTAAACAGGAACATACTTTTTCATCCCTCTTCAGACAAAAGTGAGCACCATCTGAGGCCAAATTTAGCCCTGGAGTAACTATATTCTTATCTCTAAAGAAACTATACCCTTCCATTTGCGGGAGACTTTATGGAGTTGCATCAAGGATCAACTGATATCTTGCCATAACTAGGACATACAGAATATGTAGTGGCCTCCATATCCATAGCCAGCATTGCTCCTTAACTGGTCAATGTTTAGGTGCCAGAACTGACTGGCTGGGAGAGGGGAGACCACCCACATTAAGATCTGGCAACTTCTCAACTTGCAGAAGCCTCGAACAGTGAGGCAACGATTTCTTTCTCCACCACTGGTGAGTCACACCTAGAATACTGCTCACAGTTCTGGTCACCTTAGCACCTGGAGGAGGCTCAGGTTGATAAACTGGAGGGAACGAAGAGAAGAACAAAGATGACTAAGGGACTGCAAGGACTGATTTATGAAGAAGGATTGAAAACATTATCAGTAAATATTTGTAGCTTTATACAACAATGCAGGAATACAGCCTCAGTATAAAAGCATTTAGACTGTGTAAATGCCAAGGATAGAGAGGGATTGTTTAATAATGTACACAGGTTTATGGCTAGGAGATATAGAATGAAATTATGGCAAGGAAAATTTATGAAGAATATTTAGTGTTCCACTCTAGCACGGTGGAAATCTTGCTAGAGAAAGAGGTGGAAGCCGTGTCCCTTAGGATTTTTTAAACCAGAGATGGACCCAAATCAGAGAATTGGGATCTAGTCTTTCCCATAGTTAAGGGATGTTTGACTCTAAGGGATTTAGTTTGGCCCCATATTTGTTGGAAACTGGCCTGGTCAAAGCAACAGAACAGTTCCACACTAGCCTCCCAGGAGATGACCCAAGCTTCCACTTCAAATTTCTAATACCTGCCACATGACCCATTCGTGTTTCCCCACCCTGAAGCCAAGCGCGTGCACACAAACACCCATGCACACACCCACACAGTATTAGAGAAGATGACACCACGGCACTTACCCTTCTCTATCTATGTGCGGGAGCGGGTGTTTGGGGGTGTTCCGGAGCTTCCTGTGAAACTGCGTGAAGTCCAGCTTTTCAGGCTGTAAATCCCAGGTTGCACCACTAAGAAGGGAGACAGAGAACGCACTATTAATTAAATGTGTTCATGTTGGGAAGAGCATATCATATATACTTGCCCATTACTTTCCAAAGGCTATTGTTTCTGGAGACATAGCTTCTACTTCCAGCAGTCCCTGACCAGGTACCTCCAGCTTTTACACTGCCACATTTAACTGCCCTTAATAAAAACTTAAGGTGCAGCATCTAAACCTTCTTAGCTGCACATGTTCTTAGCTTTTGAAAAGTTCCCCTCAGTCTTTTGCTGCAGCAGCTAGTCTGGTCCATGCAGTGGAGATGCCCTCTCAAGAATCCTCATCTCTTGCTTGGAAGATCCCTGCTGGAATGTGCATTACATAGCCTGGGGCACAGGATCAAAAAGTGCCAAGGAGGACACCTCCCTCCCGAGAGCGAAGCCTGCAGTGCTCTATGCACAGCATAGAATGGAGCGCAGAGCTGGGAGGAAAGTTTATTTTATTGATTTAATCTTTCATGGTTGATTGGAGCAGTACCCTCTCAGTGCCCACATGCTGGAATGGAAACTGAAGAGCTCCTGCCACAAGTACTGATGCAAATTGCGTGTGCGCACTGCTGATATATGGACAAGCAACTGGATTCACCCAAGTCCCTGAGAGGCCTCTTCACTTTTGTGTATCAAGATTCCTCGACAGATATGGGCATACCTACACAACAACTGGAGGTGTTATTGCAGCTCAGGTAGCTAGCATGGTTAAAAACAGCAGTGAAGATACGGAGCATGGACCCCTGCGCAAGCTAGGAATATGAGTATGTATCCAGGATTCTGGGAGGGCTTGTACAGCCAAGTGCCACCACGTCTTCACTGCTATTTTTATTCAAGCTGGCAGCGATATGCCTCCACAATGTGCTCCAACTGTAGCATAGACATCTCTTTAAACTAGTCAAATTAGTGCACCTTTCAGATGTTTGGTGTGCAAACAATCCCACCAACCTCCTCTAGGTTGAATTCCAGCAAAAATAAGGTGCACGTTATCTGCACTTAGGATGAGGGACTGGGAAGGAGGAGGCAGAACAGTCTCCAAGTTGCAATGCTTGCATGTCTATAGAAAAACCCTGAGGAGAAGGACAAAAGAGGTCATATTTTATCTGTCTTGTAAAAAGGCTTTTAAAGGAGCTTACCTGAAGGAATCAAAGGTATTGGCTGCCCAGATATCTGTCCCCAACATGTCCAGGGAGTTGTCTTTGTTGCCATTCTAAAAAAGAGGGGAAAGAATTGTTATTCTTGAGGAATTACGATGAGCTTCCTGACCCAATGTATAACTCTGCCACTGAGTATTAGCAACATTCTCCATCTGAGTGAAATACAGACACACTACAATGAACAGCATTTTGGGTGGGTCTCACATTTCCCCAATTGCTTCTGAGACTTGTTAGGCTTTCCCATTTTTAACCCCTATTTTAAGAAGGTCCAAACTCAGGATAGCCTTCTAGGGGCACAAAGCTCTAAAGATGTAGAGCAGGTTGCACAGAGGAGCCAAGAGGCCAGTGAAGAAGCTTGGCAACATGTGACCTCCAGAAGAGGTAAGCGGAATGTCCGGGTTCCAGTAACTCAGACACAGGTAACTAACCGCTTTCATGTTCTCTCCACAGGTACCAATGCGGAGAGTGGACCAGATGATATGTCTGGGGGGAGAAAGCGGAAGGAGACTCCGCTGGTTGGGAGGCATGAGATGCGATGTCCTGAGGTTGGGGGTTCCACGACCACCACTCCCAAGAGGAGAAGGCGGGTGGTGGTGGTCGGGGACTCTCTCCTCCGGGGGACTGAGTCATCTATCTGCCGCCCTGACCGGGAAAACCGAGAAGTCTGCTGCTTGCCAGGGGCTAAGATTCGTGATGTGACGGAGAGACTGCCGAGACTCATCAAGCCCTCGGATCGCTACCCCTTCCTGCTTCTCCACGTGGGCACCAATGATACTGCCAAGAATGACCTTGAGCGGATCACTGCGGACTACGTCGCTCTGGGAAGAAGGATAAAGGAGTTGGAGGCGCAAGTGGTGTTCTCGTCCATCCTCCCCGTGGAAGGAAAAGGCCTGGGTAGGGACCGTCGAATCGTGGAGGTCAACGAATGGCTACGCAGGTGGTGTCGGAGAGAAGGCTTTGGATTCTTTGACCATGGGATGGTGTTCCATGAAGGAGGAGTGCTGGGCAGAGACGGGCTCCATCTTACGAAGAGAGGGAAGAACATCTTTGCCAGCAGGCTGGCTAACCTAGTGAGGAGGGCTTTAAACTAGGTTCACCGGGGGAAGGAGACCAAAGCCCTGAGGTAAGTGGGAAAGCGGGATACCGGGAGGAAGCACAGGCAGGAAGGTCTGTGAGGGGAGGGCTCCTGCCTCATACTGGGAATGAGGGGCGATCAACAGGTTATCTCAAGTGCTTATATACAAATGCACAAAGCCTTGGAAACAAGCAGGGAGAACTGGAGGTCCTGGTGATGTCAAGGAATTATGACGTGATTGGAATAACAGAGACTTGGTGGGATAACTCACATGACTGGAGTACAGTCATGGATGGTTATAAACTGTTCAGGAAGGACAGGCAGGGCAGAAAAGGTGGGGGAGTAGCACTGTATGTAAGGGAGCAGTATGACTGCTCAGAGCTCCGGTACGAAACTGTGGAAAAACCTGAGTGTCTCTGGATTAAGTTTAGAAGTGTGTGCAACAAGAGTGATGTCATGGTGGGAGTCTGCTATAGACCACCGGACCAGGGGGATGAGGTGGATGAGGCTTTCTTCCGGCAACTCACGGAAGCTACTAGATCGCATGCCCTGATTCTCATGGGTGACTTTAATTTTCCTGATATCTGCTGGGAGAGCAATACAGCGGTGCATAGACAATCCAGGAAGTTTTTGGAAAGCGTAGGGGACAATTTCCTGGTGCAAGTGCTAGGGGAGCCAACTAGGGGGAGCGCTTTTCTTGACCTGCTGCTCACAAACCGGGTAGAATTAGTGGGGGAAGCAAAAGTGGATGGGAATCTGGGAGGCAGTGACCATGAGTTGGTTGGGTTCAGGATCCTGACGCAGGGAAGAAAGGTAAGCAGCAGGATACGGACCCTGGACTTCAGGAAAGCAGACTTTGACTCCCTCAGGGAACAGATGGCCAGGATCCCCTGGGGGACTAACATGAAAGGGAAGGGAGTCCAGGAGAGCTGGCTGTATTTCAAGGAATCCCTGTTGAGGTTACAGGGACAAACCATCCCGATGAGTCGAAAGAATAGTAAATATGGCAGGCGACCAGCTTGGCTTAATGGTGAAATCCTAGCGGATCTTAAACATAAAAAAGAAGCTTACAAGAAGTGGAAGGTTGGACATATGACCAGGGAAGAGTATAAAAATATTGCTCGGGCATGTAGGAAAGATATCAGGAGGGCCAAATCGCACCTGGAGCTGCAGCTAGCAAGAGATGTCAAGAGTAACAAGAAGGGTTTCTTCAGGTATGTTGGCAACAAGAAGAAAGCCAAGGAAGGTGTGGGCCCCTTACTGAATGAGGGAGGCAAGCTAGTGACAGAGGATGTGGAAAAAGCTAATGTACTCAATGCTTTTTTTGCCTCTGTTTTCACTAACAAGGTCAGCTCCCAGACTGCTGTGCTGGGCAACACAAAATGGGGAAGAGATGGCCAGCCCTCTGTAGAGATAGAGGTGGTTAGGGACTATTTAGAAAAGCTGGACGTGCACAAGTCCATGGGGCCGGACGAATTGCATCCGAGAGTGCTGAAGGAATTGGCGGCTGTGATTGCAGAGCCCTTGGCCATTATCTTTGAAAACTCGTGGCGAACGGGGGAAGTCCCGGATGACTGGAAAAAGGCTAATGTAGTGCCCATCTTTAAAAAAGGGAAGAAGGAGGATCCTGGGAACTACAGGCCGGTCAGCCTCACCTCAGTCCCTGGAAAAATCATGGAGCAGGTCCTCAAAGAATCAATCCTGAAGCACTTAGAGGAGAGGAAAGTGATCAGGAACAGTCAGCATGGATTCACCAAGGGAAGGTCATGCCTGACTAATCTAATCGCCTTTTATGATGAGATTACTGGTTCTGTGGATGAAGGGAAAGCAGTGGATGTATTGTTTCTTGACTTTAGCAAAGCTTTTGACACGGTCTCCCACAGCATTCTTGTCAGCAAGTTAAGGAAGTATGGGCTGGATGAATGCACTATAAGGTGGGTAGAAAGCTGGCTAGATTGTCGGGCTCAACGGGTAGTGATCAATGGCTCCATGTCTAGTTGGCAGCCGGTGTCAAGTGGAGTGCCCCAGGGGTCGGTCCTGGGGCCCGTTTTGTTCAATATCTTCATAAATGATCTGGAGGATGGTGTGGATTGCACTCTCAGCAAATTTGCGGATGATACTAAACTGGGAGGAGTGGTAGATACGCTGGAGGGGAGGGATAGGATACAGAAGGACCTCGACAAATTGGAGGATTGGGCCAAAAGAAATCTAATGAGGTTCAATAAGGATAAGTGCAGGGTCCTGCACTTAGGATGGAAGAATCCAATGCACCGCTACAGACTAGGGACCGAATGGCTCGGCAGCAGTTCTGCGGAAAAGGACCTAGGGGTGACAGTGGACGAGAAGCTGGATATGAGTCAGCAGTGTGCCCTTGTTGCCAAGAAGGCCAATGGCATTTTGGGTTGTATAAGTAGGGGCATAGCGAGCAGATCGAGGGACGTGATCGTTCCCCTCTATTCGACACTGGTGAGGCCTCATCTGGAGTACTGTGTCCAGTTTTGGGCCCCACACTACAGGAAGGATGTGGATAAATTGGAAAGAGTACAACGAAGGGCAACAAAAATGATTAGGGGTCTAGAGCACATGACTTATGAAGAGAGGCTGAGGGAGCTGGGATTGTTTAGTCTGCAGAAGAGAAGAATGAGGGGGGATTTGATAGCTGCTTTCAACTACCTGAAAGGGGGTTTCAAAGAGGATGGCTCTAGACTGTTCTCAATGGTAGCAGATGACAGAACGAGGAGTAATGGTCTCAAGTTGCAATGGGGGAGGTTTAGATTGGATATTAGGAAAAACTTTTTCACTAAGAGGGTGGTGAAACACTGGAATGCGTTACCTAGGGAGGTGGTAGAATCTCCTTCCTTAGAGGTTTTTAAGGTCAGGCTTGACAAAGCCCTGGCTGGGATGATTTAACTGGGACTTGGTCCTGCTTTGAGCAGGGGGTTGGACTAGATGACCTTCTGGGGTCCCTTCCAACCCTGATATTCTATGATTCTATGATTCTAAGGTGATAACTCACAGGGACAGGTTTTCTCTGGTCCAATGAAAATTTTAATATGAAGTCTCATTGCACAAACTGAAAAGTTGGTAAATTAGGTGGAGCCAAAACCTGCCCCAATTACTCCAGGGAATTTGGTGTCAACTCAACCATGAGCAGCCAAATGGCTACTGGGAATGATCCAGGACTGACGGGAACAAGGCAGAAACTGGGTGTTGTGGAGGGATAATGATTGGAAAATGTTTGGCCACCATGATGTCCCTGATGGCATTATGTCCCCCCATTCACCAGCACAAGCCACTTGGAAGGAGAAAGAATTGACTTAGAATGCCAGGGGACTTCTCCTGATAAGGAGAGGGCTCTGGCTCTGGCTGTGATCTAGGTGTGACATCCCTCCCTCCCAAACCTTGGCTTGTAAGCCCAACAGGGTCTATCAGGACTTGACTTCACAGAGGAAACATAGTTTGCCAGGTTTAAGGCTCGCTGGCCTGCCAGCTCATCCCTCAGATTTGGCCCTGACTGAATCAAATCCAATCCAGCTACATATCCATTTCCCTGAATTTTAAGGGGCTCCTTTTTTGTAGCTAACTGTGAAGCAGTTTTAGTGGTCATGACAAGAGAGCTCTCCTTATCTACAGAGATACAAAAACACCAACACCCCAGCATTTCACCAGGCTGAGTTATCTGATGAGACATCAGACACTTTTATGGTTTACAGCTCTGATAATTACTGCTAGAGATCCAACAGTAACACCACTGTGGGAAACGCTGAGTATCAGATGTTTTAGAAATGTGTACCAAGTAATGGAAAAGAACAGTACAAGAGGCGGGGCTGCGGGTAACAAGTTGAAGGACAAGGCCAGAAGATTTTGGCTGGACTGAGGACTAAACTTTGGCTGAACTAAGGACTAATGATATAAGCAGCACCTGAGAGTCTTTACCACCACAAGATAATGGAACCCAAAGATAAGAATGATGAGAACATTGGGTGATAAACAACAGAAAAGGAATAAACAAGTGCTGTATATATATGGCTGTGGGAAGGGAAATAAAGTGCTTTTTACCAGCAACTGTTTCAGTTGTCCTGTGAGCCAGCCTGCTAGCAGCAACACACCACTTCTTCTGGCTCAGCACAAAATCAGATCATGAGATATCACAATACCACATAACTCGCATGATAATTGTGCCATTACTACACATCACCACTGCAGACTAGAAGAGCTTGGGTGCCCAACTCCATAACGTACAAAAAATTAGCATTATGGAGGGATGGGAGGGGGAGGTCTGATAGGACTAGTCCAAAGACTTTGGAAGTAGAGGGCCATTGTTAGCTCACGACGTCACGCTTACAGTTTTCTGAAACATTCTTTAGCTCTTTCCAAAGGCACTACCCTTTGAGCAACAAGCACTTGGCTAAGGGAGATGAATGCTTTGTCCTTTTGTTTCATAGCCCCAGATTAGCCTGTCATAAATGTGCAGTTTCTGTCCACTTTCCTCATCAACATGCATCGGGTGAAGGACCTCGGAGGAACGCCACTGTTTCAGAGACAAAGTCACTCTGTGTTATCTCCAGGAAAGCTGCTTACCTTGAGCACATAGGATACTCGCTGTCAACACTTACACTTAATACTCATCTGACTACTGCACCCCACTAAGATATGAACCTAACTACATAAATGGTGTGAAAGCAAATACACTGTAGGTCAGCACACAGCATTTCATCCTCCCTGATATGTATCGAACCACTTGTGCTGCAAACATAGGGGGGAAACCCAAGTGTTTTAAGAAAACAAAGTCAAACTGAGCTCCTTGCATTTTCTTTTCAAAGTGAAATGGTGGTAGGAGAAAGTGTTGACTTGACAGCTCTGAAGTCTTTACTCTTCTGTTTGTCCACAGAATGGTTGCAATATACATAACATCAGTATAAGCAAGCGTTCTCTGTACTGCCCTACCAACATACCTCAACCATAGAGTGGCC
This sequence comes from Dermochelys coriacea, assembly GCF_009764565.3. Lineage (NCBI taxonomy): Eukaryota > Metazoa > Chordata > Testudines > Dermochelyidae > Dermochelys > Dermochelys coriacea. The sequence continues at coordinate 14,969,234 of NC_050072.1, read as the reverse complement.
ACCATATAGCCATCAAATGGTAACAACTTTCCATCACTAACTATCAACCTGAGTAGGATTTGAACCAACAGTCAAGAAGGAAAAGACTGCATAGAGTTATCGGTCCCTTGAGCCAACCAGTCTGTGAAACCTAACAGGTCTCAATCTTCACTAGTTGGGAAAACAGACTGGGACAAGCAGCCTCGAAGGCGTGTATGAAATTTTAGCTGGTACGGACTTCGCTAGTGTTTTTTATGTAGCTTGTTGTAAAACTAGGCATATATCTAGATGGGTTGATGTACCCCCTGGAAGGCCTCTTTGTACCCTCAAGGGTACATATACACATACACACCCCTGGTTGAGAACCACTGCTCTGTGCCACCTCGAAGTACCGGCCCATCCCATTCCATGTCCCATCTCCAGCTGTGGCCATCTTTGATGTTTTAGAGGAAGGAGACAACAAAACAAAATAGAACAGAATATACAGTGGGGTGGGGAGGATCCCTTCCATAGCCCATTATCAGTGTCCTGAGCTATTCATTTTCCACTGAATGCATCCGATAAAGTGAGCTGTAGCTTATGCTCAAATAAATTTGTTAGTCTCTAAGGTGCCACAAGTACTCCTTTTCATTTTTGCGAATACAGACTAACACGGCTGCTACTCTGAAACCTGAGCTATTCAGTTACTCAGTTCTCTAGTTAAAGTTACATGGATCAATCGGTAATAAACTGCACTCCATTTCAGTCACTCACTTCAATGCATATGTCCGTCCACACTTAAGATTTTTATTTCAAGTCAACTTTTTAAATAGATTTCAATCATAATTTAAAAGCCGTGGTATTCAGTTGTGAAGTCTAGGAGAACTGAAGGACCAGTGAGGTAGTATATATGTAAGACTATACAAGGCATAGCTGTGGACACTGAAAAGCTCTCAGTATGGTCCTGAAACTCAGTAATCAAAGAGGCTGGTTCTCAAATCCTGATGCAAAAGGTATTTTAAGATAGTTCCCTGGGATGGAAATTGTAACTATAATCAACTTTAAACTTCAAGATCCCAATGACCCAACCCGTGGATTTAAATAATCATTTGTACTCAAGTGGAGTTGGAATATTACTCCCAAAAATTGATTAATTAACAGTGATGATTGAAAGACAGAGTGATGAGAGCATTATAAATGCTTAGACAGATTAAGGAGATTTGATCAAACAGATCCTACACACATTATGGGAGTAGACACGTTAGGGACTCTGTTCTCAAAATCCTGTGTGCACAAATGCAGGCGGACAAAATCTACATCAGTGGTGTGCCTAATGTGTGTGCAGTCACAGCACATGGGCCCACATAACATAGTGATGGCACAAGCGAATGACCAGCTATGAGGCTGACTATTTATGCCTGCAATTGCAGTAAATTCTCCCAAATAAATGAGACATTTAAATGCACACAAAGTGGGTTTTGAAAATCTGCCCATTTATGACAAACTTTTTGATCATCCCTTCCCATCCATTCCTTTGCAAATCAATCTGAATATAGAATTATTTTTGTTACATTAGTATCAGGGTAGATAATCAACATTTTTTAAAAAAAAATCAGATTTTTAAATTTAATTTAAATATAATTTTCATTTAAAATTTAGTATGAAATTATGATCATCTATGTGAAAGGCCAAAACTTACTATAATCTATTAAATCATTTAAATGAACTAAAATAATATTAAGCAGTACATAAGAGTGGCCATACTAGGCAAGACCAACGGTCCATCTAGCCCAGTATCCTGTCTTCCAACAGTGGCCAGTGCCAGAAGCTTCAGAGAGAATGAACAGAACAGGGCAGTTATTGAGTCATCCAGCTCATGTCATCCAGTCCCAGCTACTGGCAATCAGAGGTTTAGAGACACCTGAACTATGGGGTTGTGTCCCTAATGATCTTGGCTAATAGCCATGGATGGACCTATCCTCCATGAACTTATCTAATTCTTTTTTGAACTCAGCTGTATTTTTGGCCTTCACAACATCCCCTGGCAACCAGTTCCACAGGTTGACTGAGCATTGTGTGAAGAAATACTTCCTTTTGTTTGCCTATTAATGTCATTGGGTGACTGCTGGCTATGTTGTTATGTGAAGGGGCAAATAACACTTCCCTACTCACTTTCTCCACACCATTCATGATTTTATAGGACTCTATCATATCCCCTCTAAGTCACCTCTTTTCTATAGAAGAACATAAGAACGGCCCTACTGGGTCAGACCAAAGGTCCATCTAGCCCTGTATCCTGTCTTACGACAGCAGCCAATGCCAGGTGCCCCAGAGGGAATGAACAGAACAGGCAATCACCAAGTGATCCATCCCCTGCCAGTCACGGGAAACAGAGGCAAGGGACACCATCCCTGCCTATCTTGGCTAATAGCCATTGATGGACCTATTCTAAGCTAAACCATTGCAGTCTTTTTGATCTCTCCTCATATGGAAGATGTACCATCCCCCTCATCATTTTAACTGCCCTTCTCTGTAACCTTTTCTAATTCTACAACATCTTTTTTTGAGATGGAGGGGACCAGAACAGCTGCAGTATTCAAGGCTGAGCATACCATGGAGTTATATACTGGCATTATAATATTTTCTGTCTTATTATCTATCCCTTTCCTAATGATTCCCAACATTCTGTTAGCTTTTTTGACTGCCGCTGCATACTAAATAGATATTTTCAGAGAATTATCCATGATGACTCCAAAATCTCTTTCTTGAGTGGTAAAAGCTAATTTAGATCCATCATTTTGTATGAACAGTTGGGGTTATTTTTTCCAATGTCCATTACTTTGCACTTATTAACACTGAATTTCATCTGCCATTTTGTTGCCCAGTCACCCAGTTTTGTGAGATCCCTTTTTAACTCTTGTCAGTCAGCTTTTGTCTTAATGATCTCAAGTAATTTTATATCGTCTGCAAACTTTGACACCTCACTTTCACCCCCTTTTCCAGATCACTTATGAATATGTCAAACAGCACTGGCTCTAGCATAGATCCTTTGGGGACCTCTCTAATGACCTCTCTCTACTGGGAAGCTGACCATTTATTCCTACCCTTTATTTCCTATCTTTTAACCAGTTATGGATCCATGAGAGGGCGTACCCTCTTATCCCGTGACTGCTTACTTTGCTTAAGAGCCTTTAGTGAGGGACCTTGTCAAAGGCTTTCTGAATGTCCGAGTACACTATATCCACTGGATCACCTTTCTCCACATGCTTTTTGACTCCCCTCAAAGAATTCTAATGGATTGGTGAGGCATGATTTCCCTCTACAACAGCCATGTTGACTTTTCCCCAGCATATTGTGTTTATCTATGTGTCTGATCATTCTGTTCTTTGCAATAGTTTCAACCAATTTTTATGATATTGAAGTTAGGCTTACTGGCTTGTAATTGCCAAGTTTGCCTCTGAAGCCCTTTTTTAAATATTGGCATCACATTAGCTATCCTCCAGTCATCTGGTACAGAGGCTGATTTAAGTGATAGGTTACAGACCCCAGTTAGTAGTTCTGCAATTTCATATTTGAATTTGTTCAAAACTCTTCGGTGAATAACATTTGGTCCTGGTGACCTATTACTGTTTTATCAATTTGCTGCAAAACCTTCTCTATTGACACCTCAATCTGGGGCAGTCACTCAATTCTGTCACCTAAAAAGAATGGCTCAGGTATAGGAATCTCCCTCACATCCTCTGAAGTGAAGACCGATGCAAACAATTTGTTTAGCTTCTCCACAACAGCCTTGTTTGCTGCCACAGTTTTAAAGAAAGTCAAACCATTGAACTGGTAGAAGTCACTGGTTAAACACCTGGAACCAGTTTGTTGAAGTGCTAACCCAGCTATGACTGCCTTTTGCAGGTACATAGAGAATATTTTTTTTAAATTTCAGTTTATTCATCTAGTTCAGTTCAGTGATTATATTTCATTCAAAGTGAAGAAATTGATTGGGTTTGGAAAACACAGGAAAGCTTGTTTCCTCTTCTAATCTATGAATAAAAATTAGGTGTGAGGATGAGATCTACTAGTTCTAAAGACTGAAGGACATGGGGACCTGAAACAATCAGTTCAATTTACTAACTACAGACGATACTTCCTTTGTTTAATAAATCAGTTGGTTTAATGTATTCACCAAATTTTAAAATGCTTTTTGTGCACTTTAATTGAATTACAAATTCCAGCCAAAGAGAGCTTGACACAAATCATGAGTAAAATCTAATGAATAAGAAATACACCATTCACCATTTTCTAACATAATATGAATGCAAAAATTAAGAATGTGATTAAACACATATTAAGCTACATAACTGCTTTCATAAATATGTATAAATATAGTATCATGATTAGCAAAAAGCAGTACCAAATTTAGCATCAAGGCTATATTTAGTTGGAAAATCAACTTTACTAATGGGTACCAATCAATGAGAATCAAACTTTCTTTAGGAAAATAACTGAAAAATACAAATACAAAACAAGACTAAAATTGATTATTTAAATCACTTGCTGATTTAAATCACTTAGACTTAATCACATAGAGTTCAATCAATCAATCCTGATAAGTACTGCATATAAAATCACTGTACTTTCTATTACCATAAATAATGTAAACAACTGACTGAGTTGTTTGACCTTCCCAGTCACTTAAATACCAGGATTACTCTAGGTACCATGGTGAGTTCTATGTGCGTATCACCTGGCAAGTTTCCCATGGATAAGAGCCTTCATCACACTGCCTCACCAGTTGTACCTTGGCAGCACACAATCAGCTAACAGCGCTCACAGCTGCTGTAGGTCCCAAGACAGGAACTGAGCCTGAGACCAGAACTCTGTGCTGTGAGGTTTAGGCTAGTGGGTTGGTCGCATATTTTCACTTTTAATGGTGATCTGCAAAAATCTTTTTAAAACCATCTCTTTAATATCCCAAAACTAAAGCACTCCCAGATTTCAAGCACAAATTAATTCCCCTCCCTCTAGACTAAACTCACCAGAAGCAAACTTATTTTCCCACATTAAGGCACCCAATACTACTAAAAAGGCCTCTTCAAATGTAGACACCTGAGAGATGCATTCCAACCAGGCCTTTAGCAGTTAGGCCATACATTATGCAGACAGGTTAAGTATTTACACACACACACACACACACACACACACACACACACACCATGTCATTAAAAGAATAAGCCCATGATTAACAGCAAGCGGAGCACATGATTTCAGCATTCCTCAATCGGCTTTCACCAAACACTACCAGTTTATACCTTGGATGAATGACTGAACTGGCTGCTTCTCCCTTGGCTGTCAGACCTTGATCCAGACCCAGGCCTGGAGCCTGAACTAGGCCGGGATCCTGAACTCCCACTGCTGCTGTGATCCCACTCTTCCTAGAAACAACAAACAACTTGCTTTAGTCAAGTGCAACTTAATTCCTACCCTAATGAAAAATGCCAGTCTAATACACTAGCTGGTTGGTGTAGTCTAAATCTTGCTGGCATAGCATTAGGAGACAAGAATTTGTGGCTCTGCCACAAGTTTACTCTGTTGCCTTAGGTAAGTCACTTAATATCTTTGGACCAAATTCTGCCTTTATTTATACACTGTGCAACCCAACGAACTACAATTGTGTTGCGTGATGTTTGAATCCAGACAGGATTTGGCCCTTCATACCCAGTTTCCCCATCGATAAAACCATGATAATAATGCTTACATTCCTTATTGTCTTGAAGACTAATTAATGTTTATTCAGCAACATGATGTACTGCATCAGTGCTAAGTTTCATTAATTACCAAAGAAAAAAATATAAACTCGTGTAGTGCATTTTCTTCTTTCTCTGTTATTTCTTAGGCAGTCAGACATCAGCTGCCCACACATCTTGAAAATATCGGGTTCCGCCCTCCCACTATACTGAACAACTGTCGCTATTTTCCTCTGTGAAACAATTGTTCCAAATGTGCTGTCTTTATCCTTGTTATACTTGCTATTATGTCAAAGAATTGGCAGGTTTCTGGGACTGTTGGGGGCAAGAGGTGTCATTAGCAAACTAGAATAACTGATTTGACCCGACATATTTACCCAAACAAGCCTGGAGGGGATTTTTTTTTCCAGGTGGTGGGAGAAGGGAAAAATATCTTTGGCAAGCTTGCGTCTTACAAGGCTTCAAAAGGTTTGCTTTGAAAAGCCTTTTGAAGTGGGCAAATATGCAAAAAACATTATGTAGTGCAGAATGCTGACCTCCATTAAGGATTTTTAGAAATTGGAAAATAAAACGAGGTATTTGTATTAGAAAAAATATGTAAGAGCTAACATGTTAAAGAGGGCTTTTGACATCTCACAAGTACTAACTGGGGCTTCTCAAGTCTTAGGTCACTGACATCCTATCATGAATTAAGAGACAGGACAGTCACCTTTACTGTTAAGAGCCAACTGGACACACTACCTGAGTGTGCTGTACGCTGCTGATTATACATCAGAGTACAGGTTCCAGTCATTAACCTTAGGAAGTCAGCCCTGCTTGATACAGTTTTTAATATGGCACAACTATATCAATTAGGAGGGTGATTTTTTAACAATATAGCTATACCACCGCAACCTCTAGTATGGATGCTGTCATACTGGAATGCAGGTGTCTTACATTAATCTAGCTCGTTTCCCTTCTTATACCGGAATAAGCACATTTATACAAGTGTGCCCACACTAAATGACTATAGTTAAATGCATACAACTTTGGCGTGTAGACAAGTCCTTGGTTTCCGAGCCTATTCTAACAAGGCCTTCATAGTCTGTGCCTGGAGAATATGTTTGTTCTTTATTCATTAAATAAATGAATTTGCTTAAATGCTAGTACAGTTTAGACTTGATTGCTGATGCTGGGAAAGAAGTGCTGACTGACCACCCTGTGAGAGGCAAAAGGCTCAACATTCAGAGGAGAAAATTAAATAAGTGAGATGAACTGGCCCTGAAGTCATAAGGAGATGGGTTACGAGGAGCTGTGGTCTCTGCCCAGAGATGTTCCACCTATGACAGACTGGGATCTGTGCTGACATGGAGAGAGTCCTCTGACTTTCAAACACATTTAACCCCTTAGGTAAATAGATTCTTCCTATCTGTATGTCACCTGGGACTTAGCTAATTTCTGTGGTTTGGGAGAAGGCCATTGGAAATGCTGCTGAGAAATAGTGAGGATGACACAAGGCACAGCCAGGTAGCCAAGCTAGGATGGAATAAAGACATTTATGGAGCCAACTACTGGGGTACAGCAAGGTGGCAGCTGTGTGAAATGGTTAGGGAGTATGAGGCATGCAGATGTCTACAGAACTGCGAAGAATCTTGCCAGTGGGAGAGTAAGCAGAAAAAGAAGCTGTGAGTAGAGCAGGGTGATTTTTTTCTCCCAAAACTCCGCTCCTTCCCCGCCTCCCCCAAAAACGCAGATTTGGCTCAACCAAAATGTTTTGTGAATCTGCGTCTATTTCAGCAAACTGTTTCTGTAAAAAAACAACCCCCCCCAAAACAGAAAAACACCCTGCAACAAACATCTGAAAAAAAAATCAAAGCATTTCAGTTTGACATTTCCTATATTAAAGGTTGTGACTTTGTTTCAAAATTACCTTTAGATGTTCTTTAAAAAAAAAAATTTTAAAGGAGAAAAACCTTGAAATGAAAACAAAATGTTTCATTTGACCCAAAAGAAATCCCCCCCACCCCGTTTTTTGGACTTGCCAACAAACTAAACAATCCATTATTCACACAGCTCTTGCTGTGACAAGAGTTATGGACTTTTATGTTCAAAGGACTATATTCTAGGGATGGCATTAGGGGGGCTGTGTTGTGAGCTGGTGGGGTGAATATCCGAATGTCTGTCTGCTGGGACCATTTGTTTGACTGGTGTTGGTTGCAGGGACAGTTTGACCATAGGTTTGTTTGTTTGAAAAGGGTGAATTGGGAGTGCTTTGTTCCAGGTGGGCCTTGAGTGGTTGATTGGAGGGAAGGCTTTGAGCCGGGGCAACTGCTTCGAGCCAGCAGCCTTATAAAAAAGCAGCCAGTTGCCAACCCAGTGAGCAGCGAACAGAGCAGAGGCAAACAGAGGGAGTTTGCCTGGGGGGAGATCCCACAGAGTTTTTTGCCTTTCAGGCTTCTGTGAGCAGTAAATACAACATCTGAAAGGGGCTCTTAGAAAGAAGACAGTATGGATAGTGAGCGATCAGCTGTTGTAACCTGCACAGGATGAGCCATGTTTGTCTTTCTCCCAGAGGATAGAAGTGACTTTGTATGAACTGCAAGCTGGTCTCCATATTGGAAGAGATGGTAAAGGACTAGAGATCCAATTATCAACCCTGCTTTGCATCAGAGAAGATGAAGACTTTCTGGATAGAAGCCAGTGTTTGGTACTGCAGACATAGCATGCTGAAAAATCAGAGAGGGCAGTGCAGAATGGGAAAGAAAATTGGCAGAATGTGACCTCCAGAGGAAGAAAGAGGAAAACCCATGTATCCCCAATGCAGACAGTTAAGCTTGGCATAACAGAGAACTCTTCGGTGAGCTTAAACACAAAAAGGAAATTTGGACAGATGACTAGGGAGGAATATAAAAATATTGCTTGAGCATGCAGGGGTGTAATCAGGAAAGCCAAAGCACAATTGGAGTTGCAGCTAGCAAGGGATGTGAAGGGTAACAAGAAGGGTTTCTACAGGTATGTTAGCAAAAAAAGGTCAGTGAAAGTGTGAGACCCTTACTGAATGAGGGAGGAAACCTAGTGACAGATGATATGGAAAAAGCTTAAGTACTCAATGCTTTTTTTTGCCTCAGTCTTCACAGACAAGGTCAGCTCCCAGACTGCTGCACTGGGCAGCACAGAATGGGGAGGAGGTGAGCAGCCCTCAGTGGTGAAAGAACAGGTTAAGGACTATTTAGAAAAACTGGACATGCACAAGTCCATGTGGTCGGATGCACTGCATTCGAGGGTACTGAGGGAGTTGGCTGATGTGATTGCAGAGCCAGAGATCACTATCTTTGAAAACTCCTGGCGATCATGGGAGGTCCCAGATGATTGGAAAAATGCAAATATAGTGCCCATCTTTAAAAAAGGGAAAGAGGAGAATCCTCGGAACTACAGACCCGTCAGCCTCACCTCAGTCCCTGGAAAAATCATGGAGCAGGTCCTCAAGGAAACCATTTTGAAGCACTTGGAGGAGAGGAAGGTGATCAGGAGCAGTCAACATGCATTCACCAAGGACAAGTCATGCCTGACCAACCCAGTTGCCTTCTATGATGAGACAACTGGCTCTGTGGATATGGGAGAAGCAGTGGACGTGATATACCTTGACTTTAGCAAAGCTTTTGATATTGTCTTCCACAGTATTCTTGCCAGCAAGTTAAAGAAGTGTGGATTGGATGAATGGACTATAAGGTGTACAGAAAGCTGGATAGCCCGTCGGGTCAATGGGTCTATGTCTAGTTGGTATCAAGAGGAGTGCCCCAGGAGTCACTCCTGGGGTTGGTTTTGTTCAACTTCGTCATTAATGATCTGGATAAGGGGATGGATTGCACCCTCAGCAAGTTCGCAGATGACACTAAGCTGGGGGGAGAGATAGATACACTAGAGGGTAGGGATAGGGTCCAGAGTGACCTCAACAAATTGGAGGATTGGGCCAAAAGAAATCGGATGAGGTTCAACAAGGACAAGTGCAGAGTCCTGCACTTAGGATGGAAGAATCCCAGGCACTGCTATAAACTGGGGACCGACTGGCTAAGCAGCAGTTTTGCAGAAAAGGACCTGAGGATTACAGTGGATGAGAAGCTAGAGAGTCAACAGTGCACCCTTGTTGCCAAAAAGGCTAACAGCATACTGGGCTGCATTAGTAGGAGCATTGCCATCAGATCAAGGGAAGTGATTAGGCCACATCTGGAGCAATGCTACAGGTTTTGGGCCCCTATTACAGAAAGGCTGTGGACAAACTGGAGAGTCCAGAGGAGGGCCATGAAAATGATTAGGGGGCTGGGGCAAATGACTTTTGAGGAGATGCATGAGGGAACTTGGCTTATTTAGTCTGCAGAAGAGAAGAGTGAGAGGAGATTTGATAGCAGCCTTCAACTACCTGAAGAGGGGTTCCAAAGAGGATGGAGCTAGGCTGTTCTCAATGGTGGCAGATGACAGAACATGATCTCAAGTTGCAGTGAGGGAGGTCTAGGTTGGATATTAGGAGAAACTATTTCACGAGAAGGTTGGTGAAGCACTGGAATGGGTTACCTAGGGATGTGGTAGAATCTCCATCCTTAGAAATTTCTAAGGCCTGCCTTGACAAAGCCTTGGTTGGGATGATTTAGTTGGGGTTGGTTCTGCTTTGTGCAGGGGTTTGGACTAGCTAACCCTAACTCTTCCAACCCTAATCTTCTATGATTCTATAACTGAGGCTACAGCACCCTAAGGCTAAGGCCGCAGGTGAGAACATGATCTTTTAGGTCTACACCTGCAGTTAGACAAGTGCCAAAGAGAGGAAATTCTACATTCCATTAGCACTGGCTTTAGAAGTCTTTAAAAACCATGGACTGCACAAATGGCAATCCTACTGATGTTTATGTGGTCACATTCTGGGATAACTTCTGCAAACCAGGAAGTACATGCAGGATTTCACAGATAAGAAAAAGAATTCCCCAGAGGTGCATTAAAATCTATTTCTGTGCCAAAAACGCCCCCAACAGCATGGTAGTGGAGATATTCAGCATATAAAGCTGAGCTTAACTCAATTTTCCCTTTTAAAGAGCTGCTGATGTTCTAATAAAGCACCAGTTTTTGAACACCAGTTTTACGAAACAAAAAATAAAACACAGATGCACAGTGAAGTGCTAGAGGGAATGCCATGAAGAGAAACTATTATTAAATTATATTATTATTTATTTGGTATCCCCCAAATATCTATCACTATGTTGTTAGGAAAATGTCCAGATTGAGTATTTGCGACTGCAGCCAATTAAACAAGGTATTTCCGCAAGTGACTTAACTTTACACACATGAATAGTCCCACTGAAGTCAATGCCTAAAGTTAGGCGTATATCCATGCAGTTTGCCAAACTGGAGCCTATGGCTACCTAAAAAAATACCAGCTATAGAAATGTGATTGACCAAAATAAAAGAACTACAAGAAATGGAGAGACTTATTGCCTATATTAAATTAACATCTGAATTATGGGAGGAAATATGAGCCAAATGCAATGAACTAATAAAACAAAATAATAAATAAATAAATAAAAATAATTGCTCCAACTTTTACTAAATCAATTTGTATACTAACTGTGACTCATATCCTATAAATCTTATCTCTGCTGTATGCCTTCATATTTTGTATTTTTCACCCTCTCTTTTGATAGTTTCATTAAAAAAAATTGTCCACAACTTATAAAAAGTTAGTCACTAAAAAACTGGCGATAAGTCATGTAGGTGATTGAAGAATAGACAAAGCCTCCTGGGTAGCCTGGCTGGCTCAATGCACCCATGCTCAAATTCATTAGCACACTACCATGGGTAACAGAGATCTCACCCCCAGAGATGTAGCAAGGACAGTGTCTGCAGTTTTACTCCCGTTGAGTTACTGTGGGATTACACCAGTATTAGTAAGACCAGAATCCCAGCCAGTCCACTGAATAGATATGGGCAGGTAACACCTTTCAGCCTCTATTTACCTGTATGGGATTCAAATTGTCAGAAGTGAAAGGCTCTGTTACCCCACTGTAAGTACTCCGGGTCATCCAGTGGCTGTAAATTTTTAAAAATAAACCCACTTCACATGTAATAGGTAAGGATAAGAGCTATCTTCAATTTATTTTCTACGTGGGGGTTAAAGGACAAGCTCTGTTGTCACAAAACCCCATGAATGATCCTGGCAGCAAGAATGTGTGAATGCTGAAAGAATACACAAATCAAGTTACTCAAAAAAAGCACCCTAATTGGACCCTCAAAATAAAAATGTGTCCAGCAGTAATCAGATAAAGCAGACTTCACTGCAAGTTTCATAGAGCTTAAGGCCAAAAGGGATCATTACATCTAGTCTGACTGCCTGTACCTCACAAGGTCGCAATTCCACCCAAATGCCCCTATGTTGAACCCCAAGATTTAGGCCAAAGCATTTCAGCCCTCAGGAAATTAAACGTTGTGAGCCACAGGCAGAGATCAAGAGAGAACGAGGTGCCAGCAGTGCCCATATCCTCTGCACTGGCAGGGAACTGATTAACTGAGAGTTGCCCAGATGATCCTAGCAAGCAGTCCACATCCCAGGCTGCAGGGGAAGTCAAATCCTCCCCTGCCCCCCCAAAAACAAAAAATACCAGATCCCTGTCAATCTGACCAGGGAGAAAATTCCTTCCCAACCCCAAATCAATGATCACTGGGACCCTGAGCATGTGGGCAAGGCACACCAGCCAGGCACCTGAGACAGAGGATTCTTTGTACTGCCTCAGAGCACTGGTCCACTGCAGCTGGGGTCCCATCTCCAGCTGTGGCCAATCCTTTGCTTCACAGGAAGGCAAAAATAAATAAATAAAGAACCAAATGATGTATGTGGTGTAAAAAATTCTTGACCCCTGCAAGCCAGCAGCTGAAGCCCTGAACCACGAGATTTCATTGTAGTCATTTTCTTAATGCAGAGCTACAAGGCTGCTCATACTTCCAAGAAAGCAGCAGAACTACAGACAAAGTTCCACATATAGGATTTTTGTTATGAGGAAATTAATTTAACAATATGCATTAATCTCTTGACTACAGGAAGGCTCTGCCATGACTGCCACTAGCTCCGGAACATGTCACTGTGGCAAGATTTCTCTGCTCCTTCTCCCTGTCTCACAACACCAAACTGATCTGCAACTAGGGTTTTTGATTTCAAAAGGGCTGACTTTCAAAAATTAAGGAAATTAGTTAGGGAAGTGGATTGGACTGAAGAACTTATGGATCTAAAGGTAGAGGAGGCCTGGGATTACTTTAAATCAAAACTGCAGAAGCTATCGGAAGCCTGTATCCCAAGAAAGGGGAAAAAATTCATAGGAAGGAGTTGTAGACCAAGCTGGATGAGCAAGCATCTTAGAGAGGTGATTATGAAGAAGCAGAAAGCATACAGGGAGTGGAAGATGGGAGGGATCAGCAAGGAAAGCTACCTAATTGAGGTCAGAAGATGTAGGGATAAAGTGAGAGAGGCTAAAAGTCGAGTAGAGTTGGACCTTGCAAAGGGAATTAAAACCAATAGTAAAAGGTTCTATAGCCATATAAAGAAGAAGAAAACTAAGAAGGAAGAAGTGGGGCCGCTTAACACTGAGGATGGAGCGGAGGTTAAAGATAATCTAGGCATGGCCCAATATCTAAACAAATACTTTGCCTCAGTCTTTAATAAGGCTAAAGAGGATCTTGGGGATAATGGTAGCATGACAAATGGGAAGGAGGATATAGAGGTAGATATTACCATATCAGAGGTAGAAGCGAAACTGAAACAGCTTAATGGGACTAAATCGGGGGGCCCAGATAATCTTCATCCAAGAATATTAAAGGAATTGGCACCTGAAATTGCAAGCCCATTAGCAAGAATTTTTAATGAATCTGTAAACTCAGGAATAGTACCGAATGATTGGAGAATTGCTAATATAGTTCCTATTTTTAAGAAAGGAAAAAAAAGTGATCCAGGTAACTACAGGCCAGTTAGTTTGACATCTGTAGTATGCAAGGTCCTGGAAAAAATTTTGAAGGAGAAATTAGTTAAGGACATTGAAGTCAATGGTAAATGGGACAAAATACAACATGGTTTTACAAAAGGTAGATCGTGCCAAACCAACCTAATCTCCTTTTTTGAAAAAGTAACAGATTTTCTAGAAAAAGGAAATGCAGTGGATCTAATTTACCTAGATTTCAGTAAGGCGTTTGATACCGTGCCACATGGGGAATTATTAGTTAAATTGGAGAAGATGGGGATCAATATGAACATCAAAAGGTGGATAAGGAATTGGTTAAAGGGGAGACTGCAACGGGTCCTACTGAAAGGAGAACTGTCAGGTTGGAGAGAGGTTACCAGTGGAGTTCCTCAGGGATCGGTTTTGGGACCAATCTTATTTAATCTTTTTATTACTGACCTTGGCACAAAAAGTGGGAGTGTGCTAATAAAGTTTGCAGATGATACAAAGCTGGGAGGTATTGCCAATTCGGAGAAAGATCGGGATATTATACAGGAGGATCTGGATGACCTTGTAAACTGGAGTAATAGTAATAAGATGAAATTTAATAGTGAGAAGTGTAAGGTTATGCATTTAGGGATTAATAATAAGAATTTTAGTTATAAGTTGGGGACGCATCAATTAGAAGTAACAGAAGAGAAGGACCTTGGAGTATTGGTTGATCATAGGATGACTATGAGCTGCCAATGTGATATGGCTGTGAAAAAAGCTACAAGAAAAAGAAGGTTTTTAACCATCAGAGGAGTGAAGTTTTGGAATAGCCTTCCAAGGGAAGCAGTGGGGGCAAAAGATCTATCTGGTTTTAAGATTCTACTCGATAAGTTTATGGAGGAGATGGTATGATGGGATAATGGGATTTTGGTAAGTAATTGATCTTTAAATATTCAGGGTAAATAGGCCAAATCCCCTGAGATGGGATATTAGATGGATGGGATCTGATTTACTATAGAAAATTCTTTCCTGGGTATCTGGCTGGTGAATCTTGCCCATGTGCTCAGGGTTTAGCTGATTGCCATATTTGGGTCAGGAAGGAATTTTCCTCCAGGGCAGATTGGAGAGGCCCTGGAGGTTTTTTTGCCTTCCTCTGTAGCATGGGGCATGGTTGACTGGAGGGAGGCTTCTCTGCTCCTTGAAGTTTTGAACCATGATTTAAGGACTTCAATAGCTCAGACATGGGTGAGGTTTTTCATAGGAGTGGGTGGGTGACGTTCTGTGGCCTGCGCTGTGCAGGAGGTCGGACTAGATGATCAGAATGGTCCCTTCTGACCTTAGTATCTATGAATCTATGATCCCGGGTGACATCTAAATCCATCCCCCCTTCTCTGCGTGATCCCTTGCTGTCTTGCCCCAAAGGAAATTAAACCTTCTCTCAGCTTCCCAGCTTTCCCCATATACAAAAAGAACTGCACCTGAAAGCCCCCACTCTCCCCACCTCTCTATTTCAGCTGCCTCTCTAAACCTGCAAACCTACACTCATCAGGTTGGGAACGCATTGTGGGAGATGAGGCACAACACCCGAAAGGGACAGTGGAGGTGTAGTGGCACTCAGTCTAGGCAGGAATCCTGACCTACAAAATAGCCTTGCAAATCCCCGGTCTAATAAGCCTTGCAAGCCCCACAGAAATAACCAGGCCTGTGGGCATAAACACACTCTAAAAGGGCAGCTAGCTAATAGAACTTTACAGCAACATTATCGGTTTGAAACTCAGAAGCCCATCTGCATTTTTAGAAAGTCACCAAGCCCCACCTCACACCCAGACAGCACTGCAAAAGTTTCCCCATGGTCGCTATTTCTTTGATGGTCACCATGCTTGCAAGAAGTATTAAGTGTGGCCTTTTATTTGTTACAGTAATAACAATAAAAACAGCTCAGTCTTTTATAGTGCTTTCTATCAGTAGATCCCAGAATGCTTTACAAAGGTTATCATTGCCACCATTTTAAGGATAGATGAACTAAGGCACAGAGCTGGGGAGCTCAGGGCCCCCCATTAAGTCAGTGGCAGAAGCAGGACTAGAACCTGGGTCTCGGAAATCCCATAACAGGGCCCTAACCACAGTACCACACTGCCAACGCCAGTCTGCTGAAAACTAGCTGGCAAGTCTAATATTTCCATTTTAATAAACAATGCATTGCACTTACACATCAATTTTCATCCTCAGAGCACTTTACAACATGAACTAATTAATCGTCTTCACCTTCCTTCCTCAAGAGAGGATTCTTTCTGCTGCTCTAATGAAGATTTTAAAACTCCACATTAAAAAAGAATAAAAAAGAACTTGCCAGATGTGCATGCAACATAAGGACATCCCAGGATCTTCTACAAGCTTCCTCTTTGCCTGATGGTAAAAGTGTACATGTGGCTAACTTAGCGGTGTAATGAGAAATGCATGACTGGTGAGCACAGTCCGAGAGCCCTTAGTGGCCTATACTGAGTAGCAAATTCTCATTAAAGTGATAGGGTATTTCTACACTGAAAATAAAGACCCAACCCCGGGCTAAATCATTTGGGCTCGCACTACAGGGCTTAGAGTTGCCAGATATCTGATTTTCGACCAGCACACGTGTTAAAAGTCCTGGCACCACTCTGCGCCCCAGAAGCAGCCAGCAGGTCCAGCTCCTACGCGGGGCAGCGGGGGGGGGCTCCGCATGCTGCCCCCGCCCCAAACACTGGCTCCGCATTCCCATTGGCTAGGAACCGCGGCCAATGGGAGTTGCGGGGATGGTGCCTGCAGGCGAGAGCAGCAAGTGGCGCCTCCTCCTTTAACGTTGCCAGTGTAGACAAGCCCTCAGACTTCTGTTCTCAAGCTAAGGTCTTTGCTCAGCTTCCCTGCTGAGAGGCAAAGAATTCCATTAGTCCTTGGAGCTTGAATTGTTTCTCTGCCCCCCTTGTTGATCTGGGTCAGTTTCAACCAGTTGCTTAACGACTTTTCATTCCACCCATACAAGGGGGTGACACTCACTTATATCTTTTAGTCTGCCCTGACAGCAAACAATTTCTTCCTCCTCGCACGGGGTAGCCATGCAATATACAGGGAAAACTGAGGCACATACAGGAGTCTTTAAAAATATTACAAAAATTCCCACTTTGATACACAGTCCATTTCACAGACAAGGAAAGTAAGGCTCAGAGAGGCTGAGAGACTTGCCCATGGCTCCACATAGTGAGTCAGTGGCAGAGCTAGGATTATAACTCATATTTAGGTTTGAAAGGATTAGATTTTTAGCAGTAAATGTCAGTTTCATGGTACATCCACATACTGATGAAAAAGTATTTCCCTCAACAATAATTGAAATTTACTATAGGTAAAGTAAGAGAAATGCTACTTGAGCACTAGAGTTTGATTTAAGGATATTTACTTTGTATATTTGGACATGCGATGTAACAGAAACAAAGCTTTAGATCTTTGAATCTCAACGTCTAGTTTCAGAGTAGCAGCCGTGTTAGTCTGTATTTGCAAAAAGAAAAGCAGTACTTGTGGCACCTTAGAGACTAACACATTTATTAGATCATAAGCTTTCGTGAGCTACAGCTCACTTCATCTGTCATTAAATAACTATTGTCTGGCTCCCCTATTGTCTGATCCTCCCATAAATTTCCCACAACCATAGATATTTAAATCAATAAAAATGCTTAAGAATAAATCGAATTCTCCTAACTCTTTTCATAGTCTTGGCCCCTCCCATGCTTATTCCTCCCCTTACCTTTATAATCTAAAACAGGCTTCAGTACATTTCACCCAAGATAGTGACCCACCACTGACCTCTCAGATAACAATCTCACAGCCATTTGATCAAGCTGCGATTGCTAAAGAAAACTGTCCAGTGTCATCTCTTTTCATTGTCACTTTACAAACAACAGCACAAAAAAGTATAATGTAAGGAACAGTTCTACAGAAGCAGACTCCTCAGCATATGACGGTCCTTTCCCAGTTCTGCTATCTATGATTCTATTCCTAAGGCCCTTTTTCATAGAGCAGATAAATCTGAACAGAAATGGTTACCTACTCCAAAAAACTCCACACCCCCTTATTTAAGCGTGATTGTTTGGAAATCTATCTACAACGTATGAATTCTGAAGGATTATGTGAATTTTCTGTGTCTGTACGCCATCGTGTCCATTGAATTAGCCATTTCCTGACCAGGACTGTGTCAAGATCACCCGCCCTGTTTGGAAACTGCTACAGGACACTCAACAAGGCATTAAGATTGAACAACAGCCAGGGCAATACAATGTATATGCCAAAGAGGGTGGCCAAGTTGCAAGAAACCATTTTTTCCCCCTAATCTGAACTTCAGATGGGAAGGAACCAAGGAACAGATCACCTGACAGATGACCTTGATCGCCTGAGGGGGCTTTGAGGCCGACCAGGATGGTCACATGACAAAGGGGAACTGGAAAGTTATACGAGGAAAAGGTCTGCTCTTACTAACTCTCTCTCACCAACCACAACAAGAAGGCAAGACTGAGCAGGAGGAAAAGAGGAGGGTCTTGGTATCCTGAAAAGACTGACCCAAACCCAAAGGGCTCTCAGAGTGGTAGGACACTGGAGGAAGGTTTTTGCATGCAGTTTATTATTTTTTTGTGGATTCATAAATCTCATGTTTTTTCTATTTGTACAGTGTGTGTGCGTGCGTGTGTTCAGAAATGCTTTTTCAGAGTCTGTGTGTTACTTGCTTGCACTGTCATGCAATCCTCAAAAACGGAAACAGTAAACCAGCTGGTCCACAGCTTCAGTCAGAGTGTGCAACATCAAATGGGGAGGCTTATAACAGAGCCAGCACTAGTTTCAGGGCCTAGGCAATCAGACTGCAGCATCTCCACCACCAAGAGAGGTTTGAGACACAGGGTCTGCACCTGGGGTGTGTGCCTACAAGCCCAAAGCCAGAGAGAGACAGCGCCTAACCCAGCCCAGCCAAGAGCATATAGGACTCAAAGTTTGTAGTACAGCAGCCTGGTGATCATCCAGGAGTGGGAGCTCATCAGGGTTGTAACATTCTGAACACATGACGATGATATCCATTTGATCAATTGTAGAACCACGTGATAAACATGTTTATCATCCACCTCTGACTGCTGATTTGCTCTCGGTCATCTCTCCTGGGATCAATTCTAGCATTCCAAGCCATTCGTCAACTTCAAAACAGCCACGGATCTCATTTTATTTTTTAAAAAAAACAGGAGTACTTGTGGCACCTTTGAAACTAACAAAGTTATTAGAGCATAAGCTTTCATGGGCTACAGCCCACTTCATCAGCTGCATAGTGAGAATATATATATATATATATATATATATATATATACACACACACACACACACACACACACACACACACACACACACACACAGAGAAGTTGGAAGTTGCCACAAAAATACTTCCTTCTTTGCTCCAAATGTAAAGTTTTCCTCCCAAAACATTATATTAGTCCAAGGCTTAGGCCAGGCAATATATTTTATCCTGGATCACTGACAAGGATAGCAGTTAAATATCTTGTCAACCTTTCACATGTACAGCCAGGTGCTTTAACTATCAAAAGATAGGGGTTTCTATAATGCAATATACCATGTTAGCTCTGAATCTCAGGCTTTACAAGCACACCATCAGTACTGTAACACCAGATATTGTGAGACTGATAAGATCACAGTTATAAACATAAAAAGTATTTTAGTGCTTTCTAAAATGTAGTAGTTACGATTTCTCTCCCCCATTACAGTTGGATTCATAGTATTCAGAGTCTATTTTCACAGGGAGAGGGAAATGAAAACTACCACCAATGTAGAAAAAATGCTGAACTCTAAAGCATTTCTAAAATACTTTCCTGTCAACATACAGGAATATATGACATACAGAATATATGATATAAAGATTCTATTGGCACTCATTTGAGATAATCTGCGTAACTCATTGTTACACCACTCATGAAAAAAATAGTATTTTCTATTTCGATTACAATAGCAAGTAGGGTTCCCAACCATGGATCAAGTACCCTTTGTGCTACAGACTACAAAATCAAGTCAGTCCCTCCTTCAAAAGCTGGCGGTCTAAGCTTTATGACAGATGCAACAGGTGGCAGGAGTCTCTACTCCACCTGCAGGAAGGGGGCAATCCTAAATGTATACCAACAAACCCTCATACAAGAACCGTTTCACACACAGTTACCAGTCCTTTCATGTGTGAACATCTCTGTTGGACTTTTTTAAAATACATACATTTTCAGAAGCCTTTCTACTTAATGAATTCCTCTCAAAAATACATCAAAGAGATTCCTATTTGCAACAGTCCTCACCAGGGGAATACAAATAAAGTGTTTTATATAATTTTCCCAGCAGGCCTTTTCTTTACAATTTTTTTTCCAACTGAAAAAGATTAAAATTATTCTATTATCTAATCTTTCCTCATTTACATTGGGAATGTGTCACAAAGATGATATTTTACATACAGTGATATAGTGGTTTTCACCCCAGAGGTTCACAAAGCGCTATACAGACTCTATAAGGAGATCACCACTCAAATACTGTTTAGCAGGGCACAGAAACATGCAGCAAACTAGGTCAGGAAGTGAATGCCGTATTCAACTGAAACTGCAGGGAGAATTTTAGATAAGCAGAATGCAATTATCTGATTGAGCACACCAGGAGTTAACTCGAAAATGTTACTAAGCTCTTTAATGATCATAAGCGGGAAGAACCTTAGGCCAGATTTGCCACTGCCTTACACCCTGAGTTGTCACTTACATCTGTGCAGAAGGCATGCAAGGTGGGTGCAAGATGATACCAGCTCAGAACTCTCCACGCACACCAATGACAATTTTACAATCATTTTGCACAGGGGTTACACAAGACGCACAGCAATGGAGAATCAGGCCTCTTAAAAGCACTGCCAGAAGTATACTGCCCCCCTGGAAGCACTGGGGGTCAGATTTTCAAAAGGTATTTAGGTACCTAAAGATGTTGTTAAATGTCTAATAGAATTTTCAGGGACTCAGGTGCCTAACCTGCTTTTGGCACTTTTGAAAACTCCTCTAGGCCCCTGCATCTTTAGGCACCAAAATACCTTTGAAAATCTGACTCTGAATTCCTACTGACTCAGAGGGAAGAGAGCCACTTATTGCATAAAACACACCTTACACTACCCTCGGTTTTCCTTCAAGGTTTCCTACCAGGTCAGACCCTTCTTGCTCGTGAGGTCTAACAAGATCCCAGCACACAGGATAAAACAGCTTATAAATATACATTTGCATAGACTAAAGCTCGTCTAAATACTTAGTTCAAAATGGGCTTTTTCAACCAAAATAAGGCACTTCTATCAAAATGGAATTTTCAGTAAGAGAGCCCATTTTCAACAAGGTTTTTTGAAAACAAAAAAAACTTGGAAGAAAACTGATTTATTTTTTTCAATTTTTCAACAAACCCCTCCAAAAGTTTCAGAGAAATTTCAATGTTAATATCAACATTTTTTTGTGGGAAATAAACAGTTCCTGGCCAGCTCTAATAGTGATTTGTATTTCACATTTAAAACCAACATTTTAAGAATGAATCTGTTTAAAATTTTGAAAGTTGCATGTAAAAATCAACAACCAACAGCTGTAAGTGGAGCACAATCCTCACCAAGAGCTTTCTAAGGATAACTCAGTAATAAAGAGGTGATTGTTGACAGGGAAGGAAGAACAATAGCGGGCAGATTCTTTTCAGTGCCAGGGAAAATTTGTCACTGATATTTAAAGCAAACTGAATGGGTAGAGGGATCATTATTAGCTCTGTTGCAGGCTGGGAGAGAACCCAAAATAGTGAGAGGCAGATCAAAAAGGACAACTTGGACATATGTGAACGTTATTTGTTTATACAAAACAAGATCGTTGGACAAGATCAAAAAGCTTTACCGCTTCCCAGAAAAATGCCAAACACAAGTCAGATGAACGCTGTTTGTGATGACCGATTTGAAAAAGAAATGCATTCCTTACACTGACCTCCATTCTACCTGCAGCCCTTCATGTCAGCTCATCAGCTGAAACAGACAAGCCGGTGGCTATTAGTCTGCTTGGGAAACCAACCTGAGACACTCTTGAATAAGAAAATAATATCCTGTTAATGTTCTGAGCAAACCAAGTAGGCTTAATGAAATCAGCAAGACCTGAATCAGAATTTCAAGCAGCTGGCTGAGTTACCATTCAGAGCAGATACAAAGGTGGGGGGGGGGAGGGAAATCTCACCAAGGAATCACTGTTGAATATTTCACAGAGTCCAGAAGGCAAGAAATCAAAGCTACCATATATTGAATCTATAGTTATGTTTACCACCTTCAGTTTAATAAGTTTGATTTAATACTTGTCTGTAGCTGAGTCTCTAAATAGCATCTCCTTTCACATTGTAAGCTTGGAGTAGACTGTATTACTCTAGCACCCCCCTGGGGACGGGGTGGACACTGCTTCAGTCTTGGAGTCCAGGGCACAACCCTCCAGCTGTGCTACTCGAGGTCTCTGACCCCTTGCATGGGACAGTTAAAGTAATACAAACAAAAAGACAGTTACTCCTACAGCCCACAAAAAAAGAGAGCCCTAGGCCATCAGGAAGCCAAAGCAAACAAAAGAAAAAAGTACCAGCCCTTTTCAATGGTGAGTGGTCCTATGCAGCTGAGCTCTCTAGCTGTTTCTCCTGTCACCAACCCCTTCTTCTGGGAGCCAGTGAGCTCTGAGTTGCAGTCCTGCTCCTTCAGAGTGCTACCCTGCACTAAGCAGGGATCCTCCCTTTTGGTGGCCCACTCTTTAACTCCTTCCTGACTGGCATGGGGCTATGCATCACAAAGCTCTTTTGGGACAGGGGTTTATCTTCCTTTCTTACATAGGTCTGCATATCTATTTTTCTTAGACTTTTCTAGAACATCCATCGTCGAGATTATCCAAGCACCAGAATTGAATGTAAATGGGAATTTCCATCCTGAGGACAGGTGACAATGAGGGCTGTTGTAGACAATTATAGCACTGTGGAGAGTGAGAAGGCCAGATCGTACAGATCTGTTTGGGAAGAAGCAGCAACAAGACAGGGACACAGAATTGAAATAGCTCTGCATCTCAATGCAGTGCTCAACACACAATTTCATGTGCAGGTTGCTGTTGGAGCAGGGTGTCTCAAGCTTTCTCATAGCATGGACCATAGCTTGTTACTGAGATTTGTCTTGCGGGCACCTCCCATTCATACAGGCCTCCAGCACATACCCCTATACTGACAACTGTGCAAGATCCAAATGGTGATTATTACAAACCTCTGCACATGACAGTTAAAGGGACATGAAAACGTCCACATGAAAGTATCCCTTTAACTGTCCTGAATTCAGTAAAAAGTCTTGACTGAAAAAGGTTTTACTTTGCTCATTTCCTCTCCTTCTACCAACTCTTCTTCCTGCACAGGTTTGCCGACACGTGGTCTGCTGTCATCCTATGCATGTGCTTCTCATGCCCTTCCCCTGAATAGGTTTCCCAGCTGCCTCAGATCTTTCTGTCTAAATAGCAGCACAGAATGGTTCTGTTCCAACTCCTTCCAGCACCTAATGGATAAAGCTTGGTTAGCTCCTCCTTGTTCACAGCTCGAATACCTGTAGAAAGAGCTGAAAAGAGCCACCACCACATCACCAGACAGTAACCAGAGAATCACCCCCCAGTGCCCTGTGGAGCACTGTTTGGGAACTAGTGGCTTAGATGGAATCGGCTGATGCTGGAGAATTCTTTTTTTTAAATTATGAATTCAATCTCAGCTCTTATTTTCTAGACGCTTTGTTCATAGTGTTCTTGCAATTCACGCACCGAGCTCATTTTACACCGTACCACTGTAAAATGCTTCAGTCCCACAACAGCTCCCACATTTCCGAGATGACCTGCTTTTCTGTTTTGGCTGGTGATGAGTGATGCACATGGGGAACTGCCAGCAGGAGATGGGAGTGTTTATTTATCCATACGCCAAAATAGAAAGAATGCTGCTACTTCCAATGCTGCAACATTTTGCTTCAGAAGCCCTGACTAGTGGGACATGCTCTCTCTGGAGCTACTTATTAAACTCTTCTGCTGTCTCAGTCTTGGGCTCTCTCACATAAGTGAGGAAGGAAAGTAATAGGCAAGGAAACCATGTGTGTGCCAGTACGGAACTTTACCTACTGTTCACTGTATACACAGATGTCACCTTGTACTCTGCTTTCACTAGCGCATCTACTTTACAACACATGGCTATGATGGGTTTGTGATCTAACCTCCACAATCAGACTTCACCCACATGGATATTTAACTTAGTCTCTTCTTTCTTCCTAGTAACATGACCCTTACATTGCAGTAAACATATCAGCAGGCACAAACGTTCACATGCTGTACACAAGACTCCCATACCTGAATTTTAGTTCACATATTCAATCCGACTTTGACACTGTGAGTTGCTATCTCACGGGGCTTTTCTTAAAAAACTCTCCACGAATCAACAGCACCCTCCAAGCCTTCTCTGTCCTTTACTGGACAGAAATATATTTCTGTTTAAAATGGTCTGTCTTTGAGTGGGAGCTTTTCCGTTGACAATGGTTTTCGCTAGGAGAGGAAAGGTTGGCTTTTCCTGATAGACTATTTACATGGCGGGTGAAAAGATAAGGTCTCCGGCTGCCTCAGCCGGAGAAGAGGGATGAAACAGAATTTCAGACTGGATAGTGATAAGAAATGAAAACCATGCCTCCTACTCCACCCACACCTACACACTAAACACATAATCTCCCTTTGCTACTGGATGGACTAGATGATTCAATAGTTCTTTGCCATATCTAGTTTCCAGGATTCAGAACTCAAAGTCTAAAGCTTCATTTCAAGCCTGATAATACACCAATCAACAATGACCCAAGTGGTACAGTACAGCTCCTGTACAAGTGCTAAGGGAGATACAATGCTCAAAGGAGCTAGCATCCTGGCCTATCTAAGTCAGTATAGTCCAAAAGCTCTTCTTCCAAGGATCTGGGAACCTCCAAACTCAATTCTCACTATCTGCTTCCGCTGCTATTCCTCCTCCTTAATCGAGGACTCACCGCAGACTCCAGGAATCATCTCTTACTCTAGGAAAGTGAATGCTGACAACACCAAGGCTCAGTGACCTTGAGTTAAAAGAGCAAGAGCTTTGACAGGAAGAGCTAAGCACGTCCCCTACCTGATTGTGTTCGTGAGACGATAAGCCCTTCCCTCTCGATGAGGAACAGCTGTCATCCAGCTGCTCACTACAATCCGCTGTCCACTGCAAAAAGGATAGAAAGGCATTGTGTAAAATAATAGCTAAGTTGGCAAAACTGTCAAATCAAACCCCTGCATTTAGCAAAACACCATCAGACTGTTCTTGGAAGCCAAGGAAACTCTACAATACTGAAGTGTTCATGTCTGGCAAGAGGGACTGTTCACAAAAGATGCTGCTAATCAGAAAATGCACTTTTTTCATGAAAAATCTTTTGCCAAAAATGAAAAAAGAAAAAAGAGGAAAATTTTCCACAAAAATGTTGACTTTTCAGCAAAAAATAAAAAAACAGAATATTTCAGCTGAAAATTGAGATATTTTGATCCAAAAATGCTGCCGTGGTGCCTCATGCTCCCATTCTTCTATATAGGCCAAGTTACTTGACTGGACTACATCTCCCACAATGAACAGTGGTCTCCCCTCATGGTGAGAGATGATTGGTCCCAGGGAATATCTTGCTGTAGTGCATCATAAGAGATGTAGCCCAAGTGGGGAAACCAACCCATAGGGGATAACATGAACATGAGGAAACTGAACTATGACTTCCCATGAAGCACCAGCTCCAAACCGAAGTACTTCAGTACCACTTGTTTTTTCAAAGAAAACCTGGCATTTTCTGCTGAAAGCAGACACGTTTCATGAAAAACACAACTTTCCATCGAAGAACAGTTGGGATGGAAAATTGTCACCCCGCCCCATTACTGAGCTCTCTCCACTGCTCCAACTTGAGGTAAATGCTATTCTAGAGCTATTTACTCTGCTGATGACATCACAGAGGCTGATGCACAAAGCAAGGGGTAAGTGAATTCCACAAAAGTAGAAACAGGAATTAATCTGACCATTTAAGGATCGATGAGGACGAGGCCACAAAACATGAAGAAGGGCCAATATTAGAAACAGCCACTTCAAAAGTGACCTGTATATAAGATCTCGCCCTCCTGGCAGTGGCAACATTAGGTCAACATTTTAGGTGGATTATTATAATTGACCTTAACTATGCCTGTGCTTATTTATTAAGGGCTCTACTGTGGCTGTTCAACATTTCAGTGAAGTCTTGTTACTGTTGTACTGGAAAACCTTCTGCTGGAATTATGCATGTATCCCCTTAGCAATCTTAGGCACAAAAACAACAGCCCTGGAACAAATACCTTTCTGGGACAGCTATTCTGTTATATTAACAGCTGCAAGTGGCATACTGCTGGGGCTCAAGCAATTTTTTTACATTCATAACTGATTCAGCAAGCCCAGAGGTGCCAGGGCTATGAACTGCCAAGCCGAGAGGTGCCGGGGCTATGAACTGCCACGCCCTGGCACAAATTAACCAGAAGTTACATTTATTTTACTCTCATTTTATTCTCTCTTGTTTTCTTCTGACTGGAGCAGCATCCCAAGTGCCCCACTGGCAGAAATGCCATGCCTGTAGGACTTCAAGGGCTAGGGTAAGGAAATGGAGACTATAGCCAATTCATGATACACAGTAGCATTTAACACCTTCTCAAGGTACTTATAGTAAATATCCTCCATCACTGTACTATCTGAGCACTTCAGACATGTCAGTGAATGAATTTATCCTCACAACACCTCTGTTGGGAAGGAAAACATTATTAAACTCATCGAGAATTGAGACACAGAGAGTACAAATGACTTGCCCGAAGATATAGTCTAAGGCTGTCTACACTACAAGTGCTACCGCTGCTGCACTGCAGGTATGCCGCAATAGTGTAGATGCTTGCTACAGTGATGGAAGGGTTTTTTCCATCACTACAGTAAATTCATCCCCTCGAGAGGTAGTAGTTAAGTCAACAGAAGAATCCTCCTCCTCGGGCTCCCAAGTACTCTCAGTCATTCTCGTGAAGCTGCACCATAGCCCCATTCTGCTTCTCTCCTTCCCCGTCTACAGATGCTGCCCATATGACATGGTGGAGGCCTACATATTGCTTGGGTGGTCTAATGAGCCATGAAGAGTTTTGTGAATAAGAAGTGCTATGGACAAATGCCTCCTTTACATTGAAACCTGTGGAGATCTGAGCTCACTATCCTGTCCATTATTAAAAACTCCAGTCCCCATTCAGAACCACGGCTGGTGCTTATTGGATATTGTTTCATAAGTGAAACAGCGACAGGACACAGGGAGGGAATTCAAGCTCCTATTCTCCCCTATCTCCTTTCGCTGCTGGCTACAACACAGAATCAATTCACAATCGTATCCTTCATAGTGGTCCTTGAGCACATCTGGCTCGAGGTGGGGCCTTCTCAGTTCACAGACCACCTCCTCTCTATGGAACTGTCTCCCTGGGCATATTTGCCCAAGTCCCTCTATAGCAATCGTCAAGGCCTTTCTCATCAGGTCAGTTCACTTTGGGTTATTTTGGTATGTCAGCCCTCATTCTCCCAATTTTTTCCTGTTGACAGAACAGCTGCTTCCTTCTGAGCCACTGGGCCTACTTCAACTATCACTGGCTTGGTTTCTGCACATATCTTCACCCAGGATATATCGTGATAGGCACCATGTAAAAGCAGAACAAAATGCAGAATCTAACCAACCCTATGTTCCTCTCTGAAACTATAGTTAAAAGTGACCAACTCCCAGCCCAACCCAACTCAACTCGCTGGGGCAGATTGGGGTGTAAGGAAGTCTCTAGAGCAGCTCTGCCATCCCTGCTCCCTGCATTACATTCTGAGCAGGGAAATGCTAATGCACCTTCCAGTGCATGGTCCCTTGCTGTTATTCACTCATGATCCAACATCAGTCACAAAGGAAACAAGTCTCTCTGGGCTGTCACCACGGCAGGGCTCTTTACAAGGCACTTCCACGCAGAGAGAGAGAGAGTTGTCTTTTTATTGGTGTTTGAAAGCCATTTGACTTCCAAGATCACATCGCTGCAAAAGCAGCCCCTCCTATAAAATGCAACAGCACAATCATTGCTTTCACTGTCTCTGCACTACCTACACAGACTATTCTGTGTGTCAAGTTGGCAAACTGAACTACAACGCCCAATATGTTACTAAATCGCTTCCTGAACCTCCACCAGGATGGGAAGCCTGCACATCCTTTGAAGAAGTGGAAAACTGGAAAAAGACCAGATTTTAAGGCCAGAAAGGAGCATTTGTGATCATCTAGTCTGATTTCCTGCACATCACAGGCCACAGAACCTCACCCACCCCACTCCTGTAATAGACCCAAAACATCTGGCTGAGTTACTCACGTCCTCAAATCATGATTATAAGTCTTCAAGTTACAGAAAATCTACCATTTACACTAGTTTCAACCCGCAAGTGATTTGTGCCCATAGATGAAAACCCACCCGGGTCTCTGCCAACCTGACCTGAGGGAAAATTCCTTCCTAATCCCAAATATGGTGAGCAGTTAGATCAGGGATGGGCAAACTTTTTGGCCCGAGGGCCACATCGGGATTGCAAAACTATATGGAGGGCCAGGTAGAGAAGGCTGTGCCTCCCCAAACAGCCAGGCCCCTGCCCCCTATCTGCCCCCCCCCCACTTCCCACCCCCTGACTGCCCCCCTCAGAATCCCCAACCCATCCAACCTCCCTTGCTCCTTGTCCACTGACCACCCACTCCCGGGACCCCCTGCCCCTAACTGCCCCCTCCGGGACCCCATGCCCTATCCAACCCACCCTGCTCCTTGTCCCCTGACTGCCCCGACCCCATCCATACCTCCACCCCCGACAGGCCCTGTGGGACTCCCACACCTATCCAACTACTCCCTGCTCCTTGTCCCCTGACTGCCCCCGCCCCTGAATCCCCGAACCATCCAACCCCCCCTGCTCCCTGTCCCCTTACCATACCGGAGCCAACCACACCACCATGCTGCCCAGCAGGAGCGGTGAGCCAGTGCGCTGGCAGCGCAGTGAGCTGAGGCTGCAGGGAGGGGAACAGCAGGGGAGGGGCCGGTGGCTAGCCTCCCCAGCCAGGAGCTCAGGGGCCGGGTAGGATGGTCCTGCGGGCCAGATGTGGCCCGTGGGCCGTAGTGTGCCCACCTCTGAGTTAGATCATGAGCATGCTGGCAAGACCCACCAGCCAGAACCTGAGAAAGAATTCTCTGTAGTAACTCAGAGCCTTCCCCATCTAGTGCCCCATCTCTAGGCAATGGAGATATTCACTACTAGCAGTTGCAGATGGGCCACATGCCATTGTAGGCAGTCTCATCATACCATCCCCTCCATAAACTTATCAAGCTCAGTCTTGAAGCCAGTTAGGTTTTTTTGCACCCACTGCTCTCCTTGGAAGGCTGTTCCAGAACTTTACTCCTCCAGTGGTTAGAAACCTACATCTAATTTCAAGCCTAAACTTGTTGATGGTCAGTTTATATCCATTTGTTCTCATGTCAACATTGGAACTTAACTTAAATAACTCCTCTCCCTCCCTGGTTTTTATCCTGATGTGTTTATACA
The DNA here is from genome assembly GCF_009764565.3 of Dermochelys coriacea. Lineage (NCBI taxonomy): Eukaryota > Metazoa > Chordata > Testudines > Dermochelyidae > Dermochelys > Dermochelys coriacea. Next base: position 14,939,875 of record NC_050072.1, on the reverse strand, counting down.
GAGCAATCATACCTCCACTCAGCCTTCGTTTGGTTAGGCTAAACATGCCAAGTTCCTTTAGTCTCTTCTCATAAGGTAGGTTTTCCATTCCTCTGATCATCCTAGTAGCCCTTCTCTGCACCTGTTCCAATTTGAATTCATCTTTCTTAAACATGGGAGACCAAAACTGCACACAGTATTCCAGATGATGCCTTGTATAATGGTAATAACACATCCTCTCTCTGCTGGAAATACTTCGCCTGATGCATCCCAGGAGTGCATTAGCCTTTTTCAGGGCTGCATCATATTGGCAGCTCAGAGACATGCTGTGATCGGCCAGTACACCCAGGTCTTTCTCCTCTTCTGTCACTTCAATTGATATGCTCTCAGTTCATAGCAAAAATTCTGATTATTTGTCCCTAAATGCATAACTTTGCACTATTAAATTTCATCCCATTTCTATTATTCCAGTTTTCAAGGTCCTCCAGATCTTCTTGTAGGATATTCCAGTCCTTCTCCATATTGGTAATGCTTCCCAACTCTGCATCATCTGCAAATTTTATTAGCACACTCCCACTTTTCATGCCAAGGTCATGAATGAAAATGCTAAATAAGATTGGTCCCCTGGTGATTCAGAGCTTCTAGTGATCTCACTGTGAGAGGCATGGACACACAACCAAAACAAAACCCTTTCATCAGACCCTGTCTGATGCCTACTGCACTTTGGGTTTCGGTGTGAGTAGCCACCATTGCCTCAGGCACAGCAGAAAAGCTAAATACAAGCTACAGAAATAAAAGCCAACCATGGAAGCAAACAAATGTACAGAGAGTGGAACCACAAGACCAAGTCTTTCTATGATGACTGGAAGGCTCACAGAAATCAGAGCAGTTAAAGGTTGGAATGGGTCTTCTATTCCATCCTTCTGCCAGGGTGGGATTCCTCCTGACAGTACACTCTCCCATACATCTAAAAGGATTATTTTTAAATAAATCATGTTTGGCACACAGACTGTCTTTTGACTGAGACACAGAGTGATTTGCCCAAGGCCATATTGGTAGGCTTTGACACAGCAGGGACTTGAACTCAGGTCTAGTCTAGCACCCTAACCACTGGACCAGCCTTCCTCTCAAACGTATCTCTGCCATTTTACATGTTCGGAACGCACCTAGCACAAGGTAGCACTATAATACAAACGAACAATTTCGCTCAGGAGACAGCTCTCGTTTTTTATGATGTTCAGCCCAAATTATCCATTTTAAAAGTTACATCCCTAGTATGTAACTTTCTAGTTTTATTTCTAGTTGTACCCCTTCCACTGACAACCCCAAACCACTCCTCCCTTAGACGATCCCTCTCTGTCCTGAGCCTTTGCACCCTTCCCAACCAGAAATATATTAGGTGTCTTAGCAAAAAATGGCAATTTTGCAATAAGCCCGCAGGTCACTGAATGAGCAGCAGCCAAACGCATCCATTTATGGAGGTTTCTGGGGCACAAGCTGCATCGGATAATGAATCAGTGTGCTCCCAAATATCAGTGGGAGCTACCTTTAGAATCAATGCAGCACAGGTCTTTAGGTTCTAACAAGCACGTTTCAATTGCTCAACACATCACCACACTTCAGAGGTGCTGACTCCGGGGGGTGCTCCCGGGCTGGAGCATCCACGGGAAAAAAAAAAAAGTGGGTGCTGAGCAACCACCAGCAACCCCCCCGATCAGCTCTGACCCCATACCCCCAGCTCCTCCCACCTGCTGTGATCAGCTGTTCAGCGGTGTGCAGGAAGCACTGGGGGGGGGGGGGAAGGGGAGGAGCGAGGGCAGGGCATGCTCCGGGAAGGGGGCAGAACAGGATGGGAAAGAAAGATGTGGGGCAGGGGTGGAGCGGGGGCAGGAAGAGGAAGGGTGGAGGTTGGGCTTTGGGGGAAGGGGTGGAGTGGGGACAGGGTCTGGGGCGGAGCAGGGGCCGAGCACCCCCCGGCACAATAGAAAGTCAGCTCCTCTGCCAAGCTTAATATCCCGCAGCTAGGGTTACTGCAACACATCCCATTCAGATGGGTCAAGACAAAACAGTCCATACCGGGCGTGGGTTGCTGTGTTTTTGCTGGTGGTGCAATGAGTAGGGGCAGGAAAGAAATTGCACAGTTCCTTGCAAAAGTATTGCTCTCTTGGCCCCCTCTGCAATCTAACAAAGCACACACTTGCAGTACAGAGCAGTCACTCCTTCCTAACAACTCCATCAGAGCAGCAGATTGCTGATCAGAGCTACACAAGCCAGCTCTCCACTCTACCTTCCATGCGCATAGATTTTCTTCTTCCTCCCACCAAGAGGAGCAGCAATTCCCAGCCCCAGTTCATCAGAGCAGAAACTCCAGCCCTTTGTGCCCTGAGAGCCGATATTTATGAGAAGACAGAATTTCTCTTCAAATTGAAACTCAGAGGTGTTTCTACAGAAGCTAAAACATTAAGGCTATTTTGGGAACATCTGCTGAAGAATGTAATTGACAAAAGATCTTTACAAGCCATCTCAAGGAGCAAGAACCTGCCAGTGCACTATCCCCCACACCTTTCACTGCCAAGATCTGTAGATGCCCGTTTAGCTAACTGCACATAATATGTATCCAAACCCGACAGCCCATCTCCTAGAGAGCAGGACACCATTTCATGATGACTTCGCATCTTGGTTTAATTCCTCATGTCCAGTTGCACTAACCTGCGAGATGTTGGACTGCGTTTTCTCACTCTCCCCGTCCCCTTCCGTTTTGTCGGTCAGCAGACCTTGGACTTGGTACTCAAGGACGTAGCTGTCAATGAACCTCTCCAGCTCTTCGATTTCCTGAGATCGGCTACTCCCTGCCTCAGAGGAGGCAGAGGCCACAGAGGAGCTTTCCATCACTCCAGGGAAGGAACTGAGAATGGAGGGGCCTGGGAAAAGAGAGAACATACAAATTAATTCCTTGTCCTGTGCCTGAAGCCACAAGTCTGACAAGCAATAAAATACTTTACATACACACTCACAAACACAGGTAACACACACACACACACACATACACACACACACACACACACACTGCATTCTCCCTTAGGTAACAGTCACAAGCATGTGCCTTCATATTTCAAAACACCTATTAAAGTACAAAAAGAAGTCCAGTTACAGAAGCAATGTACCAAAGCCCCAATATACTGGTTAGTGAATACAGTGCCTTCGGTTGAATGCTCCTGTGTTTACAAAAAGAAAAGGAGTACTTGTGGCACCTTAGAGACTAACAAATTTATTAGAGCATAAGCTTTCAGAGCTACAGCTCACTTCATTGGATGCTATAGTTCACAAAAGCTTATGCTCAAATAAATTTGTTAGTCTCTAAGATGCCACAAGTACTCCTTTTCTTTTTGCGAATACAGACTAACACGGCTGCTACTCTGAAACCTGTGTTTATAGTTACACTAACTTTCAACAGCAGGGCTAAAAGAGAACGTAAGCCTTAATACTACTCAGATCTTTCCTTCACAAGAACTCGAGTGGCAGACACACATGTTCTAAAGCAGAAGATCCAGAATTCTATTCTCCATAACCAAGCAGTGAAAGATACACTGGCCTGAAACTGCTCTTTGCAGCACTGAACCAGTACCAAACAAGGACTGCTAGAAAGGCGAAGCAGTGACAGTTATAAATTTCAATACAGAACAAAGAAAGTGAAGGAAAAAGGCTAGAAATGCTTTTTTTTTTCTTCCCTACCGGAAAGCTGAAAACATAGTCACCCCCTTGTGCCTGTCTGGCTCAATCTAGTCCATAATGTATTACACAGATCCAAGGAAAGAAATGCTGACAAAGGTTTAAGTTTAAACTTGTCATTACAGCACCTTCTCCTGTAAGGGTCTACGTAAGTACAGCTGAAGTGATGAAGAGCACATTCATTACTATTCTAGCTGTACTGCTGACAAATGGACAACATGGCACCAGGTCACAGCTGGGAGCGACACACAGGAATGTGAGGAGTCCAGGGGGAGCACACATAATTAAAGGAATCTATAGTACAGTGGTACAAAGCACAATGCTACCTCAGCGTCTGTGACGGCAAACGGAACAGCCAGGAGGTGGTCAAAGGTGTGGTGAGTGCAACGGAACAGAAAGGTCAACCTGGGTTCTATTTTGCATGTTGTTGGTAGCTAAAAATTTAATATTAGGAGGGGAAAAAAACCCCAATTTCTTCATGAGCTCAGTTGCTGGAAACCACAGAGGAAAGCAGTGGGTGGGTGGTTTGGATCTCATTAGTCTCAGTCTGAACTTACACACCAGAGCGGCACTAGGAGGTAAACAATTTATTGCTGTCTCCAGAGTAGGAAACACACGATCCTCTTTACACATAAAACCTTGTTCATTGGTGGTGATAGTTTTGTTCCTAGCCTGTGCTGGAATGGCACTGAACGGTGAAGTTAATGGAAGTTTAGGACACTTAGCTCTGCTCACAAATCAAGCCTTCAAGTTATACACGTTGGGGCATACCATATATTTATCCCTTTGTACAGTGCATTTTCAGTCGCAGCCTGACTTGAAAGTCCCATGAGGAAACCATGGATTTAATTTGAGGTTGGTGCTACTTATTCATAAAATCATTCCTGAGTTTGCTGATTTCTAGACAGCAGATAAATCTGCTCTGAAGGAGCTGTTTATTTCATAGGCTCTCATTTCCACACAGGGAAATAAATGCCCAGCGTCCTTGCCTTTAAGTCCATCTTTGTGATAGAAACAAGATTTGCCATATAGGATAGAAATGCAGAGCTGGAACGGACCTCAAGAGGTCCTTTAGTCTCCCCCTCCCCCCATGCTGAGGAACACTAGACCATCCTTGACAAGCATTTGTCTAAACTGTTCTTAAAATCATCCGGTGATGGGGATTCCACAACCTCCCTAGGGAATATGTTCCAGTGTTTAATTACTCTTATAATTAGAAAGTTTATATAACCTAATATATAACCTAAATCTCCCACGCTGCAAACTAAGCTAATTACTTCTTGTCCTATCCTCAGTGGACATGGAGAACAGTTGATCACCAACCTCTTTTTGGCAACCTTTTACATATTTGAAGACTATCATGTCCCCCTCTCAGCTGTCATTTCTCTAGATTAAACATGCCAAATTCTTTCAATCTTTCCTCAGAGGTCAGGCTTTCTAAACTTTTTATGATTTTTGTTGCTCTCCTCTAGACTCTCTTCAACTTGTCCACGTCTTTTTTAAAGTGTGGTATCCAAAACAGTTTTCCAGTACTCCAGCAGAGGCCTCACCAGTGCCGAATAGAGCAGGCCAATTACCTTCCATGTCTTACATGCAACACTTCTGTTACTACACGCACAGAAGTAGATTAGCTTTTTTCACAACTGCATCACATTGTTATATCACTCATACGTAATTTGTGGTTCACTGTAACCCTGAGATCCTTTTCAGCAATACTATCATCTAGCTAGTCAATCCTCATTTTGAAATTGTGCCTTTGATTTTTTTCCCTAAGTGTAGTACTTTGCATGTCTGTATTGAATTTCATCTTGTTGATTTCAGACAAATTTTCCAATTTATGAAGATCATTTTGAATTATAATCCTGTCCTCCAAAGTGCTTGCAACATTTCATAGTTTGGTGTCATATGCAAATGTTATAAGCATACTCTCTACTCCATCATCCAAATCATTAATTTAAATATTGAATAGTGCCAGACTCAGGAAAGACCCCTGCAGAACCTCACTAGATATGTCCTCCCACTTTGACAGCAAACCATTGATAACTATTCTCTGAGAATGGTCTTTCAAGCAGTTGTGCACCAACTTTATAATGAATTTATCTAGATCATATTTCCCTAGTTTGCTTATGAGAATGTCATGTGGAACTGTGTCAAAAGCCTTACTACAAATCAAGATACATCACATCTACTGTTTCATCCTATTCACTAGACTGGTAACCCTGTCAATGAAAGAAATTGAGTTGGTTTGGCAAAATTTGTTCTTGACAAATCCATGCTGGCTATTCCTTATAACTCTATTATCCTCTAGGTGCTTACAAACTGATTATTCAATAATTTATTCCAGTATCTTTCCAGGTATAGAAGTTAGACAGACTGGTCTATTATTCCCCGGGTCCTCTTCATTCCCCTTTATAAAGAAAGGTATTATGTTTGCCCTTCTCCAGTCTTCTGGACCTTTACCCATCCTCCATGAGTTCTCAAAGATAATTGCTAAGGGTGCCAAGATTCCTTCAGCAGTTTCAATACAAACCTGAGGATGAATTCCATCAGGCCCTCCTGACTTGAATACATCAAACTTACCTAAATATTGTTTAACCTGTTTTTTCCCTATTTTAGGTTGTGTTCCTTCCACCTTGTTATTAATATTAATTGTATTGAGTATCTGGACACCGTTAACCTTTTTAGTGAAGTCTGAAGCAAAATAGTTATGAAACACCTCAGCCTTCTTGATGTCATCAGTTATTAGCTCTCCTTCTCTGTTAAGTAGAGGACCTACACTTTTCTCCATCTTTCTCCTGCTCTTAATGTATTTAAAGAACCTCTTCTTATTGCCTTTTATGGCCCCTGATAGATGTTACTCATTTTGCGACTCAGCCTTTCTGATTTTGTCCCTACATGTTTGTGCCATTCTTTTGTACTCCTCCCTAGCAATTTGGCCATTTTTCCACTTTTTGTAGGTTTTTAAAATTTATTTTCAAGGTCATTAAAGAGCTCCTGATGGAGCCATATTAGCCTCTTCCTATCCTTCGTATCCTTCCTTGCAGTTGTGCCTTTAATATTGTCTCTTTCAGAAACTGCCAGCTCTCCTGAGCTCCTTTTACCACTTAGATTTTCTTCCCACAGGACCTTACCGACCAGTTCTCTGGGTTTGTTGAAGTCTGCTTTTTTGAAGTCCATTGTCCTTATTCTTCTGCTCTCACTCCTTCTTTTCCTTAGAATCATGAAATCTACCATTTCATGATCACTTTCAGCCAAACTGCCTTCCACCTTCAGATTTGTTACTAATTTCACCCCATTGGTCAGAATCAAGTCTAAAATGGCTGTCCCCCTCCTTATTTCCTCCCACTTTCTGGAATAAAAAGCTGTCCCCAATATACTTCAAGAACTCATTGGACATTTTGTGTTTTGCTGTATTATTTTTCCAACAGATGTCTGGGTAGTTAGAGTCCCCCATTATTACCAGGTCTTGTGTTTTGGATATTTCTGTTATTCTAGAAATGTCTCATCCACCTCCTCTTCCTAATTTGTTGATCTACCATAGACCCGTACCATGGTATCACCCCTCTTTTTTTTACCCCTTTTCTGTTTACCCAGAGACTCTCAACTGATCTGCCTCCCACCTCCTTCTGGACCCTCAGAACAAGTATATGTGTTCTTGATGTATAATGCAACACCTCTACCCTTTTTACCCTCCCTGTTCTTCCTCAACAAGCTATACCCCTCTATAACAATATTCCAGTCATCAGACTTATCCCACCAAGACTCTGTGATTCCAATTAAGTCATAATTTAGCTTATGTATGAAAACTTCCAGTTCTTCCTGTTTATTCCACATAAGAATATAAGAACGGCCATACTGGGTCAGACCAATGGTCCATTTAGCCCACTATCCTGTCTTCCGACAGTGGCCAATGCCAGGTGCGTCAAAGGAAATGAACAGAACAGATAACCATCAAGTGATTCATCCCCCATCACCTATTCCCAGCTTCTGGTAAACAGAGGCTAGGGATGCTTCAAACCATGGGTTTGCATCCCTGCCCATCCTGGCCTATCCTCCATGAACTTATCCAGTTCTTTTTTGAACACTGTTATAGTCTGGCCCTTCACAACATCTTCTGGCTCAGAGTTCCACAGGTTGACTGTGAGTTGTGTGAAGAAATACTTCCTTTGGTTTGTTGTAAACCAGCTGCCTATTAATTTCATTTGGTGACCCCTAGTGCTTCTGTTATGATGAGTAAATAACACTTCCTTATTTACGTCTCTTCACACCCGTCATGACTTTATAGACCCCTTTAGTCATCTCTTTTCCAAGCTGGAAAGTCCCAGTCTTATTAATCTCTCCTCATATGGAAGCTGTTCCATACCCCTAATCATTTTTGTTGTCCTTTTCATTACCTTTTCCAATTCCAATGTATCTTTTTGGAGATAGGGTGACCAGATCTGCATGAAGTATTCAACATGTGGGTGTACTATGGATTTATATAGAAGCAATATGATAGTTTCTGTCTTATTATCTAGCCCATGGAACACACTGCCACAAGATATCATGGATATTAGGATTCTAAAAAGGAGTATAAGTTTATATGGGTAATGAGAACATCCACAGTTATATTATTAACAAGCTAAGAAAAGAAGAAATATAAACGCTCATGCTTGGCCACTGTCATTAGTGGTATACTGGGCTAGAAGAACCATTGGTCTGACTCAGTATGGCTGGTCTTATGTTCTTACGTCACACACTAGCCGACTGGGGATAGTAATGGGCAGGTCATTCCACACTTGTCCATTGTGGGGACTCAAGCACCTGCCCTCAGAAGCATATGACACTGTCCACTACAGGAGAAAGTCTGCTGTATGGGATGAAGCATTGAACTGATCCAATATGCCAATTCCTTATCAAGTCATTACCCTGGAATAGGTCTAATGTTTTCTCAATCAAAGAAACAACAATACCAGTAAAGGTCAGTGATCAGTGACTGTAAGCTTCTGCCTTTACACGGACCATTACTTAAGTGATCGGTAGAGCCCTGCGCAGATACAAAATTTGTATCCTCATCCGATCTGCAAAAATGATCCGCCGATATAAAACAGATATCCGCCAATATGAAGCGGATATCTGCAGATTTTCAGGGCTCTAGTGATTAGTGTAGATCCCCGACCCTGGATGCCTGGGATCTTTCCCCTATTTCTGCCACCACTACTACTACTACTACGACATGACTTGAGAAAGCCACTTAGGTATACAAGTTTGAAAATGTTCATCTAAAGCTAAGCACCTAAATAAACAACCTGAGTTTCAGAGCTGCTAAGCACTTTCACCTTCCATCCATGTCAATGAGAGCTACAGATGCTCAACACCTCTGAAAAGGAGACCACCTATTTAGGTGCCTAATTTAAGCAAACAAATTTGAAAATGTTGGCCTAACTGACTTGGACAAAGTCAAACAGCAAGTCAGAAGCAAGAGATGGGAATAGAACCAAGCAGTAAGAAAGGAGGTTGGCTGCATTTCCATATTATACAGTGGCGGGAAATGTACAAATAAAATCCACAGTACAGGGTTAACTGCACTACTCTGTCTTGCCCCACCTCACGGTACTCCAGCAAATTCTGAGTGAGAATGCAAATCACAAACTAATGATAGCGTCTTAATTTTCAACTGCAAAGCACAGCAGCATTCACATGTGACAAAAGAATGGAAGCCTCTTTGGACCACTCACATTGACAATGATCTAATTCAGTGGTGAGCAACTTGCGGCCCGTCAGGGTAATCCGCTAGCGGGCCGCGAGACGGTTTGTTTACATTGACCGTCCGCAGGCACGGCCGCCCACAGCTCCCATTGGCCAGGAACGGCAAACCGCGGCCACTGGGAGATGCAGGCGGTCATGCCTGCGGACTGCCAATGTAAACAGACTATCTCGAAGCCCGCCAGTGGATTACCCTGACGGGTCGTGTGCGGCCCACAGGCCCCAGGTTGCCCATCACTGATCTAATTGCTAACAATCATTCACACCTTACAGAAAAAGGGTCTGAATGCTTATGTCTTTGATTTCATAGGGCCTGATTCAAAATCCACTAAGTCTTTCCACTGACTTCAGTGGCTTTGGTCAGGCTCTTAAGGTACAACTTGTATTCTTTCCTGTTGCCTATAAATGAGAAGAAACAGGAGTTCTCACCTCTCTGTAGGATATATATGCAGGATTCTATCCGCCACATTTGTCACACCGCTAATATATTGTCTGTGTCCAACAAATTATGAAATTATGAAGCAGATTTTAAGCCACTATGACAGAAAAATAAAGAAGAAAAAAAATCCCTGTTCTCAACCTATCTAACTTCTGCCTTCTGTCATTTCTGCCCAGTTTTGGCATCCTTCTGAATCAGCTCAGAATGAACAGTTCTGGCTAAAGGACTTCATATGCTTACTGAACTGTTCCCAAATGTGCCCAGATTGTCAGAAAGGCTCATTATGTAGATCAGCATCACACATTAGCTCCATGAATAGGATTCCAAGTCTTATTAAAAACAAAAAGAGCCTCAGAGGGAATGACACAGATAACAGGAGCTCAGCCCAGAGAGATATCGTTTCTCACCAGTGACGCCTCTAGCTAATTCATGCTAATTATTAAATGGAAACTACGAATGTGCTCTCAAAAGAATCCTTAGCTGTGAGGATGGCGGCTATGATATATGGCTTCAATGATGTGAGAGTGAGGAGATAAATAAGTGAGGGAATCAAGAATGGGGGAAGATCGTACCGGCATACAACTGAGACAGAACTCAAGTGAGCAGAGTTGGAGGCATTTCCCACCCTTTTTCATCAATTGCACATGGGATTCCGCCCCCCCGGAAATCTGGCAAGACATTGATGTATATCAAGGTGTGTCTTCCTGTGTCTTCCTATCCAACAGAAAGGCCCTTTTAGCCTCCACATCTGTATTTTTTATCTAGGTGCACAAAGTATATATATTACATACACAGTTCCAGTTTGTCTGAATCAGCCTTTAGTTCTAGAGGGTCGCAGGACGCAGCTTGGAAGAGCTGAATTATACAAAGTGGCACCTTAGAGACGAACAAATTTATTTGAGCATAAGCTTTCATGAGCTACAGCTCACTTCATCGGATGCAACCCGATGAATCCGATGAAGTGAGCTGTAGCTCACAAAAGCTTATGCTCAAATAAATTTGTTAGTCTCTAAGGTGCCACAAGTACTCCTTTTCTTTTTGCGAATACAGACTAACACGGCTGCTACTCTGAAACCTGTCACTATACAAAGTGATTTTTTTCTGGTAAAGGAATTCCCGATTTCTTCTGCTAGCACCCAGTTTTCTCTCTCTACCTATAAGTGCAGCAGTTCACTAGTGCCACACTAGCCTGATAGTTATGGCAGAGGGCAGCAGAGCACTAGTGTAGACACTTCATGTTTTCCTATATTTTTCTCAAGCCTCTGTGTTTACTGCTCCCCGTCTCCTCCCACTTCCAGCTTCACGCCTTCTTCTATGCTGCATCCTTCACTGGACAGGTCTCCCAATTATTATTTAACAAGTGCCTCCCTCTCCTATTTCAAGTCACCTTCACAATCCTCATCTGTACCAGGCCTGTCTGCCAACTAGTCTTGATTTGTTCACCACACTACATATTTGGGCCTTCAGAACATGAGCTCTTCTGGGCAGGGACCTTTTGGTTTGCATAATTATTTATTTTTGCTTTGCACATCTTGTATCTGTTTTCAAGTGCACATACACTTACATTGCTGATGAACAACAGTCGCGCACAATGACAAATCTGTGGGGTCCCCGACCTGGTGCTGTAAAAGTTTCACAGGCCCCTGACCCAGCATTCATTCCATGCTTAACAGCTTGCGGATCTGATGAAAATCCCTGGGACATCTGCTTCCTGGCATAAGAATTCCAATAAGACTGGGATATCAGAATTCACTCCATTGAACTAGTCTCAGGCAGGCCACCCCTAAAGAAAAGGGATTGAGATCCAGGGATTCAATCGGCAGCACCTTTCCCTTAACAATCCCTTTGGTAGCAGATAAAATTAAAGACAGGCAGGCTCTGTCATCACAGCATGAAGTCAGTAATGGCTAAATCAATTCAACTATATCGGGAAAGGCTTTCCTCCCAGTATTGATGCCTGGCTTCTCTCTCCCCTCTCATAAATTAAGTACCACAAATGCACTGCCACAGGCAAAAGTTAACCCACCATATACTTGCTATATTGGCTGCATCTACCAGCTACAGAATTATGTATAACACTAAGGTTTGGGGCTAGTCTACACTAGAAGCGCGACAGCAGCGCAGCTGTGCCACTGTAGCACATCTGGCAGGGTTATCACCTGGCCAGTATGTGACTGGTCTGGCTGGTTTTTTTTAAGGATTTGCCAGTTGCCAGAAAAATAATTTAATCTGCCAGGGTTTTTTTTTTAACATGGTTTTAAAGATTTGCATTATCATCACAATTCACTGGGCTATCTAATATTAAAAGTTTCTGCATCCAGCTAAAGATGATGCAGTCTTCCCAATTCTGCAGTTTCAGTGACAACAGATCAAAACTGTTGAAAATACAGCAGCTGTCTGCCCACCAACATGCAAGGGCACCAAGTCACATGAGAGTGAGAAGACACGCAATGTTACCAATCTTATCATTATGTGTTCTCTCTCTAGATACTGCAAGTGGCTGTTGGGAGGGGTTATGGAGTTGTCTTGTGTTTGGGGTTGCAACAGGCTTGCCTTGTGGGGAAGTGGTGCCTTTTTTTTTTTTTTTGCATTTCAAAAGGTGGTAACTCTAACGTCTGGGGAAGATGGTCTATGCCGACGGGAGAGAGCTTTCCCGTTGGCATAATAAAACCACCTCCGTGAGAGGCAGTATCTATGTCAGCAAGAGAAGCTCTCCCTCTGTTCACATTGATGCTAAGGTCGGTGTAATTTACGTCACTCAGGGGGATGGCTTATTCACACCCCTGAGCGATGTAAATTATAGCTACATAAGTGGTAGTGTGTACAAGCCCTTGGTCGACATTGCCAACTTATGTCAGTATAACTAAGTCAGGCAATGGTATGGAAAATTCACACCCCTAAGCGACAAAGTTATACTGCACTGATCTAATCCCGGGTTTAGACAGCACTAGGTTGATTAGTGGGCTTCTCCCCTGGACATAGCTACTGCCTCTGGAGGTGGAGTATCTATACCAACTGGAGAAGCTCTCCCATTGGCATAGGTAGCATCTTCACTTAGCTCTACAGTGGTGCTGTAAGTGTTGACAAGCCCTAGATATATACAATAAATGGCAATATGATGAGTAAATACTTTAGAAGAGCTTTCACTATAGCACTATTTCCATTATTATGAATATCACCCAAAACATGGTTATACTTATCAATGTGACAGCCTGTGGAGTGAAACTATCAGAGAAAAAGGATGCTGATCGCACTTGCTGGCTACTAGTCCTATGCTCTATCTGATCTAGTGGATAGTGTCTCCAACTGAGAATCAAGAGACCTGGGATTATAGTCCTTCCTCTGCCATTGGCTTGCAGTGTGAACTTGCGCAAATCATTTACAGCAACTTCCTTATGCTTCGGCTTTGCCGTCTGTAAAATAAGCATCATAATGCTAAACGCCCCCCTCTTTCTGTTAAGTGCTTTAAAAGATCTTACTCCATGGCACCCCTTATGCTTGGAACAAGCTTTAATCAGGCTTTAAATTAGAATGTATTCATCAGGCTTCCCTCTCCACTTCAATAAAATGAGTGTGTTACAACATTTTTAAAAAAAACAATTTGACCCATAAAGGAGTATGTTCAACCAAGAATAGGACAAGACGCACTCAGCAAAGTCTGCAGCAAGGGAGATTCAGGTTAGACAGCTGGAAAAAACTTTCTAACTGTAAAGGATAGTTAAGCACCGGAACAGGTTAGCTAGGGAGGTTATGGAATCCCTATCACTGGAGGTTTTTAAGAACAGCAAGCCAAACACCTGTCAGGGATGGTCTTAGTATATTTAATCCTGCCTCAGCACAGGGGGATGGACTAGTTCAGGGTTTCTCAGCCAATGGTCAGGAGCCAAAATTGGGTCATCAGAATGTTTCAAAGGGTCGCGTGGCAGCCTCCTGTCCCATGGGGCTGGCTGGGCTCCCCTCCCTGCTCCGGGCACTGCAACCTCTGGGGTCTCAGGGCCACTCAGGTGTGGCCCAGCCATCAGGATGGCAGTCCGGGAAGGCCAAATCTGAGTGAGTGGCATGGCAACCCCATGAGCCAGGTCACAACTCCACTCACACAGATTTGGTCCAGTCAGGGGGGCGCAGCCAAACCTGAACGGCACTGCAGCCCCAGAGGGTTTTTGCTCAGAGGGTTCCCTGAGCCAATTTCCTGGTTTAAATAGCCCACGTGGACCAATCAGGTGATTTCTCTTGCTCTGGCCTCTTCAGGCAGTATACCCTGTAAAGCCTAACCCTCCAGTAATTATTGGATACCACTCTGTGTGGCAGTGTAGAGACACCAGGACCCCATAACCTTCGGTTCTAGACTCACGGAGCCTTGCAATGTCCAGCTGTTATGCCAGTCATTTAGGGTGTAAGCTCTTTGGGAGTGGTAACTGCCTTCTAAGTGTTTTCAATGAAGCACATGGCCTGTGTGCAGGCATTATCAAATAATAATACAGGGATGAAAAAAGCTATGTAAGTGCAAATCATTAATAATATTCATTAATTTAAGCAGAGATTTGTTCTACACAAGCAGAAAGAGCAGACACTATGATGGTTCCTTTATATTTACTGAATGAGTGCAAAGACAACACGGTGTTTTTACACAGTACGTTTATTCCTTTGGTAACAGGATGTGCATAAGGAGAGCTCAGACGGCATGTGCTTGGTCATGTGTTCCACTAGGGGGAGCATGGAAGCAGCATCAGCAAGAGAGGCCAGACCACCTGGCAAGCCTATGTCCAATGTGGACACAAGAACAAATGGGTATAAACTGGTCACCAGGAAGTTTAGACTTGAAATTAGACGAAGGTTTCTAACCATCAGAGGAGTGAAGTTTTGGAATAGCCTTCCAAGGGAAGCAGTGGGGGCAAAAGATCTATCTGGTTTTAAGATTCTACTCGATAAGTTTATGGAGGAGATGGTAGGATGGGATAATGGGATTTTGGTAAGTAATTGATCTTTAAATATTCAGGGTAAATAGGACTAATCCCCTGAGATGGGATATTAGATGGATGGGATCTGGGTTACCCAGGAAAGAATTTTCTGTAGTATCTGGCTGGTGAATCTTGCCCATATGCTCAGGGTTTAGCTGATCGCCATATTTGGAGTCGGGAAGGAATTTTCCTCCAGGGCAGATTGGAGAGGCCCTGGAGGTTTTTCACCTTCCTCTGTAGCATGGGGCATGGGTGACTTGAGGGAGGCTTCTCTGCTCCTTGAAGTCTTTAAACCATGATTTGAGGACTTCAATAGCTCAGACATAGGTGAGGTTTTTCATAGGAGTGGGTGGGTGAGATTCTGTGGCCTGCGCTGTGCAGGAGGTCGGACTAGATGATCAGAATGGTCCCTTCTGACCTTAGTATCTATGAATCTATGAGTGGCTGCACAAAATCTGGGCTGGGACAGGAGAAAATAAGCAAGGCCAGACAGAGAAAGCGCCGCAGGTTCCCATCCCCAGCAAGGCTGTCTCAATGCTTGCACAGAATTGGAGGAGCAAGAGCAACTAGGATAAGGAGGAGGCTGAAGGGCAGAAGAGGAAAAGACACAGAGAATAGGGTGACCAGGTGTCTGGTTTTCAACTGGAACACTCAGTCGAAAAGGGATCCTGATGGCTCTGGTCAGCACTGCTGACTGGGCCATTGAATGTCTGGTTGGTGCTGGCGGTGCTGGTGTCACATAGCAGGGCTGGCAGGCTCCCAGCTAGCCTTCGCGCTGCACGACTCCCGGAAGCAGCGGCATGTTCACCCTCCAGCTCCTACGCATATGGGCAGCCGGGGGGCTCCACACATTGCCCTCACCCCAAGCACCACCTCCAAAGCCCCCATTGGCCAGGAACCGCGCCCACGGACGGGACAGCGCACAGAGCCTCCAGCTGTACGTCCGTGTAGGAGCCGGAGGGGGGGACATGCCGCTGCTTCCGGGAGCTGCTTGAGGTAAGCACTGCCTGGATCCTGCACCCCTGAGGTCCCCCCTACAGACCCCAACCCCCTGTCCCAGCCCTAATCCCCTTCCCACCCTCTAAACCTCTCAGTCCCAGCCTGGAGCAACTTCCTGCAGCCCAAACCCCTCACCCCCAGCCACGGCCCAGAGCCCTCACCCCCCCACACTGCCCCTCGGTCCCAGCCCAGAGCATCCTCCTACACCCCAAACCCCTCATCCCCAGTCCCACCCCAGTCCACATCCCCAACCAGAGTCCTCACCCCTCCTGCACCCCAACCCCCTGTCCCAGCTCAGAGTCCCTTCCTGCACCCTGAACCCCTCAGCCCCAACCCAGAGCCTCCTCCTGTACCCCAAATACCCCATCCCTGGCCAGAGCCCGCACCCCCAGCCAGAGTCCTCATCCCCTCCCGCACCCCAACCCCCTGCCCCAGCACAGAGCCCCCTCCTGCACCCTGAACCCCTCATTTCTGGGCCTACCCTGGAGCCCTCACCCCCAGCCAGAGCCCTCACCCCTCCTGCACCCCCTGAGCCAGTCCAGTGAAAATAAGCAAGTGAGTGAGGGTGAGAAGAGCAAGCAACAGAGGAAGGGGGGAGGGAGTGAGCGGGGGCAGGCCTCGGAGAAGGGGCGGAGGAAAGGTGTTCAGTTTTGTGCGAATAGAAAGTTGGCAACCCTGATAGAGAATCCAATTAGGAAAAGACTGGGGGTGGGGAGAAAGAGAACAACATACGGGGAACTCATAAGGGAGGCAAAGCAGGAGAATTAAGGTGGAGTGAATTTTGACAAAGATACATGAGGTATTTAAAAACCATTTCCCGGTTCCCCCCAGCCTTGGGAAAGGAAATCCCCAAGCCCCCTTCCAAGCCCAGAGGCTGTCCCTGCATTTTACTTTTTCTGTCCCTCCCAAAGACTTGCCTTGCAGCAACCCAGATGCTTTCAGAACAGCCAGAGAGTGGCTGCATTGCAGAATGACAAGAGATGCTCTGACCCACTAGGTCTGAGCAGAGTTACTTGGACTTCTCTGCTTCTGCCCACAGTCCTGGCTCATCAGTCTCCCTGCAGAGAAGGGCCCTCTCTGGTCATTAGGCCCAAAAGCCGCTGCCTTAGCACTCCCATTGGCTTGGTCTTTCTGCCTGCACTGACTGATTTCTTTTTGCAACCAGTCCATGCTCCAGCTCAGCGTATAACAAACTAAACCAAACTCTGGCATGTGGCTGTCATCGAAACCTAGTACGAAGCAAACCACTGCACACTTGCTTCCCTGCTCCTACCCAAGGCAGGGACCAGGCTTGCTTACAGTTCGGATGTTAGCAATAGTGACAGGTGCGAATGGTAATATCATCATCAGCCTTACACTGGCTACACCAAAAGCAAAGAAACTGTTGCAAACATCAGCATCAATTTCTTATCAACCGGTGGCATGCAACTGAATGCGATTAGGCAGCCCTGTGCTGAGTTCATTTTCCATATGGGAATGCCAAGTGGAAACAACCAACCACCATCACTACCACAGAATAATTGCTGTTGCCTAGCAGGTGGGCGGAAGAGCCTGGCAGTGCAACAGAAATGTTAAACTCTCACAGCTGGGTGAGTGGGGGCTGAGGCTAAAGGGACATAAACCTCGCGTGGTTTACATTGGACAGCTTACCCACCCTCTAACAAAATCATAACTAAAGCTGCATGTCTGTCATGGAGGTCACGGATTCTGGGACTTTCTGTGACCTCCATGACTTCTGCGGAGGCTGGTGCAGCTGACTCCAGGGCTCTGCTTGGGCAGCCCCTGGGCCAGCAGCAGCAGCAGTTTGGTTGTGGGAGGGGGCTCAGGGCTGGGGTAGGGATGCGGGGCGGCACTTACCTCAGGGTGGGGGCTCATTGGAAGTGCTCAGTATGTCCCTGCAGCTCGTAGGTGGAGGGGCCAGAGGGCTCTGTGCACTGCCCCTGCCTGCAGCTCCCATTGGCTGTGGTTCTCGGCCAATGGGCGTTGCAGAGCCAGCGCTCGTGGCAGGGGCAGCGCGTGGAGTCCCCCTGGCCTTCCCTCCCCCTAGAAGCTGCAGGGACATGCCAGCCACTTCTGGGGAGCTGTAAAGAGCCGGGTAGGGAGCCTGCCAGCCCTGTCCTCCAGCACCAGAAGGGGGCCAGAGCGCCCCCGGCTCAAGTTCTAGTTAGGGGTATACAGTACAAATCATGGACAGGTTATGGGCTGTGAATTTTTGTTTACTGTCCGTGACCTGTCCATGACTTTTACTAAAAATACCCATGACTAAAACATTGCCTTAATCATGACACATACTGAACACTTCCATAGCCCTTTATGGCCTTGTTTTCACTGAGAAGTTTACCTGAGTTATAACTAAATGCTGGTCCTAACTCTAGTCCTATCCATATATAAAGACCCTTAACTTGAGAGCAGTAGTGCTTTTAACTTCAGTTCACTGGCTCACGAGGGGACATAAACGAAAATTTGAGCAAGCACAACTCATCAGCTGCTAATATGACCACTCTGTAGTGCAGACATAGGTTAGCACCACTGAAGTGCCACTAGTTCTCCCATGCTTTCCCGCAATTCCCCCCATGTGCCCAGAACGGACAGACAAGTTCTCCCACAACCCACTGGGAAAGAATTCATAGAGTGGCTCAGCTTAAGTGCAGCACCTAGAACCACAGGATGTGCCCCCAGAAGTGTTAGCAGCACACATCAGTGGCAGTGTGGACACAGCAATTGGAGTGTAATTTCACAGTGTGGCCACTGTCATTCAAACTAGACTCTCTTAAGTTAACTGCATAGACGACATACCCGAAGGGCCGTACCCACAACCAAATCCCACAACAGCCTTGTGAGGCTAGTAGGTATTATTTTACTCCCTTTACAGACAGGGAAAACAGACACAGAGACGTGAAAAGTAATGTACAAAAGGAAAGAAGTTGCATTTGCCATTTTGCTTCATTATGACGACACCCAAAAATGATGTCTGCATTTCTTTGACGTTAGAAACTCAGGCCTTGTGCATGCTGCTTTTCCTAGAAGTTTCTTTGGGGGAAGGGGGGCTTAAGAACTAGCAGGATTATGACATTACAAATATCAAAAAAATAAAATCTAATTAATTGAGAGGGGAAGTGATTTTTTTTTCACCTCAGACTGTCTTTGTTAAAACCTATTTAAATCAAATGCCTGATAGAGATCTCTTCCTCTAGATTTTTTGTTAAAACACACAGTCTAGCCAGAACTTCCTGATGCAGGTGCCTAAAGTTTGGTGCCTAAAGACTACAGCACACCTATAAATTCCAGAAGAGTTAACGAGAACGGCAAGTGCTCAGCTCATCTGTCAATCAAGGAGCTTTGATTTAGGTGCCTAGATATGGATTTAGGTGACTAACTTTAGTGAATAATTTGAAAAGTTTGGTCTCCACACTCCTAACCCTTCAACTGAGTGCTGACAAAGTTGCCACTTTAGATCTCTGGTCTTCCATGGAGACCTCCAGCAAAATCAGGGAATTTAGGACTACATTTCAAGCCTCTGAAGCCTCCTTTACCCATCACAAAGAAGCAGATCACCCTTAAGCTACTTGCCCAAGGCCACAGAGTAAAGTATTTGTCTGAGCTGAGCTGGAATTAAGAATTTCGGGCTCTGAATTATTCCACTGGCCTCCTAGTCCTAACCACGGCGTCTAGTTTGCTCATTGTGTCAGATTCTTCTTTGGAAACTCGTGTTAAGAAATTGTGCTTCATAGACTTTATTTAGAGTTTCTGATTATTTGATGCTCCTGGAGGACATGTGTGCTTGAGAATCAATATCCTTTACCAACACTAAAACACCTAGAAGGATAGCAGAGAGTGCTCCAGGATATTGGCTTGAAACACACTTACAGCCTAATGTTTAAAAAAAGATAACAATATAAAGTAGAAGCCCACTTTCACATCTACTTTTGCACATGCATTTTGGATACATGCATTGGGAATTGTTGCACATGTACAAGGCTGTGCAGGTGCCTATCTAGCCATGTCCACATGCAAAGCGAGAGACCTAACTTAAAGACAGGCCTTCAACGGGGTCAAAAATCTTTGACTATTTCATTACATAAATGCAAGCAGATATGATTTAAAGTGCCCTCGACAAATGGCAGGAACAGCCCATCCTCATACAACTCCCCAAAAACCCCCTCAAGATAGCACCTATACACAACTAAGGCCTGATCTACACTAAAAGGTTTTACCAGGAAAACCTTCCTTCATGCCTTGCATGTAACCATGAGTCCTGCTGACAAAACCCTCCACTTCTGCCACTATAGTTACTCCCCTTCCTTGAGTGACATAATCCCTCAACCCTATATTCCCTTGACCCCAAATTCCCACAGTCCCCTTAGAGGATGGAGGGGGTCCTGCAAAAATTTCCCACAGGGCAGTGCATACAGCAAAAATTTCCCACAGGGTAGTGCACCAGAAGGTGGTGCTGAAGATACTGGGATGCCTGCCCAGGGTGCAACACCTCTTTTGCCAATACATCCTGATGCTGTGTGGACACAATACACCACACAAGCAGCCAAGTATGAACACACTGCAATGAAACAGTTTTTGTTGGAAGCACTATGCCAACAGGTCTCTTGCAGGTAAAGCTTTCTAGTGTGGGCAAGGCCTGAGTAACTCAGGCAAGACCACCTTCAGAAGAGAACTTGTCTTTTAAAACAAAGGAGGAGGAGACTGTAGTGGCCCGGTCAGATTTGCTTCAGCATTCTTGCACCGCACACCTCATGACACTCCGAGCTTATGGATGTCATTGATACATGACAAATGCTTAGCTTCTGTCGTGTTATTGGATGGTTTATGCATCCCCGGGCAGCAGAAACCATACACAGGAACGGAAGGATGATGGAATAAATAAAACCTGCAGCCAGCCATGGGGACATCAGTATCCAAGAAGTCAGATCCAGAATCAAATTTGTAATAAGCCTAAATGCAAAGCTGAATTAGAAATGAGTCAAAGACAGAAGCTCAGAGTTTACGTTTAGATATTTAACATCTTGTACCCTTGTAATATATTGGCTCAGAGACAACAAATCCAGATTGCATACAGAAGGTGCTGATGCCACTTGTGGGTGTGTTACAATGTCTAGATGGCAGGACTGGTTACTCTTCTCTTGCATTTTATTTTAAATAAAAACTGTTTCTGCAGTTTTTCCAATTATTCAGACAGCTAACTTTGTATTTGAATTCGGCAGTAAGGTAGTCACTCTTCTCATTCAGTAAGATGCTTAATCATTTTAGAAAGACACATTGCTAATTGGTTATTGATAGAAACCTGCTGGATTAGAGGGAAAGAGGATACTGCTGCTAGAACAGCTCATTAAAAGGAAATTCTGAGAAGGCAAACCAGTCGTCTCCTGGCATGGCTCAGATACCATGGTGATGGGCAGCAGTACAAAACTTTAAAACACACAGATGCCTAAGGTTATTCTACACTAAGCCACGGAATTGTTGCAAAGGCATTACCAGGCAACCAACAAAGTGCATTAAGGGTTTGATCCTGAATCACTGACTTCACTAGGAGCAGGCCTTCACACAGCACTGCAGTTTTTGGTGCATCCACACGGAGCACACCTTACAGACACAGTTACACCATATTGCCCAGCAACATGGCTGGAAGCAAATGCTTTGGGCTGATTTCTTGAGCTCCACACTGTGGGACTAAGATAGGAAGATTGGCTAAACCATCACAACTGGCTAAACTTGTCCTCCCTGGGCAAAAAATACTGTAGATTTATTGATTTTAACGAGAATTAGGCTAACCAGTACAACGGAATCTTTGAAAGCTCCTGGACTGACACCAGCACATAAATATTGTGCAAGTATTGCAAGGCTACATGGCACCACAGCCAATGGTTTGCTGCAATGCTTTACAGCATAGTATAAGCAGGACCTGACAGTGCCCTTCTAACCTGCCAAGCAACAGAGTTCCAGCTACTCACAGGCAGAAGAACATTCTCATACGTTTGAGCTTTGTGGCTCATTCTTCTCTAAACAGCAGCCAACAAGAAAAGCACCCCATTGTTTAGATTGCAAGTTTATCGCGACAGGGCTCTCTCATTTCAGTGAACAATGGCAAGAACAATGGCACTGCAACCCCTTGACTGGGGCATCTAGATGCTACTGCAATACAAAACAAGGAGAAAACCCATTGGATTTTAGTTCCCCCACTTACACACTTCTTGGAGCACAGAGTAAAATTGAAGGTGACTAGTGCAGTGACTACGTAGCCACAACTTCAGCCAGATGTAGCTCAAATAAAGTTGTAGACATCAGAATCAGCTTGATCCAGGGGCAAGGACGGAAGATCAGGTTGGGATTTTGATCTACTGCTTCTTTACTTGCCTACCTTTCCCCTTATGCACCCATCCCAAGGGAGGAGCGGGGAGAACTGGGAGATAAAGCATTGCTTCACTGAAAAGTAGACAAAGTCCATATTTCACTACTATAAAGCTTCAAGAGCATGGGGAAGCAATTCAAAATCAAATTAAATTAAAAACACAAAACCTCAATTTGCATAGGTCACTAAATAACCACAGTAAATAAGCACAGAACGTCTTCCAATCTGGACTAGAACCAGTAACACAGGAGGGGAATGCCCCTCTCAGGACTTCTTTGATTTTTTCTAAGGGCCTGCACCAATATTTTCAAAGGGCTTCCATTGTTTTTTTTCAGCAGTGCAGTTCCACCTATGTAGCTGCACCAGTGCAAACCCCTAGAATAGACGCATTTCACTGATGGCAGCTTAGCCCAGTTTGGAACTGGAGTAAACAGAACTGGTGCAAATCCCAGTTTAAACTGGTGCTGTGTGTCTATGTTAGGAGTCTGCAACTTCACTCATGGAGCTATCCATTTAAGGGGGAAACAAGCAAGCAAAACCCATCACAGACCCTAAAGGCCCTATCACAAGGCTATCTAAGCACCGGGATAGGTCCAGTGACTAATCTGACAAGCCATTTGTCACCTGTAATGCAGAGAATATTCCAACCTACTTACCTGCACTGGAAACGAGTCCAAGTGTTAATATGAGACCTGAGTCCAGAAGCAAGAATGCTACCAAATGAGCTATATTGATACCTTGGAAGTCCTAAGGTTGTTCTCTGAAAAAAATTACATTTGCTTCTACAAGTGCATCCTTCCTAACACTGAAACAAGATCTGCAAAGAAAGGAGTTGGCAGATTGCATAATGCACATAAGCATCTAAAACTGTGACCCTGTGTAATTAAGCATGTAGTCAGTAATTGGCATTGCTATCAAAGAGAAGGATCTGCTTGCAGAGGAGATGGCACTTAGAGTCCTGTTAAACTGGCATAACACCTTCTGACTGGGCCCAATGCCATCTGCGAAGTGAGGAAAGAGCTCAGGCAGTGGAAGACCAGATACATGCACGGAGAATTAACGCCACAGTAATAGGTGCTTTGGAATAGTGAGAGAGCAAGCTGTGTAGGCTCCCCACATCCCCAGTGCTACTTACAGTGAGCTCAGGTGGGAAGAAAGGTAACTGTGTAAGGATGAGGTTTTGAATGGTGAATCAGGATTTCTGTCCCACAGGAGGAAGGCGTTGGGATGCCTTTATACATGAAATATTTATGCCACAGCTACTTTTTACAGGAGGCACCTGAAATCTTGGTGAAAACTGCTCTGTGATGGCAAATTCCATCGGACAATAAGGATTTTAGCGATTTGTCAAAGCAGTTCTGAGTTCTAGCAAAAACCTCTCTTAAACAACTCAGTATGGTGCACAGCCAGGTCTGGGTCCTCATGCAATGTAATTTCTGGGGAGTCCAGCCCATAGAGAAGGAATTTCACACTGGAAGAAACTTTAATGAATATATAAAAAAAAAAGCAATTAGCTTACCTGGTGTCTTTACTCCCTTTGCCCTACACTTTTGGTCTATTCAGATATTTGTATTTGGATACAAGAGTGTTTCTTAACGGCCCAGCTCCTCTGCCAGGCAGGGAGAAGTGACCTTGTGTTTGGGACATACCTTGTCAAGAAAGAGGACAAAAAAGAAAACACAATGTTGCATCATAAATCCATCGTCCCAACTATAGAGTAGAGGAGCAAGGCCATTGTCTATTATTATTTATTGTTTGTATTGCAGCAGCACCTAGAGCCCAGTCATAGACCATAGCTCCTTGTTACAAGAATGGAGGTATCAGCCCAGTATCCTGATCAAATTCAAGCAGGCTACTAATATTACACCAACCTAATATCCCTGGAGTCTCAGGTGGGTCCATTTCTGATGCTCAGGTGTTGTGTCATATACTGTGATCAGTTAAATTGCTGTGCTTTATACAAGAGGCAGCTGCAGTTCAATACTGGGTAAAGTCCCTGCTTCCTGGAGGAATGCACCCAAGAAGTAGCACCTCTGTCCCTAGAGGCCTCACTTGTGGAGTGCCACAAGGATAACTTCTCTCTCCGGTCCTATTTAACATCTACATGCAGCCACTAAGTGAACTGGTCAGATGACACAGACTCAAATTCCAACAATATGAAGATGACATGCAACTCTACCTATCCTTCACTTCAGACAAGTGATACCACTACCACCAAGATGGTCCAGTTCTGGGATGTGATCAACTAATGGATGAAGACTTGCCCGGTGAAGCTAACCCCAGAATGATGGAGGTGATGCTGGTGGACAGAGGAAAGCATTCTGAAGAGCCTGCAGCCCTGGTGCACTCTCCTTGGGCAGACGGCATGCACCCACTGTCAAGTGAATCCATACTTTAGGAGTGCTCCTGGGTCCCTTGCTGACACTATGCTCTCACATAGCAGTACCTGTAAGTAACAATTTTTACCATCTCCAGTTGGCGAGGAGATGCCAACTCATCCTGTGTAGGATGACCCTGCTTTGGTCATACACACCTTTTTCACCTCAGATCTAGGCTACATCAACACGATATATCTGGGCAGGAAACCGTCACCCTTAGGGAAGGGTAACTAGTTCAGAATGCTCTGCAGCCACACAAAACTACTGCAAGCAAATCCCACGTGTCCTCCCCTTCCCCACACTGATTTACCACAGAATATCCAATCAAGTTCAAGGTCCTTTTCTTCAGGGCACTCCATGGCCTCAGCCAAGGATATCAAAACAAATAAATCAATTAACTCTCTAGCATGAAGACCGTGGCCAACAACTGTGCTCCTCAGGCATCATGGAACTTTTTACCACAAGAGTAAAGTCAGTCCACGCAGGAGGCAGAGCTCTCTCCGGGGACAATCCAAGACTGTGGAATGAACTCCCACAGGTACTAAGGGCCGTCATAAACCTCACGACTTTCCACTCCAAGCACAACGGGCATTTCTTGGACCTGCATCTCCAATACCAACACAGAGCAGAATGAATATTAAAAAAAAAAAGCCCCAAACCAAACCATACCAAAACAAAAAACCTCCACTGCATGCACAGCTCTCCCCGGGGGGGAGAGAATGAGCCACACAAAACACGTTAGCCCGGTCACGGAATGCACTACTGGAAGGTGCTCAGATATGATAATGAGGACAGTATAAGATCCTGTATGGAACTGAATAGAACTTGTATATGGCCGCGAGGTTAAGGGGCCATTACAGTTGGTGAAGCAGCAATGGGAGGGCTTTACACCTTCTCCATTCTGGACTTTGTAACCAACCTCCGAACCTCTTTAGCCCTTGCTAAAGAAAACCTACAGGATAATCAAAAAGAGCAAAATGCCTGGTATGATAAACATGCCAGAGAGCGTTCCTTCGAAGTAGGGGACCAAATCATGGTCTTAAAGGCGCTCCAGGCCCATAAAATGGAAACGTCGTGGGAAGGGCCATTCACGGTCCAGGACCACCTGGGAGCTGTTAATTATCTCATAGCATTCCCCACTTCCAACTGAAAGCCTACGGTGTACGATATTAATTCTCTCAAGCCCTTTTATTCCAGAGAATTAAAGGTTTGTCAGTTTACAGCCCAGGGAGGAGATGACGCTGAGTGTCTACTATGCCTGAAGGTGTCTACTATGAAGGGAAAAGTGCTAGTGGCGTGGAAGAGGAGAACCTCTCATGACCCTTGGGCGTATGCAGTGACAGCAGATCCAGGAGCTGTACACTAGCTATGCGCAGACGTTCTCAGCCACCCCGGGACTGACTGAATGGGCATACCACTCCATTGACACAGGTAATGCTCACCCAATTAGAGCCCAGCCTTACCGGGTGTCTCCTCGAGCTAAAACAGCTATAGAACGGGAGATCCAGGATATGCTACACATGGGTGTAATCCGCCCCTCTGGCAGTGCATGGGCATCTCCGGTGGTTCTAGTTCCCAAACCAGATGGGGAAATACGTTTTTGCTTGGACTACCGTAAGCTAAATGCTGTAACTCGTCCAGACAACTATCCAATGCCACGCACAGATGAGCTATTAGAGAAAATGGGACGGACCCAGTTCATCTCTACCTTGGACTTAACCAAGGGGTACTGGCAGCTACCGCTAGATGAATCCGCCAAGGAAAGGGCAGCCTTCACCACACATGTTGGGCTGTATGAATTTAAGATACGCCCTTTTGGGTTGCGGAATGCACCCGCCACCTTCCAAAGACTTGTGGATGGTCTCCTAGCGGGATTAGGAGAATATGCAGTCACCTACCTTGACAATGTGGCCATATTTTCGGATTCCTGGGCAGAACACCTGGAACATCTACAAAGAGTCTTCGAGCGCATAAGGGAGGCAGGACTAACTGTTAAGGCTAAGAAGTGTCAAATAGGCCGAAACTGAGTGACTTACCTTGGACATTAGGTGGGTCAAGGAACTATCAACCCCCTACAGGCCAAAGTGGATGCTATCCAAAAGTGGCCTGTCCCAAAGTCAAAGAAACAGATCCAATCCTTCTTAGGCTTGGCCGATATTACAGGCAATTTGTACCGCAATACAGCCAAATCGCTGCCCCACTGACAGACCTAACCAAAAAGAAATAGCCAAATGTCGTTCAGTGGACCAAAGAGTGTCAGAAGTTTAACCACTCATGTCTGACCCTGTGCTAAGGGCCCCAGACTTTGACAAACCACTCCTAGTAACCACAGATGTGTCCGAGCGTGGTGTGGGAGCAGTTTTAATGCAGGAAGGACTGGATCGAGAATTCCACCCTGTAGTGTTTCTCAGCAAGAAGCTGTCTGAGAGGGAAAGCAACTGGTCAATTAGTGAAAAAGAATGTTACGCCATTGTCTATGCTCTGGAAAAGTTACGCCCATATGTTTGGGGATGGCGTTTCCACCTGCAAACGACCATGCTGCGCTATAGTGGCTTCATACAGCCACAGGAAATAACAAAAAACTTATTCGGTGGAGTTTAGCTCTCCAAGATTTTGATTTTGACTCCAACACATCTCAGGAGCTTCTAACAAAGTGGCTGATGCACTCTCCCATGAAAGTTTCCCAGAATCAACTGGTTAAAATCATCCTTGTGATGTGGAAAATATTGTTAGTCTTTATATACTTGGTAGTATATTTAGAGGTGCATGTGTCTTATTAACTCTGTTTCCTCCTAGAGCTCCAAGAAGAAATCACAGCCAGCGTTCCACCCTATCTGTGATTTAGGGGGTGTGTCATAAATATAAAGGGAAGGGTAAACACCTTTAAATCCCTCCTGGCCAGAGGAAAAACCCTTTCACCTGTAACGGGTTAAGAAGCTAAGATAATCTCGCTGGCACCTGACCAAAATGACCAATGAGGAGACAAGATACTTTCAAAGCTGGAGGGAGGGAGAAACAAAGGGTTCTCTCTGTCTGTGTGTTGCTTTTGCCAGGACCAGAGCAGGAATGCAGGTCAGAACTCCTGTAAAGGGCTAATAAGCAATCTAGTTAGATATGCGTTAGATTCTGTTTTGTTTAAATGGCTAATAAAATAAGTTGTGCTGAATGGAACGTATATTCCTGTTTTTGTGTCTTTTTGTAACTTAAGGTTTTGCCTAGAGGGATTCTCTATGTTTTAAATCTGATTACCCTGTAAGGTATTTACCATCCTGATTTTACAGAGGTGATTTTTTTTACTTTTTCTTTAATTAAAATTCTTCTTTTAAGAACCTGATTGCTTTTTCATTGTTCTTAAGATCCAAGAGTTTGAGTCTGTGTTCACCTATGCAAATTGGTGAGGATTTTTATCAAGCCTTCCCCAGGAAAGGGGGTGTAGGGTTTGGGAGGATTTTGGGGCGGGGCCAAGACGTTTCCAAGCGGGCTCTTTCCCTGTTATATATTTGTTAGACGCTTGGTGGCGGCAGCAATAAAGTCCAAGGGAAAAAGGTAAAATAGTTTTTACCTTGGGGAAGTTTTAACCTAAGCTGGTAAAAATAAGCTTAGAGGGTTTTTCATGCAGGTCTCCACATCTGTACCCTAGAGTTCAGAGTGGAGAAGGAACCTTGACATAGCCCATAAAGCTTCTTGGGATCTCTGGATGATGGGAAGTGTATACATCAAGTTATAATTATCAAATGGTGCATCTTGGAAGTAATTTTGAAACTGGCCATGAAAAATCCAGGGGATGCTAAATTTGACACTAATGAAGCTGCAGATAAAGTAATATTTTAGCATATTTGTAAGTCCGGTGATATTTCAAATAATGTCTAAATTAAAACATTCGCTATTTGCATATTCACTCACTTATGTTGACACATTTGAAAAGAGAAAAAACAAAGCACAATTCATTATTGTGCATCCTCCCCACCCCAAAGGAAACGTGTTTTACAAATCAATCTGAACAAGTGGCAGAAATGCAGTATTAAAATCCACACAAATACGCATACACATACCCCTTTCCAAGTGCTCCTCTCAAAGCTACAGTGCCTGTCCTTTGAGATCTGAAAACTATCATTAGCATATTCTGTTCAGACCAGCAGCCTGGGTAGAACAGATCATGGCTTGGGGGAAAAAAAAAAACAAAAAACCTTACAGGACATCTACCCAGAGAGACTGATATGAAAAATGCTCCTCCTCCAAAAGGGATCCAAATACAGTGAGAAAGCTCCAAACTCCTATGTGCTGAGAGGGAGGGCAGCTAGCAATATGAACAATAGCCCTTTCCCAATAGCCACTGTGAAACTGACAATTCTTGACAGTTTCACTCTGCTGACAGGGCACCAACACTTTTTGCAAACTAGGGCTATGAGCACCGGTGACATTTAAGGATTGTTCGTGGTGCAGAAATCCTAAATTCATGAAGAGCTCTGCAAAAGCAGAATTTATTCCACATTCCAGCATCATGCTGCATATTGTCCAAATATGAGTACAGTATAATAAATGCTGCTATGACAATGATCTGATCCATACACAAGTTTGCAATCAAACATCTGACCACGTGCTTATGCATCAGCTACAGCCAGCATGTACTGTCTTTTGCAAATAAACAAAGGGAGACCATTACCAGAAACTAAAGCTTTTCTTTAAAGGCACTCAGGCAACAGAATGGCCACTTGTGCTGTGAAAAGCCCCATAATCCTAAAAGACACATCCAACTCCAGTTGAGATGTCAACCCGCTGAAGTAATCCATACAGTAGGTCACTGACATGGGGGGGGGTCATATGAAACCAGGTCACATGATCAGAGACAAGACAAGCATGGTCAACAACTAATCCCCTTTAAACCATTCCTACAGTTTGCTGGCAAAACAGGATTTTTGTGCCTGCACAGAGACAGCCTACTAGAATTCAGAGTACATACCACAGCTGTGAGCCAAGCAAAATAGCATAGCTGCTGCCCAGTCTCACTCTCTCTCACACACACACACACACACACACACACACACACACACACACACACACACACACACACACCCTATTAATGATCACCTCAGCAACAAAAAGAAAGGAGGCATCTGTTAGCGTTCCACAGAACAAAAGCTTAGCTGAGGTGAAGCAGGGAGAGCACTGGATTTTTAAGTAGCTGGCTTGCATGAATCTTGCAAACACAACTCCTAGTTGGGTGACCAGATAACAAGGATGAAATATCGGGACGGGGGTGGGAGGTAATAGGAGCCTATATAAGATAAATCCCCGAATATCAGGATTGTCCCTATAAAATTGGGCTATCTGGTCACCCTAGCTCCTAATGACTTGCTTCTCTTACATATTAGCATGCTTAAAGTTTTAAAACAGGAGATGTAGCAGAGACTGTCTATAATTGTTTATATATCAGCTCTAAGAGGCTCCAATCATCACAGTTAAACTGTGGCAGAGCCTAGGGGCCCAATCAGAGACCAGGGCCACATTGTGCTAGGCGCTATACAAACATGTAGTAAAAAAATCCCTGCCCTGAGGAGCTTACAATGTAAGAATAAGATAAGAGTCCACACATGAATACAGAGCACAAGGTAACGGCGAGAAAATATTAGTCAGTGTGATGAGCAGCAGCCACAACACGCCAGCCACCTGATCACTGTCAACTTTTTATCAACATCCCAGCAGAGGAGAGAGTTTTAATGAGGGATCAGAACCCCATTTGTCAGCATTGTATATACATGATGAAAACATGGCCCCTACCCCAAAGGGGTTACAGACTAGCTTTAAGAGGAGAGACCGCAGGGGAATATGACAAAGAGATCAAAGGGAGTGCAGGAGGACAGACTAGAGTAGCGCAATAAGCTGTGTTGCCCCTTGTTGACCCCAGCAGCTGATCAATGTTTGGGGTCCCGGGTATGTTCCAGTCGGAAGTAGAAATTGGTGACAATCAAGTATTTCTTTGATGCAGTTTTGTATATTTACAAAGAATGTACTCAGGGCATGTTGACACAGCAAATAGACACCCCTGGCTGGCCCATGCTAGCCAAATCAGGCTCGCAAGGCTCGGGCTGGAGCCTGGGTTCTAGGACCCTGCAGGGTGGGAGGGTCTCAGTGCTCGGGCTCCAGCCCAAGTCCTGCAGTTTACACAGCAATGAAACAGCCCTTCAGGCCGAGCCCCACAAGCCCAAGTCAGCTGGCATGGGCCAGCCACGAGTTTTTCTTTGCAGTGTAGACTTAGAGCAAGTCCTGTATCTCAGAATGCAGGAGAAATCAAACAGCAAAACACAGCTTCTTTTGTTCACAGTACTAAGAACACTCTTTTCAGCCTGTAACCCTGCCCCAAAAACCTCTGCACAGGTTTCTTCCAGGGCTAGACACCGTGCTTTCAGCTGCTCCTTCTGTCTGTCTCTCTCTCCCAGTTTTGGTCTGTTTTACATTCTCATTCTCATTTTTTCCCCACTCACAATCTCACACCCTACCCATAATAATACTCAGGAAAAGCTCCTGGGCCAGTTCACATACTCCTTTTTTATTTTAGGTGAGGTACTGTGATTATCCTTACACTTATGTTAATTGAAAGGCGTGTTCACACCCATCAATCTCAGATTTTACCTCAACCTATAGCAAACTCATAGCAGCTGTATTCAGATGCTTAACCACTGCAGTGTGCTTTGTAGTTGCAGCTAGCTGTGGTCTAGTAGCCACTTGTTGTATGTCTGGACTGAATTGCCTGCCAAAACTGTCCTCTCCATTTTGATCGGAAACTGTATTCTTATTTACTTACCGTCCTAACAATTGCCACATGGCTTGGATGTATTTCAGTCCAGAGGTGACTGCATTTCAATCTAGGTGAAGCATTCCTATATCTAAGTTTGTATATCACCTCGGTTCACCAAGCTCTTTGAGATCCCGCTGGGACAAAAGCTGATATTTAAATGCAATATTTTATTATTCCACCAAACTGCTGGCAAGAACATCCGTTCACTTTGGAACTGATCACGGTTTTACCCTTTGCAGTAAGCTCTCATCAGGACAGACAGTTTTATTTACCAGGAGAGCTCAGACTAGAGAGAGATAGCTCAGTGGTTTGAGCATTGGCCTGCTAAACGCAGGGTTGTGCGTTCAATCCTTGAGGGGGCTATTTAGGAATCTGGGGCAAAAATTGGGGATTGAATCATAGAATCATAGAATTGAATCATAGAATATCAGGGTTGGAAGGGACCCCAGAAGGTCATCTAGTCCAACCCCCTGCTCAAAGCAGGACCAAGTCCCAGTTAAATCATCCCAGCCAGGGCTTTGTCAAGCCTGACCTTAAAAACCTCTAAGGAAGGAGATTCTACCACCTCCCTAGGTAACGCATTCCAGTGTTTCACCACCCTCTTAGTGAAAAAGTTTTTCCTAATATCCAATCTAAACCTCCCCCATTGCAACTTGAGACCATTACTCCTCGTTCTGTCATCTGCTACCATTGAGAACAGTCTAGAGCCATCCTCTTTGAAACCCCCTTTCAGGTAGTTGAAAGCAGCTATCAAATCCCCCCTCATTCTTCTCTTCTGCAGACTAAACAATCCCAGCTCCCTCAGCCTCTCCTCATAAGTCATGTGCTCTAGACCCCTGATCATTTTCGTTGCCCTTCGTTGTACTCTTTCCAATTTATCCACATCCTTCCTGTAGTGTGGGGCCCAAAACTGGACACAGTACTCCAGATGAGGCCTCACCAGTGTCGAATAGAGGGGAACGATCACGTCCCTTGATCTGCTCGCTATGCCCCTACTTATACATCCCAAAATGCCATTGGCCTTCTTGGCAACAAGGGCACACTGCTGACTCATATCCAGCTTCTCGTCCACTGTCACCCCTAGGTCCTTTTCCGCAGAACTGCTGCCGAGCCATTCGGTCCCTAGTCTGTAGCGGTGCATTGGATTCTTCCATCCTAAGTGCAGGACCCTGCACTTATCCTTATTGAACCTCATTAGATTTC
Organism: Dermochelys coriacea; assembly: GCF_009764565.3. Lineage (NCBI taxonomy): Eukaryota > Metazoa > Chordata > Testudines > Dermochelyidae > Dermochelys > Dermochelys coriacea. Next base: position 14,907,288 of record NC_050072.1, on the reverse strand, counting down.
TTTTGGCCCAATCCTCCAATTTGTCTAGGTCCTTCTGTATCCTATCCCTCCCCTCCAGCGTATCTACCACTCCTCCCAGTTTAGTATCATCCGCAAATTTGCTGAGAGTGCAATCCACACCATCCTCCAGATCATTTATGAAGATATTGAACAAAACGGGCCCCAGGACCGACCCCTGGGGCACTCCACTTGACACCGGCTGCCAACTAGACATGGAGCCATTGATCACTACCCGTTGAGCCCGACAATCTAGCCAGCTTTCTACCCACCTTATAGTGCATTCATCCAGCCCATACTTCCTTAACTTGCTGACAAGAATGCTGTGGGAGACCGTGTCAAAAGCTTTGCTAAAGTCAAGAAACAATACATCCACTGCTTTCCCTTCATCCACAGAACCAGTAATCTCATCATAAAAGGCGATTAGATTAGTCAGGCATGACCTTCCCTTGGTGAATCCATGCTGACTGTTCCTGATCACTTTCCTCTCCTCTAAGTGCTTCAGGATTGATTCTTTGAGGACCTGCTCCATGATTTTTCCAGGGACTGAGGTGAGGCTGACCGGCCTGTAGTTCCCAGGATCCTCCTTCTTCCCTTTTTTAAAGATGGGCACTACATTAGCCTTTTTCCAGTCATCCGGGACTTCCCCCGTTCGCCACGAGTTTTCAAAGATAATGGCCAAGGGCTCTGCAATCACAGCCGCCAATTCCTTCAGCACTCTCGGATGCAATTCGTCCGGCCCCATGGACTTGTGCACGTCCAGCTTTTCTAAATAGTCCCTAACCACCTCTATCTCTACAGAGGGCTGGCCATCTCTTCCCCATTTTGTGTTGCCCAGCACAGCAGTCTGGGAGCTGACCTTGTTAGTGAAAACAGAGGCAAAAAAAGCATTGAGTACATTAGCTTTTTCCACATCCTCTGTCACTAGCTTGCCTCCCTCATTCAGTAAGGGGCCCACACTTTCCTTGGCTTTCTTCTTGTTGCCAACATACCTGAAGAAACCCTTCTTGTTACTCTTGACATCTCTTGCTAGCTGCAGCTCCAGGTGCGATTTGGCCCTCCTGATATCTTTCCTACATGCCCGAGCAATATTTTTATACTCTTCCCTGGTCATATGTCCAACCTTCCACTTCTTGTAAGCTTCTTTTTTATGTTTAAGATCCGCTAGGATTTCACCATTAAGCCAAGCTGGTCGCCTGCCATATTTACTATTCTTTCGACTCATCGGGATGGTTTGTCCCTGTAACCTCAACAGGGATTCCTTGAAATACAGCCAGCTCTCCTGGACTCCCTTCCCTTTCATGTTAGTCCCCCAGGGGATCCTGGCCATCTGTTCCCTGAGGGAGTCGAAGTCTGCTTTCCTGAAGTCCAGGGTCCGTATCCTGCTGCTTACCTTTCTTCCCTGCGTCAGGATCCTGAACTCAACCAACTCATGGTCACTGCCTCCCAGATTCCCATCCACTTTTGCTTCCCCCACTAATTCTACCCGGTTTGTGAGCAGCAGGTCAAGAAAAGCGCTCCCCCTAGTTGGCTCCCCTAGCACTTGCACCAGGAAATTGTCCCCTACGCTTTCCAAAAACTTCCTGGATTGTCTATGCACCGCTGTATTGCTCTCCCAGCAGATATCAGGAAAATTAAAGTCACCCATGAGAATCAGGGCATGCGATCTAGTAGCTTCCGTGAGTTGCCGGAAGAAAGCCTCATCCACCTCATCCCCCTGGTCCGGTGGTCTATAGCAGACTCCCACCATGACATCACTCTTGTTGCACACACATTGGTCCTGCTTCAAGCAGGGGTTGGACTAGATGACCTCCTGAGGACCCTTCCAACCCTAACCTTCTGTGATTTTGTGTGTCCTTACATCAGAGATCATTTAATGCCGGTGCCAGAATAAGTGAAATTCTCTATGTACCCAAAGAACAAATATGGCACCAGCCCAAACTGTCTCAAATGGCCCCCTCTAGACTCTTAAATCCAGTCAGTCCTTGGCTTCTTGGCTAAGAGTGCCAGCAAGTGTATCTATGATCAGTTACATGGACTCTTGTCCTTCAAGCATCGGATTGAGACTCCACCTCCTTTCCCATAGGCAACAAGTTTTACTCAATTGACCCAATGGTACTGGAATTGGCAATCCAAAGCAACATTCAGACAGCACAATGACGAGTGGGATACAAAGGACTAGACAGCGGTCAAGAGATCCCATTGCCAATACCTTGAGCCACCCACTTTCTGATACCCTACTCTCAACTAAGTAGTGGACACAAACCAACAACGCATGGAGGGCCCAATCCTGCTGTTCTTGCACACTCCAGAATCTCACTACAAGCAGGAGCACAAGAAATGAAGAATCGGGCTTGTGCTTTTATCCAGTGTCTGGTAGCTGTTCTGAGCACATGACTGATTAAAAACAAACACACATGCAGATATCACCGCATCTGCGAGAGGAATTCAAGCATTAAGAGACACTGCCCCCAACCAGCAAGGTATATCAGACTTCTCACTTCACTTCCTAGCATCCTGCTGTTCTTCTTTTGTAACAGCACTAGTGCATCAGGTGAGAATGGGACCGAATGAGAGACATGAACAGCTGGTTGCCTTCAGGGAGAGGAGGGCTAGTTACAGAATCAGCACTCAGCCTTACTGTTTGTCTACAGAAAATGTGTCAGCATTTTAAAAGCACTGATGCAAGTCTACCCATGGCAGATGATGTTGTGGAGATAGGGTGCAGGAACTAATCAGAAGAGGTCTAGACGTCAGAGTGGTAAAAATTCCTGGTTGCACTTATTCTCAGGGCTGATGCACAAAAAGCCTGGCTCTCCACAGCCTTGAAGTTCGTGTATTTATATGCACCTGTGCAAAATATCCCAGACCCTCACTCAGAATGGCAGTGGAGAGTCAGCATAGCCAGCCCAAAGTATCTAACTCAGTGGAGCCATTAGAACCAAAAAGTTACAGAGCAGCACTTCCACACAAAGCATGTTCCTTTTTCGGAAAGTTATGAGAATAGCCCAAAACACAATCCTAGGCCAGATGTGGTTTTTATTACCCAGACAAAGCTGGCTGAAATCCATCAAACAGTTCTGGCGATATTTCCAGAAGACACTACAACACCCACAGAAGCTGCAGCTGGGAGGGAAATTTCAGGCAGTTCACTCCTCACCGGGCTGCCTTCGAACACCAGCACAATAGGATGTGTGTCTGTGCGTGCCCATGTTCACTTTGAGCCAAATTCTGGGCAGACAGACACCCCTGCTGTGATACCACACTGAGATCTGAATACAAGTCAGAACAGAATTTGGCTCATTATACATTTATACTGCACTCCTTCTTCCAAAGAGTGGATGGCAGAGGAAAGAGGAGGACATAGCCAAAATAATAGCCCAGAGTTCTATAGTGCATCCTCACATCTTCCCAGGGGCCTATGACAATTATAGGCTTCAGCACACAATGCTCCATATGGATTATTATTTGTATTATGGCACTGCCTCAGGGCCCTAACAGGATCAAACCTCACTTTGCTGGGCACTGGACAAACACAGTGAAACACAGGGGTTTCCCTCTGCAGCTGCCAGAAAGTCTGCACCACAAGCAGCTGCCACCACTTATTTCCCCACATGTAAAAGCAATAAGCTAGGGAGAACTAAATGAAGAGCAGAACACTGGATCTCTCAGAGTAAAGAAATTGCAAATATTTGTGCTGCTACATTTATTGCCCAAGAGATACTAGATTTTGATTAATAAAAAGTAAATGAACCAGCTCAGCAAAATAAGCTTTAGTAGATGGGAGAATCGGAGAAAGGCTTTTATTAATTAAAACCTAGTATAAATCACAACGGCTGTAACACTTTCTACTTCAGCAAGGTTAATACTTCAGCTAGCTGGTTAGGAGAACAGTGTGCCCCTGCAACATATTTGGGAGATCTCACTGTATTAAAGATATGTATCATTGTGGTCTAGGGAGAGCATGTAATTCATGGAAGAAGGTGACCACAGCCTTCCAGGAACTAGGCACAGTTTTGGGGGGCTGGGAGGTGATTAAGCAAATTCATTCAGATTGCAATACTTCCCGAGAGGTACCACCATCCCTACCTGCAGGGGCTCACGTATACTGGTTAAAACTGGATTCTCCAGAGACGAACAGACAAAAAAATAACTTTTGGATAAATTGCTTGAGTCTAAATGGATTCAGTGCCTTCTTGCTGATTCAGCAAACAGACAGAACCTTCTATCCAAGGGAGGCCCCAATTCTTCCAAATGTTGGAAGGACTTTGACCTACTCGGGCCACATAAAACTGACGGATGATCTCTGGTATGCTTTTAACATGTGTATAGGAATTTCTATTCATGTTTACCCTGCAATGCTTTCACCTTAAGAATAAATGTGCTTGCTTATAAAGGGCTACCTGATAATGCCTAACTGTTGGCAATACACGGTTCATGATCTTTGAAAAGAAAGCAAAGCACAGATGCTGGCCTGTTGGGAATACCACAGTGCAGGCAGGGAGCTGTGCAGCATGGGAATCACCCAGTCAGGAGGGAAGGAGACACAGGTCTCTACCCCCTGGGGAGGTAACAGCTTAGGATCGAAGAGCCTGGCATGGGTGCCCTTGAGGGCCCACAGAGAGGGAATAAAGTGCAGTTGCCCTGAACTTTGACAATCGTCCCTATAGAATCGATGCTTTGTGCTGATGTTTGGGTACTCTGCAGTCTCTGGCCCCCAGGAGGAGCCATTGGCCAGTTGAGCAGGGCAATGGTGCATCAAGGACCATCCCAACTAGGCCAGTCACATGATGCCACCCTCCTTGCAAGGCCTCCCAGCATGCCCAGTGTCACCACTCTTAATGTACCTCCAAGTCCCCTGCATCCCAACCTAAGCCAGCCCATTTTGCCTTTCCAATATGCACTTGGAAACCCAGTCACTCTGCAAAGTAGTTATGTGTACTTTAATGCAGCTCAGCATTCAATGCAGAATAAATCACAGGCAACTGTGAATTACAGAGCTGGAATGCCACTGTGAGATTCAAGGAAAAAAATCAATCAGGAGACCGAAGCCAGAGTTTGCTTATTGTTTTATATATCCTCAGGTCTGGTAATGCAAGCAGATTGGGGGAAGGTCAAATCTAGCTACTGAAAAGATGGACTCTGACAGCAGCCCTTTCCTTTTTCATCACCTTATAAAGCAAGCAGATGAACACTTCAGACTTCACAACCCAAACTGCAATTCTTATGTAGTACCACTGCCCTTGGAAAGACTTATCCTGCAGCACAACTGGGATTTATAATCCACAAAACAAGTGTTGTACAAAACACAGAGATGTTTTCACATACTTGTATACATTTGCCCTTCTGATGCCAAGTCATCTTTATTGGTTCCTTCTGTAAATGGTGGTTCTCGCACCTGTCTAGCCTCAGAATTTCTGCTATGAGTTTGGAAGGGGGGAGGAGGGCAGAGAGTTAGGTCATGCTGGATCCAGGTTACAGAACTTCATGGATCACTGGTCCAATCTGGTATAACAAATCTCACGTTCCTGTGTCAAGGCAACATACTCGCCATCAGAAGATTATGCGAAAGAAAGAGAGCCAAACTAGAGCCTATTTTTATTTCTTCATAGATTCATAGATTTTAATAAGGGACCATTGTGATCATCGAGTCTGACTTCCTGTATAGCAGAGGCCAGAGAACTTCCCCAAAATAATTCCTAGAGCAGATCTTTGAGAAAAATCTCCAAACTTCATTTTAAAATTATCAATGATGGAGAATCCACCACAATCCTTGGTAAATTGTTCCAATGGTTAATTACCTTCTCTTTTAAAAAGTTACACCCTATTTCCAGTAGAATTTGTCTAGCTTCAACTTCTACCCATTGGATCATAATATACCTTTCTCTGCTAGACTGGAGAGCCCATTATCAAGTACCCTACACAGACTGTAATCAAGTCACCCTTAAACCTTCTCTTTGTTAAGCTAAATAATTCAGCTCCTTGAGTCTATCACTATAAGGCAGGTTTTCTAATCCTTTAATCATTCTTGTGGCTCTTCTCTGAACCCTTTCCAATTTATCAACATTCTTTAGCCAGTGCTCTCCTTGGGAAGAAAAGAGCATCATGTCCAAAACCTGGTTATGAACAGACTGCATTTCACTTCCAATCAACAGAAGTCCGATAATACAAATAATTAATCCAACTCACATCTTATCAGGTGGGAGAGGAATTGATACAATGTAAATGTCCTTTAAAATATTTATATTTATTTCCTTTCCATTTAGAATGAAAAAGGGCACCCACACACCCAATCGTTTAGTTACAAGCACAAACCAACTATGAATTTCAGTCAGCTCACCCCTTCCACCTAGCTGCAGCTCTAACATTATCAGTGTTTGCTATTGAATAGCCATTTCTCAAGATTACCGAGTCAGGACTGAGGTAGGGCCTTCCCTTTGTATTGGAAATTTGCCTTGGGAATGCCAGATATGCCAAGATGATTTGACAATAGAAACAAAGCTATAAATGCAAGATTATCCAAACTGACACATCCATCTGAAACAAAGCCAAACTTAATTTGCAGAATTCTGACTGATTTAGGACCCTAAAGTTAGGAAGAGAGACAGACAGACAGATAAACACACATACTTTACTTAAGCATGGTTACAGTTTATCTTTAAGGTCCAAAAAAAACAACCAAAAAACATGTATCCCTTTTCCCCATTAAATAATAAATAAATTAATCCCCTGCGAATATATCAGTAAAGACAACTGGTCCACAGGCCTCCTGTGCGGAACTGGGAATGTTGCCTTACCTTTCTGTACCTGTTTTCCCTTCATGCCTGACCTGTTGCTGGGAGACATAGTTATCAGCTGGTGAGTGCTCTGAGACACTTGGTTGGAAGGTGTTATGGGCTCTATAGAAGTGCGTAGAAATAGTTACTGGCACTTGATACTTCAAACTAAGTTGTAAAACATGCCCTGTTGCATTACTGGGGCAGGAGAATTCTTCACTGATCACAAAACATGGAGCAATATACTCAACCTATTTTAAGCTAAGAATCCTCTGTGTTTTCTGCCTGGTATAGATAGTGAGCTACAAGGCCTTGCTGAGGGGTTTAGTCCAGGGGTGGGCAAACTACAGCCCGCGAGCCATTTTAAGATGGCCCCCGCTCCGGCACTCCAGCTGGGGCATTGGGTTGGAGCCGCACCACATAGGTCCTGGAAGCCGCAACATGACCCCTCCAGCTTCTATGCACTTCAATGGGAGCTGCAGGGGCGATGCCTGCAGATGGGGCAGCATGCAGAGCCGCCTGGCCACGCCTCCGTGTAGGAGCCGGAGGAGGAACATGCCACTGCTTCCAGTAGCTGCTTGAGGTAAGCGCCGCTCAGAGTCTGCACCCCGAGCCTCTCCCCACACACCAATCCCCTGCCCCTGCCCCAGTCCTGATCCCCCTCCTGCTCTCCAAACCCCTCAATCCCAGCCCGGAGCACCCTCCTGCACCCCAAACTCCTCATCCCCAGCCCTACCCCAGAGCCCACACCTCCTCCCGCACTCTAACCCCAATTTTGTGAGCATTCATGGCCCGCCATACAATTTCTATCCCCCGATGTGGCCCTCGGGCAAAAAAGTTTGCCCACCCCTGGTTCAGTCAAACTGTAGTTGGAGTCTTCCGCATTCTGAGTGAAAACCTTCAGTGTCCCCAGGTTTGTACACTATAGAGTGAGCAACAGGTTCCCTTAGTGAACCTGTCAACAGCTGCTGGAGGGGAACAGTTCCCAAACGATCCTCCTTTGTTCTACAGGGACCCTGACTCAGAGGCTGGCTAGGAACTCTGAGAGGAGCCTCTCTGGAGACCGAGTTAGTTCATATTTTATGAGCATTTTTTGAGTGAACTAAAACCATTACACAGTAATTAAAATTCAGTTTACAAGTCCAAGCAGCTTAGAGAGATTTCCTTTCGTATCAGCAGCTCTTATCAGCACAGTTCAGGAAGAGGCTGCCTTCCGAGTCAGGCTAATCAAAAAGCTGACTGCAGTTCAGGCGTGTTTTCAAAACACAGCCGCTACCAGCATGCCTTGCGCCCAGCCTGGATTCCTCAAAACACCATGAATCTGGGCACACGTCCCAATGCCATGCAAGACTCTCCCATGCTTTCTCTTATTCTGCCAACCACCCCTGAGGTTGCCTACAGCTGAGCCCACACAGTGGGACACTCCTTCTCTGCTCCCTACAGGGACTCCTCTCAGTGAGCCCCAATAGTAGACAGCATGTATCCGGCTGGCTCCTCAGGACTCCTTCCATCCACAGCTTCCCAACTCTACCGGGAAGGGAGCTAAGAGATAGGGTGCTGGATTGGGTGGGACTCAGGAGATCTGGGTTTGATGCCTGGCGTTGCCACTGGCCTGCTGGGTGACCACGGGCAAGTCACTTCCCTCCCTGTCCCTCAATTTCCCTATTTGTAAAATGGGGATAATGACACTGACCTCCTTTGTAAAGTGCTTTGAGATCTAAAGATGAACGTACTAGGTATTGCTACTGATAACTACTAGGGAAGATGAATGGATGGGGGGGGGGAAGAAAAGTGAAGCCAATGGGAACAGAGTAGGGAGGAGGGAAATTATGGGGCATACTGTGAGTAAGAGGGCAAGGAGGAGTGGATCAGAGCAGTGATGGGCTCCATTGCATTTTTTTTATTGTCCCTTGTTTTAGGGCTGCATGTCCCCCATTGCTCCTCTTTGTTGGAGGTCAGTATCCCCCAACACAAATTCTGGGAGGCAGAATTTCCAAAAAAGCAATTCCTTTTTATATCTTTTATCAGGGCAGGATTTTGGTCTAATGATCAGAGCAAGACACTGGGTCCTATATGCAACTCTGCCCCAGACTTGTTGTACACCCTTGGGCAAGTCACTTAACCTTTGTGCCTCAGCTTCCCCATCTGTAAAATGGCATCATGCAATACATGTTATAACTGGTTCCCTAAATCATAAGCTCTTTGGGCAAGGGACTGGCTGTTTGTTAGCCCAAAGGGGTCCTGCCCAGGACATGGGATCCTGGGTGCCACCATGTTGGAACTGTGATGGATCTGGAGTAGCTCTGTAATAGTTGGTGAATGCAGTAAGTTGGTCTGGTCATTGGGATGTTTATTGTAGGAATATGTTGGGTTAACTCAATAGAGGGATGCCTGGGAAAACAGGCATGAAGGTACAAATTGGCTCAAGATAAACTACCTCCCAGCAAACACTTCAGAGTTAGCTGTTATGGGACAATGCCAAAACCATTAGCTTTGATTATTTTGCCTCCTCTCCAGCCAGCCTACAAAACTGGTTTAGGACAAAAAAAACTCTGGCTGGATAAAAAGGGACCCTCTCTCAAGAAAGGTGGATAGTTGTTTGGGGGAACCAGACAGACGCAGGGCCCCTGCTGAGAGTGTCTAGGTTACCATCTGGGGATGGCAGCCTTTAGGTAAAACAGATGTGTCCAGACTTGTTATAAAACCCTTTCTCTCTACAAGCTTTGTTCCAACAGTTAAAATAAACAACACTGTGGTTTTAAAAGGCTGTCTGGTCACCGTATTCACCCACGGTCAGATTCCTGAAAGGACGAACCAAAGATGCCCAAATTCAGTTAGATCTGCTGGGTAAGTAGTATTGATGCACAGGGTACTGTAGCCCAGGGCCTGCTCTAAGAGTGGGAGAAGTGTGAAATTCCACCCCCGGAAAGGTACAGGCCCGAGGCCTGACACATCAGGGGGTGCGCTCATAGAGACCAGGAAGGGGACAAGGCGCAGGTAGCCCTGTAACCACAACAATAATTAATTAATATGATTTGGGCAATAGGGGGAGGAATTGTGAGGCTTATATTGTTTAAAGCCCTTTGATATCTTTGGGTGACCAGTCCTGTCAAAAATACAAAGACATTATCCTCCTCTGTGGAATCAAATGGCATCAGCCATGACAGAGCAGTATCGCCCATGTTTTATAATCTGGAGAACTGTAAAGAAAAGACCAATAAGAACAGACCCCATTTCAGTTACTAAGATGAGAAATTAATGTACATCAGCACATTAGCCTGCTCAGACTACTTACAAGGTCAATAGGCTGCTCTACATGCACAGAGATACCTTCCTACAAAGCTCTAGCCCACCACCCTCATTCTTTTTGTATTAGCCGCTGTACATGTGAGACACTGCAGGTTCTCAAAAGTGTCTCACAAACCAGAACCCACATTTGAAAGAGCTCCTCTTCAAACTTTGCTGCTTGGACCCACCTCCAATTCCACACAAAACAAACAATGTTAGGGTTCATTCTAGGGAAACAGTAGAGGGAAGGTGTCACTCCTTTGGGGAAGAATCACTCACGACTTCAGCAAGTAGCCTGGTTTTTATATATATATATATATCTTGAAAACACACCTTACAATAAGAGCATTGGACTGGGACTCAGGAGACCTGGGGTCTATTCCTGGCTTTGGCACAGGCCTGTGGGGTGACCTTGGACTCCTCCGTGCCTCCGTTTCCCCATCTGTAAAATGGGGGTAATGATACTGACTTCTTTTGTCAAGATCTGTTTTCTATTTGATTCAAGATCTATAGGAAACAACTAGGTATTATTATCAAGCTAACTTGATCACAGCCTAAAAGTCGCTTACATTAGAGAACTTAATCTAGCAGGCAAAGCAAGATGCAATAGGTAGAAGGTGAGGCTATTCAAACCGGAAATAAAACCCAGAAAGAATAATTAGCCACTAGAGCAGTTTACTAAGGGATGTGGTAAATTCATCATCACTTGGAGCCTTTAAATCCAGATTGGGCTGTTATTCTGAAACATCTTCCAGTTTAAATACACGTTACTGGGGTTGATAGTGTTCAATTGCATCCTAGGGAAGAATAATTCCCAGCACTGCAGAAATCACATTCTATGGCCTGTGCTTTGTAGAATGCCAAATTAGATTATCGGGGTTGGGGGGGTCCTTTCTGCTTTACAGTCTATGCCTGAAGTACTAGAGCTTATCTAAAGAATGGAGGCTCAAAAGGAGGATTTACAGGATAACCTGAAGGATATGAATGATCAAGAAAAGGAAATTCACACCAAACCTCTGCTTACAGTAAGTGCTTTGATGCTTTACACTAAGAGAGTTGGAATGGTGCTGTAACATAAATGGTTTTATGGATTTAGTGAAAGGTGTGCTGGACAGCATACCAGTTACTATTGTTTGAAGCAGTCTTCCCTCACCTCAGATGGATACTTTTTTTTTTTGGTAAGGCACTCAAAGCTCACACACAGAATGAAAAATGTTCTCAGTCTTCTGAGCTGCTAATGTTCATTCGGTCAGTGTGATCCAAAGAACCTCATGATGAAGGAGATGTTATATCACTTCTTCCCCACCCCCTTCCGCCCCGATAGCTGAAAGCAAGCTCTCAAAGCCAATTACTTCCATCTATTTTAGATAATAATCAGTCCTTGGGATTACCATTCAATGTTTCAGTCCTTCCCAAGAATTAATAGAAGTTGATCTTTTTTTCCCCCCTTCCTCTGAAAAACCAAGGGGATTGAAAAACGCAGTCCCGTGAGCTTCCCTACCCAAAATGCCAAGTAAGAGCGTAGGCAGGTAGAATGCAAGATTCCCTAGTTACATCTTCCAGTGCAGTTCAACCCTCATTACTCCAGTTTTGGCTCAGAGAAGATCAGTTCTTTGACACTATGCAGTATTTTCCTTCAGCGTACAGAAAGACATATGGTGCTAGGCTAAGACTCGCCTACTTCATTCCACTTGTGACCTCAGTAGCAAGTGCACCCACCTCCGCTGAGGGGAAAGACTAATGCATTAAGCTGCTGCAGCACTTGACCCCTCTGCAGCAAGTCAGAATCTGAACATACCGCAACTTAAAATTCTGCTTCGATTATCACAGTGATTAATCTTAGCAACAGTACATTGATTGGTGTTGGCTGCTCTGTTATAATGGGCCACACCACCTAATCCGATGGCTTTGGATTACTAATAGCAAAATTTAATGGAAAATTTAACCGTTCAGCTCTGTCTGTGGAGCAAACAGACCCAAGTTTTTAGGATTCTCACCTATGTTTGACACCTAGCACCAGATCTCATAAGAATTAAAACAGGCTCATACTAAAAATGTTTTATTAACACAAATAAAAGCTTTCTTTAGTATCAGGACTCACCCCCTTCTGCCAAATCCTTAAGAGCACTGAAATGAAAAGTTAAGAGAAAAATCTGCAGCATTCCTCACCACCTTCACATCGCGTACATCACTGTCAATACCACACTTCAATGCTCCATAAGCCAATCTCATCCACCTCCGACAGACACCGAAAAGCAAAAGGGGCTGCAGCTGCACTGAAATCAATGCTGGTGTAGTTAAGCACCAAAAGTTATAAATGCAGTCAAACCCAGTTACTGTGTGCTTGGAAAAATAACATGGGACAGATTTTCAAGAGTGTTCAGGAACCAACAACTCCCAATATGACACTTCCAGTAAGATTTTGCAAATTAAACAACAAGCAAAAAACAAAGATTAGCAAAAGTGCTTTGAGATTCTCACACAGCAGTTCATACAGAAGTGCAAAGAAAGGTTATATTTTTATTTCACATCCCACCCTAGATCTGCCCTAACTCCCCCTATAGGCAGCGCTACGTCAACTGGAGAAGCTCTCCCAGCAACATAATCCACCACTCCGAGAGGTGGTAGCTAACTATGCCATTGGGAGAAGCTCTCCTGTCTGTATAGGAGCATCTTCAGTAAAATGCTGTAGTGGTGCAGCTCACTGGTATACTGGGCCTCTGTAGGGCTGAACATGAGAACAAGCTCTTAGTCTGCTGGTGTGCAGAGACCACTACCTACCATACTGACCAATATTGTCTCGTTGTTTACTTGAACTCCCCTGTCTGTATTCATCTATTGTCTCTAGCCTTATACGTTGATTTTAAACTCCTCGCGGCAAGGACTGTCTTTTGTTCTGTATTTGCAGAATAAGGTTCTGGTTCATAAATAGGGCTCCTAGGCTCTACAATAGTACAAATAATACTTTATGCTATCTGACTGAAACCTTTATTTAGTGCAAACTAATGGGCATTCATACAGCATAATGAAGTGGCCATAGAAGCCTCAACATAGATTGGACAAAGACTGATGCAGAGCCATTGCTTCTAGAATATTTACTCTGACCATGCCAAACAATGAAAACCCCACTCTGTTAATTGTATTGTTTATTCTCTCTCTCTCTCACACACACACACTTAATTGGCCTTAATGTCAAGTTTTACAGGACAAGAAAAAAGTGAACGGTTTAGAACTGTAGCGTATGCTCTAATAAATTTGTTAGTCTCTAAGGTGCCACAATTACTCGTGTTCTTTTTATGGATACAGACTAACACAGCTGCTACTCTGAAACCTGTAGCAATAGTGTGGTGCTGGTTTTTAAATTATCTGATACCAGCAATCTATGTTTCTATGAACCAAGCCTGATCCAATACCAATCAAGTGGTTTGGAATGAGGAGGCCTGACTGCAGGCCCTGTTCCTGCAAAGTCAATGGGGCTACTCGCAGTTTGTAAAATGATAATTGCAAACCATGATGATTTTTGCAAGACTGGGACCTTACTGGCTTTCAGGGGGGACCAAGGACAATTTTCAATTTAATTTGTTCTGAGAGGGAAGGTGCAACGAGAAATTTAAGACGAGAACATGCCACTCAGGCATCAACAGCTAAAGTTTTAGAATTTTAATTGCCTGGGGTTTTTGTTTCATTTTATCTTCTGCAGAACAGAAAAAAGAAGTCAGATGTGATGCCCCCATTTTGCACACTTGTTGGAAGTATGTCAGACTATCCATTCACTCTCAACAGTATTTCTTTTCTTTCTGGTGCTTTCAATTAACTTTAACATGTTGCAAACTCCCATCTTGCAATAAATTATAAATCAAAGCCTCTGAAAGAGGCCCAGCCTCTATTTGAATTTACTAGATTGGAGTTAAAAATTGTTTGCCTTCTGCTTACAGAAGACTGATGCATCAGAAAGGAAGACATTCCACTTTACCTCCCCCAAATGAACCATTATTAAAAATGAAAGCATTTGGGCAGTGAATGTGAGCCATTCATGGCTTCCACTCAGGTCAGCAGGAGGGCCCTAAGGAATGCTGAAAAATCAAGGCTGTCCCAGAGTTACTACTCTGGTAAGTGGCAGAGTGCAAAGAGTGTCCTGGACACATGGGATAATCCTGCTACATGCTGGTACACAGGTTCTGTCTGGGTCAATCAATTACTCCCAAGGAAATCCATGAACATTTGGCCACAGTTCCTTGCTATATATCTTACACTGTGGCATAGGTAAGAGGCTGAAGGAAGATTTTTTTAAAGGATTAAAAAATAGATCAAATTCCAACTTAGAGAAACTAGGAAAGCCTCCTGAGAAATTCAGTTTCTCTCTCTCTCTCTCTTATATATATATATATATATATATATATATATATATATATATATATATATATATATATATATATATATATATATACACACACACACACACACACACACACACACACACACACCCCCTCTACAGCAGTGGTTGTCAACCTATAGTCCACGGACTCCTGGGATTCCACAGGCTATCTCTAAGATTTCCAAAGGAGACCACACCGGCATTTGAAATTTTTTTAGGGGTCTACAAGTGAAAAAAGGTTGAAAACCACTGTTCTAGAGCAACTGAAGAAACTAAACAAAATAAAAGTCCACAATAAGCCAAAAAGGTCAAAACAAGTTACTGATTTGTATGATAGAACAGGCCACATTGTAAGTATATATATATATACATACTGTGACAGAGTCAGGACAGATGGCTATAGGAGAGTAATAGAAGGCAGATATATTAGCCCCAGGCTCAGTAGGTCCCTTTTCCCTGGGTAAGGTAACAGGGAAGGTTCCAGAACAATCAGGAACCTTCTGAAGACAATTAAGACAGGTGGATTAGAACACCTGCAGCCAATCAAGAAGCTGCTAGAATCAATTAAGGCAGGCTAATCAGGGCACTTGGGTTTTAAAAAGGAGCTCACTTCAGTTTGTGGTGTGCGTGTGAGGAGCTGGGAGCAAGAGGCACTAGGAGCTGAGAGTGAGATCGCGAACTGTTGGAAGACTGAGGTGTACAAGCATTATCAGACACCAGGAGGAACGTCCTATGATGAGGATAAAGGAGATGTTGGGAGGAGGCCAGGGGGAAGTAGCCCAGGGAGTTGTAGATGTCGCACAGCTGTTCCAGAAGCACTCTAGACAGCTGCAATCCACAGGGCCCTGGGCTGGAATCCGGAGTAGAGGGCGGGCCCAGGTTCCCCCCAAACCTCCCAACTCCTGGTCAGACACAGGAGGAGTCGACCTGGACTGTGGGTTCAGAAAAACGGCCAAGCTGAGGGCTGCCGTGAAGCTCCAAGGTGAGCAAATCTGCCAATAAGCGCAAGACCCACCAAGGTAGAGCAGGAACTTTGTCACAATACATATATATGTCATATGACATATATATACACACATACTTATGCAAAAGTCCCTGGGTTCAGATCTAATGCATCTGAGGGTGCTGAGGGAATTGGCTGATGTGATTGCAGAGCCATTGGCCATTATCTTTGAAAACTCGTGGCAATCGGGGGAGGTCCCGGATAATTGGAAAAAGGCAAATATAGTGCCCATCTTTAAAAAAGGGAAGAAGGAGAACTACAGACTGGTCAGCCTCACCTCAGACCCTGGAAAAATCGTGGAACAGGTCCTCAATGAAACTATTTTGAAGCTCTTGGGGGAGAGGAAGGTGATGGGAACAGTCAACGTGCATTCATCAAGGGCAAGACATGCCTGACCAACCTGATTGCCTTCTGTAATGAGATAACTGGCTCTGTAGACATGGGGAAAGCGGTGGAAGTGATACATCTTGACTTTAGCAAAGCTTTTGATACAGTTTCCCACAGTATTCTTGCCAGCAAGTTAAAAAAGTATAGACTGGATGAATGGACTATAAGTTGGATAGAAAGCTGCTTAGATTGTCGGGCTCAGCGGGTAGTGATCAATGGCTTGATGTCTAGTTTGCAGCCGGTATCAAGCGGAGTGCCCCAGGGGTCGGTCCTGGGGCCAGTTTTGTTCAACATCTTTATTAATGATCTGGATGAGGGGATGGATTGCACTCTCAGGAAGTTCGCAGATGACATTAAGATGCAGGGAGAGGTAGGGATATGCTGGAAGGTAGGGATAGGGTCCAGAGTAACCTAGACAAATTGGAGGATTGCGCCAAAAGAAATCTGATGATTTTCAACAAGGACAAGGGCAGAGTCCTGCACTTAGGACAGAAGAATCCCATGCACCACTACAGGCTGGGGAACGACTGGCTAAGCAGCAGTTTTCCAGAAAAGGACCTGGGGATTACAGTGGATGAGAAGCTGGATACGAGTTAGCGGCGTGCCTTTCTTGCCAAGAAGGTTAACAGCATATTGGGCTGCATTAGTAGGGGCATTGCCAGCAGATTGAGGGAAGTGATTATTCCCCTCTATTTGGCACTGGTGAGGCCACATCTGGAGTATTGCATCCAGTTTTGGGCCCCCCACTAAAGAAAGGATGTGGAGAAATTGGATAGAGTCCAGCAGAGGGCAATGAAAGTGATCAGGGGGATGGGTCACATGACTTACGAGAAGAGGCAGAGGGAACTGGGCTCGTTTCTACAGAAGAGAAGAGAGGGGATTTGATAGTAGCCTTCAACTACATGAAGGGGGGTTCCAGAGAGGATGGAGCTCGGCTATTCTCAGTGTTGGCAGATGACAGAACAAGGAGCAATGGTCTCAAGTTGCAGGGGGGGAGGTCTAGGTTGGATATTAGGAAACACTATTCCACTAGGAGGGTGGTGAAGCACTGGAAATGGTTACCTAGGGAGGTGGTGGAATCTGCATCCTTAGAGGTTTTTAAGGCCCAGCTTGACAAAACCTGGCTGGGATGATTTAGTTGGTTTTGGTCCTGCTTTGAGTAGGGGGTTGGACTAGTTGACCTCCTGAGATCTCTTCCAACCCTAATCTTCTATGATTCTATGACAACTGTAGCATGAAAAGGATCACAAAATTTCCTCCAGTAGCCAAGAATTGCAGCCACCATTGATCTTGCTTGCTCACTTTCTCCCAAAATTCCAAGTAGGAAAGTCTTTCTTCCCCTGACTCTGGCTCTGTCAATCTGTTTCTTCACTTCAGCAGGTGGGTATTGTCGTTGTAAGAATGCATGATAGAGATCTTGTAGGTGTTTGTTTCTGTCTGAGGAGTTGGAGCAAATGCGGTTATGTCGTAGAGCTTGGCTGTAGACAATGGATCGTGTGGTATGATCTGGATGAAAGCTAGAGACATGTAGGTAGGAATAGCGGTCAGTAGGTTTCCGATATAGGGTGGTGTTTATGTGACCATCGCTTATTAGCACCGTAGTGTCCAGGAAGTGGATCTCTTGTGTGGACTGGTCCAGGCTGAAGTTGATGGTGGGATGGAAATCGTTGAAATCATGGTGGAATTCCTCAAGGGCTTCTTTTCCATGGGTCCAGATGATGAAGATGTCATCAATGTAGCAGAAGTAGAGTAGGGGCATTAGGAGACGAGAGCTGAGGAAGCGTTGTTCTAAGTCAGCCATAAAAATGTTGACATACTGTGGGGCCATGCGGGCACCCATCGCAGTGCCGCTGATTTGAAGGTATACATTGTCCCCAAATGTGAAATAGTTATGGGTGAGGACAAAGTCAAAAAGTTCAGATGGCCAGAGCCAGAAGAGTACCCAGAAGTCACCTACTACAGGACAGGCCCAACAACGAAAATAACAGAACGCCACTAGCCATCGCCTTCAGCCCCCAACTAAAACCTCTCCAATGCATCATCAAGGATCTACAACCTATCCTGAAGGACGACCCATCACTCTCACACATCTTGGGAGACAGGCCAGTCCTTGCTTACAGACAGCCCCCCAACCTGAAGCAAATACTCACCAGCAACCACACACCACACAACAGAACCACTAACCCAGGAACCTATCCTTGCAACAAAGCCTGTTGCCAACTCTGTCCATATATCTATTCAGGGGACACCATCATAGGGCCTAATCACATCAGCCACACTATCAGAGGCTCGTTCACCTGCGCATCTACCAATGTGATATATGCCATCATGTGCCAGAAATGCCCCTCTGCCATGTACATTGGTCAAACTGGACAGTCTCTACATAAAAGAATAAATGGACACAAATCAGACGTCAAGAATTATAACATTCAAAAACCAGTCAGAGAACACTTCAATCTCTCCGGTCACTCGATTACGACCTGAGGGTGGCTATCCTTCAACAAAAAAAAACTTCAAAAACAGACTCCAACGAGAGACTGCTGAATTGGAATTAATTTGCAAACTGGATACAATTAACTTAAGCTTAAATAGAGACTGGGAATGGATGAGTCATTACACAAAGTAAAACTATTTCCCCATGTTATTTCTCCCCCCCACCCCACCCTCCACTGTTCCTCAGATGTTCTTGTTAACTGCTGGAAATAGCCTACCTTGCTTGTCACCATGAAAGGTTTTCCTCCTTCCCCCCCCCCGCTGCTGGTGATGGCTCATCTTAAGTGATCACTCTCCTTACATCCGATGCATCCGATGAAGTGAGCTGTAGCTCACGAAAGCTTATGCTCTAATAAATTTGTTAGTCTCTAAGGTGCCACAAGTACGCCTTTTCTTTTTGAGAATACAGACTAACACGGCTGCTACTCTGAAACCTCTCCTTACAGTGTGTATGATAAAACCCATTGTTTCATGTTCTCTGTGTGTGTATATAAATCTCCCCACTGTATTTTCCACCAAATGCATCCGATGAAGTGAGCTGTAGCTCACAAAAGCTTATGCTCAAATAAATTTGTTAGTCTCTAAGGTGCCACAAGTACTCCTTTTCTTTTTCCAGTCAAGTAGATAATACAGGCTGATCTGAAGACTTCCAGGAAGGATTGCTTGAATACATAAGTTATAATCATGGCAAGCAGTAGTTTTCATTTCAGAAAATACTGAACAAAGAGGATGTTCTCAAATGTTTAGAATTCATTTATGTCCTCCTCCCCCATATAAGGAAATTGGCAATGTTATATTAGTGATCCTTTACTGCTGGGTTTGTTTGACATCAATTCAGTCAGTCTCAGCAGTCTCGAGATATGGCAGAGTAGTGAAGAGAGGCCACAGACACAGCTTCAGATCCATGTTTTGAGCACCCTGAAAGTTTGACCATACTTACTTGGATCCAAGGTGTTTGCTCGGCCAGATCTGCTAGGGACAGTGGCAAGAAGCACAGGAAGAATCAAGAGGAGGATGTATTTCCTTCTGGTTAGTCCTGATACCCGTTTTTCTCTCTCAGGTTGTGTTTAGCAAAAACCATCATCTAACAGCTTCTGTCCTCCACTTTAGCAGCCCAAGCTTATCATGTGCTCAACACTCAAAACCCTCAGTAACTTCAATGGGAATTGAGGGTACACAACATCTTGCAGAATCAGGCCCTAAAGATTTACAATTTGGATCCATTCAAAAGTGAAGTCTGATTACACTCCAAGGGCTTGATTCTGTTCTCTTTGGAGCAAGAGACAACACTATTTCCTTTGGTTTAAATGGGAGCATGATCAGGGCCAAACTTTACATGATGCTGTCTAGTAAACATGTCCAGCCTGTTTCTCCATTACCTTGCCCCGCTGAGTAGCCATTTACACCTGTCCAATGTAGACATGAAATACTACCTTCTGTTTTGATAGCACATTTAGACACCCAGCTCTGCATAGCTGTGAACAGCTACACAAGGGGCAAGGCAAGAGAGAATCAGACGCTTGTTTCATGCAGGAAGTGCCGTATGCCATTGACAATTCGGTTATATACAACGTTCACATACTTCACAGCAGTGATGTAACCCTTTATGGAAACCCTGCTTAGCATTGTGCAAGATACAGCTTGCATGTAAACTGGCCATTTTTGCAAGGAGATGATGCCACAAACATTGATCTATTAAAAACAACAGTACATGGGAACTGAGAAACAAGCCTCATGTTGGCTGATCTTGAGGATTTCACTTTGGGTAGTGACTTGCATTAAATTCAGAGTGGCCAAATGCTACAAAATTCTATCAACACTGGATACAGAATTTTATTTATTTATTTTTAATGACAGCCACTTGTTTCAAAGCTCCTTCTTTTTAGCTGAACGATGTCCAATAAAGTTCAGGTTAAACAGACCGGAGATGACAGGCTATATAAATGGTATCTAAGTGGCCAGTGATCATTTGAACCCCTTGTCGAGCACCATACACAGAGCAAGTAATTACAAAGCTATCGTTCCAGCTATAGCTCTCAGGATAATCTCTTGGAAGATGAAGGATCACTTTGGTATTCTCTCCTATTTGCGGCCACCCCTCAAAATAAACCATTATAATTTTGTTTTTGCTGGTACAGGCCCCCATCTCACAACACTCAAGTCAGCCTCCTCTATTACAAGCATGTAGTAGTGATGCTCTACCTAGAAATCCTATGGACTTGAGAACTATTTGTTTATTTACAACATTCCAAATAATATCAGGCTACATCAGTGAAATCTATGTAGCAGAACCTTTTATCTAAGAGGTACAATAGCCTCATCGGCTTCTCTCATCTGCCTTTCCAAACAGCTCAGTCCCCTGGCTACTACTGCGCTGTCAGGCTTCTGTGGCACTTTCCAGCCTACCCACTAAGCTAGTAAACTTTGGTTTAAGGCCCTGGCCCCACCCCCACCAACACTGTGCTGAAACTGTGTTACTCCAAATTGGTTGTAAACCCAGCTGAAACATGATTGACGTTAATTCTGTTTAAACATGACCCTAGCGAGCCTGGCTGGCCAAACCACATTTAAATGGCTTTACCCTGAACCAGTGGCTGAAACACAGTTTGCGTCCCAAAAGTATGCAAAACAGGCCTTGCGTTCAGTTTTCCAGGAGAGATGTTTTCCTAGACTCAGTGTTGCAAATTTTCGTAGTTTTAAATCACACCTCAGGGTACTTGGCAATTTTTCTTAAACCGCCAGCACCTGGAGTCACGTGACTGCACAAGAACCTCCACTTCCTGTAAAAAAACACACAAATAAAAAAAGTACCTCTCGAGCACTCATAGTTAAAGAGAGAAGCTTGGAAATTTGACCCCTCAAATGCTTCAAGGCAAATAAAAAATAATCTAAAACGTAGTTTCCGAAAACTTCATGATTTTAAGCCAATCTCGTGATTTTTGGAAGCCTGGGCTTGGCGATACAGGAGAGTCCTTTTTGCCTACCTGTCTTCTCCACCCCACATCCACACTTTGCTCAGCTACTATTCAGACGGCACGTCTGTAGACTCAGTAAGACAGTCCTTGCAATGGATCATATTCAGATTTTCCTTTCCTATCATGCTGAAGCTGATTGGGAGGGATGGGAGTAAAAAAAAGCAAAAGGGGGAGGGGCTTAATCTTGGGGAATTAAGTAAAGAGCTTGGATATTGCTTGCAGAGACACCAAGTATTTTTTGTAGCATCTGCAAAGCCAAATTGCAGAGGCTTCTCCCACTTCCAGTCTCTGGCCCTCACTTGTGGATAAAAGGGAGATGGAAACACTTAGTGGCTCAGCTGAACTGGAGACAATCCCAACATTAAATCAGGCCGTACTGCTGAAAACTGGACAGGTTTCAATTTCCCTCCTGTCTCACTAAATCAGATATTCCCACCACTCACTCTGGAGGTACTAATCTAAAACAGCGAAGGAGATGAGCCAGTGTCACTCAGCAGCTGAGGACAGAGCCAGAAATGCTTTTTAGATATTGTACCAGGGGATTCTCAGTGAGCAGGACAAGACAACATCCTTGGGTCACAGATGTGAGGGACATCCCTCCCCCGCAGTATGCCTATGAAAGACGGGGACATAGATTCATCATCTATTTTAAGGCCAGAAGGGATGGCTGTGATCATCTGGTGTGTAACCCAAGCCACAGAGTTTCACCAGCGATTCCTTCATCAAGTCCATAGTTCATGGCTGAGCTAGAGCGTAACATTTTAAAAAACACCCGGTCTTGATTCACTGGAAGGCAGATGAAATGGAGCAATGCCAGACACTTGGGCCTTATCTACTCTTTTGCTAGATGCACTGCTGTTAACACTGGCTCAGCTCCACCAGGTGCAGCAGCGTGGGGAGCCCCACGGCAGCCTGGCCACTGGCTGTTGGTCAGTGACATATAAAAGGTGGGTGAAACACCAGCAGCCTGTTTGCACCAGAGCACCCGCCATGGGGACAACTGGTGGAGCTGCACCAGTGCTAGCAACAAGGGGATGTTTTAAGGAAAAAAAAAAAAAGCTTAGTGCAGACTGGTGAGTCGGGAGGATAGGTCTCACTCTGTGCCCAATCCACCAAGAACAGGGGTTTGTTACAGCCCCATCTAGAGAACTTTAGTTCTTTTGTACAAGCTGGGGAGACTCATGCGTTTAGCTCCAGGGATTCCCAATTCAATGCCTGGTGCATTGGCCAAGATGGCAGCCATCACTAAAGCTGGTCAGGAAATATCTGATGAAAAGGTTTTCCAGCAGTAAATGCAGATTTCTTAAATTGGAAACTTTTCACAAGAAGGTGCCAGTTTCAACAAAATTATGGAATTGCTGGTCAATACTGGGAAAGGGGCGGGGGGGAGCAGAAATAAAAGACACAATCCAAAAAAAGCTAATAACCAGTAACCTGGTCATTAGGGCATTCACCAGGGACTTGAATTTTGGCCTCCCACGACCCTGGTGAACGCCAGACTACTGGTTAGTTTGGGGTGACGTCTCTGGCCAGTTTTTCAATGAAAAATTTAGAAAGGTCTTGGGCTTTGTCACAATGTGAAATGAGAAACTTTTCAGTATTTCAAAACGTTCTGCAGGACAGGAAAACCATTTCCTGCCCAGCTCTCGACATCATACATGTATCCTTTCCAATGCTCATAGACGAATATCCCATTCCTTCCATCTCCTGGAGTCACCCAAGTACTTACCCATGTCACTCGTATTTAGATCCTAAATTTTCTTTTATGTCAGCCCCCAGAACATCAACTGCTATTCTCTGAACTCCCTGCTGCTTATCACCAACTGGCATTAGAAATGAATAGCCGGGGTTCCATAATTATTTAGAATCAGAATACACCACATCTTTATTATCTTAATTAGCTGAACTAATACAGTTTCTCAGCTGACATTCCTTCTACACAATGTTTTAATCAATATATATATATACAAGAGATCTAATGTGTTCCAACTATAGTTTAAATACCCTGGACAATAATGCTACTGGTATTAATTCATGTTCCTTTCCGTGACCTGAGAAGGGAGGAGCAGAAATCGGGGTGGATGAATAAAATGAAAGAAGGATGGGATAAATGGATGAAATTAAGCATAGGTGCTGGAACTAGGAGTACTGAGGGTGCTGCCACACCCCCTGTCTTGAAATAGTAACAACCACCCAAATACATGGTTTCCGCCTTCAGCACCGACACTATAAAAACTGTTCCAGCACCACTGAAATTAAGTGAACAATTTAGGCTAAGATTTATTAGCCTGAGGAATAATCTCCCAAGGAAAGTGACAGAAGTCCCATTGCTTAGTGCATTTCAAGTTAAACTGGAAAAAACAAAAGTTAAAAACAACAACATGGAACAGTCCTACAGTGGCAGAGGATAGATTGAATAATTTAACAGATCTCTTCTCTCCCCAATTATAGGTGAAGCTGGTAGGTAATCTTAACTATAGGTATTGCTTACATTTTTCCTTATATAAAACATATATTGGACAGCAAATGGTCTCTTGAAGATTTAGGATTTGATTGGATTATTTTAAAATATAAAAATAGATCTAAAAGAAGCAGGGAAAACACAGACGATATTGCTAAAACATTTCCAGTTCATCACCAACTTCTTCAGATGTTTCATTACACCTCACTACTCCATGAAAATATTTACAGTAGCTGTTGAGTGGCCTCCAGTTAAGAACTGTCACAATATTAGCCTTTACCTTATGTCATAAATATAAAGGGAAGGGTAAACACCTTTAAATCCCTCCTGGCCAGAGGAAAAACCCTTTCACCTGTAAAGGGTTAAGAAGCTAAGATAACCTCGCTGGCACCTGACCAAAATGACCAATGAGGAGACAAGATACTTTCAAAGCTGGAGCAGGGGGAGAAATAAAGGGTTCTCTCGGTCTCTGTGTTGCTTTTGCCAGGACCAGAGCAGGAATGCAGGTCAGAACTCCTGTAAAGAGTTAATAAGCAATCTAGATATGCATTAGATTCGGTTTTGTTTAAATAGCTGATAAAATAAGTTGTGCTGAATGGAATGTAGATTCCTGTTTTTGTGTCTTTTTGTAACTTAAGGTTTTGCCTAGAGGGATTCTCTGTGTTTTGAATCTGATTACCCTGTAAGGTATTTACCATCCTGATTTTACAGAGGTGATTCTTTTACTTTTTCTTTAATTAAAATTCTTCTTTTAAGAACCTGATTGCTTTTTCATTGTTCTTAAGATCCAAGGGTTTGGGTCTGAGTTCACCTATGCAAATTGGTGAGGATTTTTATCAAGCCCAGGAAAGGGGGTGTAGGGCTTGGGGGGAAAGACGTTTCCAAGTGGGCTTTTTCCCTGTTATATATTTGTTGGACGCTTGGTGGTGGCAGCAATAAGGTCCAAGGACAAAAGGTAAAATAGTTTGTACCTTGGGGAAATTTTAACTTAAGCTGGTAAAAATTAGCTTAGGGGGTTTTTCATGCAGGTCCCCACATCTGTACCGTAGAATTCACAGTGAGAAGGAACCTTGACATGGTGGCAGAGCAGTGGGATTAACCTGAAATCATTTTGAGATCAATTTGAGATTTTTTGAACCAGAAGCACAGATTTTAAAACAGGAATTTTTTTTTCCCCTTTGGGCTGCTGGAAAGCAGGTTTCAAGCTGAAAGCAGTTAGAGGTTTTTTTGTCTTTGCTTGGGGGCCAGAGCAGAGACAAAAGGGAATTGTCTTTTGTGAGCTGGAGTTTTCTCTACCTAAAGGCAGGGTAGTTAACCTCCTGCAGGGAAATTCACAAGTCTTCACAGACCTGAAGAGGGGGATTGTTTTTTTGTTTGTTTTTTTTTCCCTAAGAGCAACTAGAGGGGTTTTCTGTCTATTTGCCTGGAGACAAAGGTGTTAGGATTTTTTTTAAAGGATTTTTCTGTAGGCTGACGATCACGATCAGAGAACATCGGCATCCGGGTACAGCACAACCTATTTATTTTTTGACAAGCCAAGTTTTTTTCATTTGTTTTTTGTTTTATTTCTAACTATTGGGTGTAAAGTTAGTTAAAAACAGAGAGGCAAAGATGACAGAGCCCAGGGCAGAAACAGCCAAAGAGACTGCCCAAAGGAGAGAACTGGAGGCAGCGAAAGAGGCAGACAAAGAACCAAGAGGCTGCCCACAGGAGAGCTATAGAGGCAGAAAAACACCAAGAGGCTGCCCACAGGAGAGCTATGGAGGCAAAAGAAAAAGAAATGGAGGCAAGGGAAAAAGAAATGGAGGAGAAGGAAAAAGAGAGGAAGCATGAACTGGAATTGGAGAAGATAAGGGCTGAGTGGAATCTACTGGATAAACCTAACCATCCTTCCCCATCAATCCCCAAATGGGAATGACTATGTCCACAGTATGATTAATCCAGTGATATTGCTGAATATTTTCTCACCTTTGAGAGACTGCACTCTCCTTAAAAATCCTGAAGCTCACAAGATGACCACATTGGTCGCAAAATTGACTGGAAGAGCTCTGGACATATTCAAGAAGATGCCTATTGATGAGGCTTCTGACTATAAAAAGTTCAAGGATTTGGTTTTAAAGCAATTTCAAATTACTTCTGAAACGTACAGAGTAAAATTTCGAACCCTTAAGAGAAGGCCTGGATGAAGTAACGTGGCTTATCTAAACTAGATGAAGGATCTGTTAGATAAATGGGTCCAAGAAAGATGTGTCACTAGCTTTGATGAATGTGTGATTTGATAGCTCAGGAGCAATTCCTGACTATGTCCAAGGAGGAAATAAAACAAACAGTCTTTATGGGATGAGAAATGGACTCAGCAGAAAGTTTTGTTCTTATGCTGATTGATATGAGCAATCCCAGACCGCCAGAGAGGCAGGGAAAGCTGGAACAAAACGGGTGGAGGGAGAAGAGAGGAACAACCCTGCTGGCAGTTGGAGCAGATACCAGAAGGGACACCCTCAGACCACACCCTACTACCGGGGGCAGCCCAAGGCCCCAACTACACACCAAGGAATACTCCAGACACCTTATCGTCCGGTCACACCGTTCTCCAGCAACCCACCTCGCCCCAGTGATCCGTCAGCTGGAAAATATTTTAAGTGTAACGAGCCGGGGCACGTGAAGGCCAACTGCCCCGAGAACCCCAACAGATTACAGTTCATTGCACTGGAATTACACCAGAGGTCCTCAGGGCCAGATACCTCCCAGATACCTTCAGAGCGGAAGGAAACTGTGAGCGTGGGTGGGAAGAAGGTCACCACGTAGAGGCACACCGGAGTACAAGTGTCGGCTATCCATGCTTCCTTAGTGTACCCCAATTTAATCGACCCAGAGATCCAAGTGACAATTCAAACCTTCAAGTCCAACTCTTTCAATTTGCCTACAGCCAAGTTGCCTGTCCAGTAAAAGGGCTGTTCAGGAACATGGACTTTTGCAGTCTATGATGATTATCCCATCCCCATGCTGTTGGGGGAAGACTTGGCCAGTCATGTGAAGCTAGCCAAGCGGGTGGGAATGGTCACCCGCAGCCAGGCTAAGCAAGCCGTCACGCCTAGCTCTGTTCCAGAAACTTCTACCCGGACCCCATGCCAACGTGTGCAACAGCAGTAGTGGATCCAGTCCCAGAGACCCAGACAGAGCCAGTCCCAGAACCGGAACCGGTGGAACAACAAGCACCGGACCCATTGCCAGCACTGAATCCAGAACTTACAACCCCAACACCAGGGGACCCCACCAAACCTGAACCAGCAGCAGCCGATAACCCTACAAAAGAGACTCAAGAGACACAGAACTAACATTCTGGACTTTGTACCCAACCTAAAAAACACCCTCCGAACCTCTTTAGCCCCTACTAAAGAAAACCTACAGGATGCTCAAAAAGAGCAAAATGCCTGGTATGATAAACATGCCAGAGAGCGTTCCTTCAAAGTGGGGGACCAAATCATGGTCTTAAAGGCGCTCCAGACCCATAAAATGGAAACGTCGTGGGAAGGGCCATTCACAGTCCAGGAGCTGTTAATTATCTCACAGCATTCCCCACCTCCAACGGAAAGACTAAGATGTACCATATTAATTCTCTAAAGCCCTTTTATTCCAGAGAATAAAAGGTTTGTCAGTTTACAGCCCAGGGAGGAGATAACGCTGAGTGTCTACTATGCCTGAAGGTGTCTACTATGAAGGGAAAAGTGCTGGTGGCATAGAAGAGGTGAACCTCTCCATGACCCTTGGGAGTATGCAGCAACAGCAGATCAAGGAGCTGTACACTAGCTACACACCGACGTTGTCAGCCACCCCAGGACTGACTGAACGGGCATACCACTCCATTGACACAGGTAATGCTCACCCAATTAAAGTCCAAACTTACCGGGTGTCTCCTCAAGCTAAAACTGCTATAGAACGGGAGATCCAGGATATGCTACACATGGGTGTAATCCGCCCCTCTGGCAGTGAATGGGCATCTCCAGTGGTTCTAGTTCCAAACCAGATGGAGAGATACGTTTTTGCTTGGACTACCGTAAGCTAAATGCTGTAACTCGCCCAGACAACTATCCAATGCCACGCACAAATGAACTATTAGAGAAAATGGGACGGGCCCAGTTCGTCTCTACCTTGGATTTAACCAAGGGGTACTGCCAGCTACCGCTAGATGAATCCGCCAAGGAAAGGGCAGCCTTCACCATACGTCAGGCTGTATGAATTTAATGTACTCCCTTTTGGGCTGCAGAATGCACCTGCCACCTTCCAAAGACTAGTGGATAGTCTCCTAGCGGGATTAGGAGAATATACAGTCACCTACCTTGACGATAAGAAAAGGAGTACTTGTGGCACCTTAGAGACTAACAAATTTATTAGAGCATAAGCTTTCGTGAGCTACAGCTCACTTCATCGGATGCATTTGGTGGAAAAAAACAGAGGAGAGATTTATATACACACACACAGAGAACATGAAACAATGGGTTTATCATACACACTGTAAGGAGAGTGATCACTTAAGATAAGCCATCACCAACAGCAGGGGGGGGGAAGGAGGAAAACCTTTCATGGTGACAAGCAGGTAGGCTAATTCCAGCAGTTAACAAGAATATCAGAGGAACAGTGGGGGGTGGGGTGGGAGGGAGAAATACCATGGGGAAATAGTTTTACTTTGTGTAATGACTCATCCATTCCCAGTCTCTATTCAAGCCTAAGTTAATTGTATCCAGTTTGCAAATTAATTCCAATTCAGCAGTCTCTCGTTGGAGTCTGTTTTTGAAGCTTTTTTGTTGAAGTATAGCCACTCTTAGGTCTGTGATCGAGTGACCAGAGAGATTGAAGTGTTCTCCAACTGGTTTTTGAATGTTATAATTCTTGACGTCTGATTTGTGTCCATTCATTCTTTTACGTAGAGACTGTCCAGTTTGGCCAATGTACATGGCAGAGGGGCATTGCTGGCACATGATGGCATATATCACATTGGTAGATGTGCAGGTGAACGAGCCTCTGATAGTGTGGCTGATGTGATTAGGCCCTATGATGGTATCCCCTGAATAGATATGTGGACAGAGTTGGCAACGGGCTTTGTTGCAAGGATAGGTTCCTGGGTTAGTGGTTCTGTTGTGTGGTGTGTGGTTGCTGGTGAGTATTTGCTTCAGATTGGGGGGCTGTCTGTAAGCAAGGACTGGTCTGTCTCCCAAGATCTGAGAGAGCGATGGCTCGTCCTTCAGGATAGGTTGTAGATCCTTGATGATGCGTTGGAGGGGTTTTAGTTGGGGGCTGAAGGTGATGGCTAGTGGCGTTCTGTTGTTTTCTTTGTTGGGCCTGTCCTGTAGTAGGTGACTTCTGGGTACTCTTCTGGCTCTGTCAATCTGTTTCTTCACTTCAGCAGGTGGGTACTGTAGTTGTAGGAATGCATGATAGAGATCTTGTAGGTGTTTGTCTCTGTCTGAGGGGTTGGAGCAAATGCGGTTATATCGTAGCGCTTGGCTGTAGACAATGGATCGAGTGGTATGATCTGGATGAAAGCTAGAGGCATGTAGGTAGGAATAGCGGTCAGTAGGTTTCCGATATAGGGTGGTGTTTATGTGACCATCGCTTACTAGCACCGTAGTGTCCAGGAAGTGGATCTCTTGTGTGGACTGGTCCAGGCTGAGGTTGATGGTGGGATGGAAATTGTTGAAATCATGGTGGAATTCCTCAAGAGCTTCTTTTCCATGGGTCCAGATGATGAAGATGTCATCAATGTAGCGCAAGTAGAGTAGGGGCATTAGGGAACGAGAGCTGAGGAAGCGTTGTTCTAAGTCAGCCATAAAAATGTTGGCATACTGTGGGGCCATGCGGGTACCCATCGCAGTGCCGCTGATTTGAAGGTATACATTGTCACCAAATGTGAAATAGTTATGGGTCAGGACAAAGTCACAAAGTTCTGCCACCAGGTTAGCCGTGACAGTATCGGGGATACTGTTCCTGACGGCTTGTAGTCCATCTTTGTGTGGAATGTTGGTGTAGAGGGCTTCTACATCCATAGTGGCTAGGATGGTGTTTTTAGGAAGATCACCAATGGACTGTAGTTTCCTCAGGAAATCGGTGGTGTCTCGAAGATAGCTGGGAGTGCTGGTAACGAAGGGCCTGAGGAGGGAGTCTACATAGCCAGACAATCCTGCTGTCAGGGTGCCAATGCCTGAGATGATGGGGCGTCCAGGATTTCCAGGTTTATGGATCTTGGGTAGCAGATAGAATACCCCAGGTCCTGGCTCCAGGGGTGTGTCTGTGCGGATTTGTTCTTGTGCTTTTTCAGGGAGTTTCTTGAGCAAATGCTGTAGTTTCTTTTGGTAACTCTCAGTGGGATCAGAGGGTAATGGCTTGTAGAAAGTGGTGTTGGAGAGCTGCCTAGTAGCCTCTTGTTCATACTCTGACCTATTCATGATGACGACAGCACCTCCTTTGTCAGCCTTTTTGATTATGATGTCAGAGTTGTTTCTGAGGCTGTGGATGGCACTGTGTTCTGCATGGCTGAGGTTATGGGGTAAGCGATGCTGCTTTTCCACAATTTCAGCTCGTGCACGTCGGCGGAAGCAGTCTATGTAGAAATCCAGGCTGCTGTTTCGACCTTCAGGAGGAGTCCACCTAGAATCCTTCTTTTGTAGTGTTGGCAGGAAGGTCTCTGTGGGTTAATATGTTGGTCAGAGGTGTGTTGGAAATATTCCTTGAGTCTGAGACGTCGAAAATAGGATTCTAGGTCACCACAGAACTGTATCATGTTCGTGGGGGTGGAGGGGCAAAAGGAGAGGCCCCGAGATAGGACAGATTCTTCCGCTGGGCTAAGAGTATAGTTGGATAGATTAACAATATTGCTGGGTGGGTTACGGGAACCATTGTTGTGGCCCCTTGTGGCATATAGTAGTTTAGATAGCTTAGTGTCCTTTTTCTTTTGTAGACAATCAAAGTGTGTTTTGTAAATGGCTTGTCTAGTTTTTGTAAAGTCCAGCCACGAGGAAGTTTGTGTGGAAGGTTGGTTCTTTATGAGAGTATCCAGTTTTGAGAGCTCATTCTTAATCTTTCCCTGTTTGCTGTAGAGGATGTTTATCAGGTGGTTCCGCAGTTTCCTTGAGAGTGTGTGGCACAAGCTGTCAGCATAGTCTGTGTGGTATGTAGATTGTAATGGATTTTTTACCTTCAGTCCTTTCGGTATGATGTCCATCTGTTTGCATTTGGAGAGGAAGATGATGTCTGTCTGTACCTGTGCGAGTTTTTTCATGAAGTTGACAGATTTCCACTCTATACGGCTAAATTCAGTGCCTTGCATAATCACAGGTTTCAGAGTAGCAGCCGTGTTAGTCTGTATTCGCAAAAAGAAAAGCTGTAGCTCACGAAAGCTTATGCTCTAATAAATTTGTTAGTCTCTAAGGTGCCACAAGTACTCCTTTTCTTTTTGCGAATACAGACTAACACGGCTGCTACTCTGATACCTTGACGATGTGGCCATATTTTCGGATTCCTGGGCAGAACACCTGGAACATCTACAAAAAGCCTTTGAGCGGAGGGAGGGAGGACTAACTGTTAAGGCTAAAAAGTGTCAAATAGGCCGAAACTGAGTGACTTACCTTGGACACCAGGTGGGTCAAGGAACTATCAACCCCCTACAGGCCAAAGTGGATGCTATCCAAAAGTGGCCTGTCCCAAAGTCAAAGAAACAGGTCCAATCCTTCTTAGACTTGGCCGGATATTACAGGCGATTTGTACCGCAATACAGCCAAATCGCTGCCCCACTGACAGACCTAACCAAAAAGAAACAGCCAAATGCCGTTTAGTGGACCAAAGAGTGTCAGAAGGCCTTTAACCAGCTTAAAGCGACACTCATGTCTGACCCTGTGCTAAGGGCCCCAGACTTTGACAAACCATTCCTGGTAACCACAGATGCGTCCGAGCGTGGTGTGGGAGCAATTTTAATGCAGGAAGGACTGGATCGAGAATTCCACCCTGTAGTGTTTCTCAGCAAGAAGCTGTCAGAGGGAAAGCAACTGGTCAATTAGTGAAAAAGAATGTTACGCCATTATCTATGCTCTGGAAAAGTTACGCCCATATGTTTGGGGATGGCGTTTCCACCTGCAAACGACCATGCTGCGCTACAGTGGCTTCATACTGCCATGAGAAATAACAAAAAACTTATTCGGTGGAGTTTAGCTCTCCAAGATTTTGATTTCAACATCCAACACATCTCAGGAGCTTCTAACGTAGTGGCTGATGCACTCTCCCATGAAAGTTTCCCAGAATCAACTGGTTAAAATCATCCTTGAGATGTGGAAAATATTGTTAGTCTTTATACACTTGGTAGTATATTTAGAGGTGCATGTGTCTTATTAACTCTGTTTCCTCCTAGAGCTCCAAGAAGAAATCACAGCCAGCGTTTCACCCTATCTGTGATTTGGGGGGCGTGTCATAAATATAAAGGGAAGGGTAAACACCTTTAAATCCCTCCTGGCCAGAGGAAAAACCCTTTCACCTGTAAAAGGTTAAGAAGCTAAGATAACCTCGCTGGCACCTGACCAAAATGACCAATGAAGAGACAAGATACTTTCAAAGCTGGAGGCGGGGGAACAAAGGGTTCTCTCTGTCTGTGTGTTGCTTTTGCCAGGTCCAGAGCAGGAATGCAGGTCAGAACTCCTGTAAAGAGTTAATAAGCAATCTAGTTAGATATGCGTTAGATTCTGTTTTGTTTAAATGGCTAATAAAATAAGTTGTGCTGAATGGAATGTAGATTCCTGTTTTTGTGTCTTTTTGTAACTTAAGGTTTTGCCTAGAGGGATTCTCTGTGTTTTGAATCTGATTAACCTGTAAGGTATTTACCATCCTGATTTTACAGAGGTGATTCTTTTACTTTTTCTTTAATTAAAATTCTTCTTTTAAGAACCTGACTGCTTTTTCATGGTTCTTAAGATCCAAGGGTTCTGGTCTGTGTTCACCTATGCAAATTGGTGAGGATTTTTATCAAGCCTTCCCTAGGAAAAGGGGTGTAGGGCTTGGGGGGATTTTGAGGGGAAAGTCGTTTCCAAGCGGGCTCTTTCCCTGTTATATATTTGTTAGACGCTTGGTGGTGGCAGCAATAAAGTCCGGGGCAAAAGGTAAAATATCGTTTGTACCTTGGGGAAGGTTTAACCTAAGCTGGTAAAAATAAGCTTAGGGGTTTTTCATGCAGGTCCCCACATCTGTACCCTAGAGTTCAGAGTGGGGAAGGAACCTTGACACCTTATCTCCAAACAAGCTGAAACAATAACATTCAGTAAACCTTTATTTTGCTGACAAGAAAATCACTCATAGATACTAAGGTCAGAAGGGACCATTCTGATCATCTAGTCCGACCTCCTGCACAGCGCAGGCCACAGAATCTCACCCACCCACTCCTATGAAAAACCTCACCTATGTCTGAGCTATTGAAGTCCTTAAATCATGGTTTAAAGACTTCAAGGAGCAGAGAAGCCTCCCTCAGGTCACCCATGCCCCATGCTACAGAGGAAGGTGAAAAATCTCCAGGGCCTCTCCAATCTGCCCTGGAGGAAAATTCCTTCCCGACCCCAAATATGGCAATCAGCTAAACCCTGAGCATATGGGCAAGATTCAGCAGCCAGATACTACAGAAAATTCTTTCCTGGGTAACTCAGATCCCACCCATCTAATATCCCATCACAGGCCATTAGGCCTATTTACCATGAATGTTTAAAGATCAAGTAATTACCAAAATCACATTATCCCATCATACCATCTCCTCCATAAACTTATCGAGTAGAATCTTAAAACCAGATAGATCTTTTGCCCCCACTGCTTCCCTTGGAAGGCTATTCCAAAACTTCACTCCTCTGATGGTTAAAAACCTTCGTCTGATTTCAAGTCTAAACTTCCTGGTGGCCAGTTTATACCCATTTGTTCTTGTGTCCACATTGGTGCTGAGCTTAAATAATTCCTCTCCCTCTCCTGTATTTATCCCTCTGATATATTTATAGAGAGCAATCATATCTCCCCTCAACCTTCTTTTAGTTAGGCTAAACAAGCCAAGCTCCTTAAGACTCCTTTCATAAGACAAGTTTTCCATTCCTCGGATCATCCTAGTAGCCCTTCTCTGTACCTGCTCCAGTTTGCATTCATCCTTTTTAAACATGGGAGACCAGAACTGCACACAGTATTCCAGGTGAGGTCTCACCAGTGCCTTTTATAACGGTACTAAAACCTCCTTATCCCTACTGGAAATGCCTCTCCTGATGCATCCCAAAACCGCAGTAGTTTTTTTCACAGCCATATCACATTGGCAGCTCATAGTCATCCTATGATCAACCAATACTCCAAGGTCCTTCTCCTCTTCCGTTACTTCTAATTGATACGTCCCCAATTTATAACTAAAATTCTTGTTATTAATCCCTAAATGCATAACCTTACACTTCTCACTATTAAATTTCATCCTATTACTATTACTCCAGTTTACAAGGTCATCCAGATCCTCCTGTATAATATCCCGATCCTTCTCTGAATTGGCAATACCTCCCAGCTTTGTATCATCTGCAAACTTTATTAGCACACTCCCACTTTTTATGCCAAGGTCAGTAATAAAAAGATTAAATAAGATTGGTCCCAAAACCGATTCCTGAGGAACTCCACTGGTAACCTCCCTCCTGCCTGACAGTTCACCTTTCAGTAGGACTCGTTGTAGTCTTCCCTTTAACCAATTCCTTATTCACCTTTCGATGTTCATATTGATCCCCTTCTTCTCCAATTTAACTAATAATTCCCCATGTGGCACGGTATCAAATACCTTACTGAAATCTAGGTAAATTAGATCCACTGCATTTCC
This sequence comes from Dermochelys coriacea, assembly GCF_009764565.3. Classification (NCBI taxonomy): domain Eukaryota; kingdom Metazoa; phylum Chordata; order Testudines; family Dermochelyidae; genus Dermochelys; species Dermochelys coriacea. Next base: position 14,872,678 of record NC_050072.1, on the reverse strand, counting down.
TTTATCTAAAAAATCTGTTACTTTTTCAAAAAAGGAGATTAGGTTTGGTTGGCACGATCTACCTTTTGTAAAACCATGTTGTATTTTGTCCCATTTACCATTGACTTCAATGTCCTTAACTATTTTCTCCTTCAAACTTTTTTCCAGGACCTTGCATACTACAGATGTCAAACTAACTGGCCTGTAGTTACCCGGATCACTTTTTTTTCCTTTCTTAAAAATAGGAACTATATTATCAATTCTCCAATCATTCGGTACTACTCCTGAGTTTACAGATTCATTAAAAATTCTTGCTAATGGGCTTGCAATTTCAGGTGCCAATTCCTTTAATATTCTTGGATGAAGATTATGTGGGCACCCCGATTTAGTCCCATTAAGATGTTTCTGTTTCGCTTCCACCTCAGATATGGTAATATCTACCTCCATATCCTCATTCCCGTTTGTCATGCTACCATTATCCCCAAGATCCTCGTTAGCCTTATTAAAGACTGAAGCAAAGTATTTGTTTAGATATTGGGCCATGCCTAGATTATCTTTAACCTCCACTGCATCCTCAGTGTTTAGCGGCCCCACTTCTTCTTTCTTACTTTTCTTCTTATTTATATGGCTATAGAACCTTTTACTATTGGTTTTAATTCCCTTTGCAAGGTCCAACTCTACTCGACTTTTAGCCTGTCTCACTTTATCCCTACATGTTCTGACCTCAATTAGGTAGCTTTCCTTGCTGATCCCTCCCATATTCCACTCCCTGTATGCTTTCTGCTTTTTCTTAATCACCTCTCTAAGATGCTTGCTCATCCATCTTGGTCTACAACTCCTGCCTATGAATTTTTTCCCCTTTCTTGGGATACAGGCTTCCGATAGCTTCTGCAGCTTTGATTTAAAGTAATCCTAGTCCTCCTCTACCTTTAGATCCATAAGTTCTTCAATCCAATCCACTTCCCTAACTAATTTCCTTAATTTTTGAAAGTCAGCCCTTTTGAAATTAAAAACCCTAGTTGCAGATTTATTTTTGTTAATCCTTCCATTTAGTTTGAACTGAATTCGCTCATGATCACTTGAGCCAAGATTGTCCCCTACAACCATTCCTTCTATGAGGTCCTCGCTACTCACCAAAATTAAATCTAAAATGGCATCCCCTCTAGTCGGTTCAGCAACTACTTGATCAAGAAATCCATCAGCTATCGCATCTAGGAAAATCTGAGCCCTATTATTATTACTAGCACTGGTCCTCCAATCTATATCTGGGAAGTTAAAGTCTCCCATGATCACGCAGTTTCCATTAGTATTTACTTTATTAAAAACATTAAAAAGGGCTCTATCCATATCCAAATTAGATCCTGGAGGTCTATAGCACACCCCAAACACTATCGTAGGAGAGGCTTTACTAGTTATCTTCCCCAATGTAATTTTTGCCCAGACGGACTCTGTCTTATCCATTCCATCACTTCTTATTTCTTTACATTCTACCTCATCATTGATATACAATGCTACTCCACCACCTTTACCTTTATTTCTGTCTTTCCTAAACAGCACATACCCTTCAATACCTATAGTCCAGTCATGACTACTATTCCACCATGTTTCTGTTATCCCTGTAATATCCGGTTTCACTTCCTGCACCAGTAGCTCTAGTTCCTCCATTTTGTTAGCTAGGCTCCTCGCATTGGTGTACAAATATCTTAATTTTTGCTGTTTGGCCTCGCTCACATTTTGTACCCTATTAGGCACAGTCATTCTACAGCCAGTATAACCTATTAGACTAGTATCCACACCGCCCTCGCTCCTTATATACATTCTCCTACCCACGGTTGTATCCTTTCTTACTTCGTCTTCTTCCCTCTCAATGCTAAAATCTGGCATGGAGATTACCTGGACATCTCCCAACCATCTCCTCCTAATTCCTAGTTTAAAGCTCTCTTAATCAGTTGTGCCAGCCTTGATCCTAGAAGTCTATTTCCTTCCCTACTCAAATGGAAGTCCATCCCGAGAGAACTGTCCTCTGTCTGTGAATGCCTCCCACTGGCCATACATCCCAAAGCCCTCCTTATAACACCACTGCCTAAGCCATCTGTTGACAGTCATAATCTTGTCACACCTTTGCTGTCCTTCTCTAGGAACAGGAAGGATCCCGCTAAAGATCACCTGAGCCTCGATTTCCTTAAGCGTCTTCCCCAGCCTAGCACAGTCTCCCTTAATACTTTCGAGAGAGAATCTAGCTGTATCATTTGTTCCCACATGAAGGATAACTAGGGGATTCTTTCCCGCTCCCTTTAGGATCCTTTTCAACCTCAGGTCTACATCCTGTATCTTAGCACCCGGAAGACAGCACACCCTTCTATTCTCTGGATCAGCTCTAGTTACAGGCCTGTCTGTTCTTCTCAATAAAGAGTCCCCAATCACATAAACCTGCCTTTTCCTGGTGACAGTCTATTCTCCAGTCTCTCCCCTGTTCCCTCTGGCTTCAAGTTCTTTCCATTCCTATTTTCCCTTATAATCCTCTTCAACCCATCCTGTATCCTCCTGGGGCTCATATTTGGTGAAGTCTCCCTTGACTCTTCTGCTTTTCCTATAGGACTAGCTGCTCTTCTCTTCTTCTTTACCCTTCCACCTTCAACAAGTACCTGCTGAGCCCCTTCTTCATTTTCCAACTCTGCAAACCTGTTCCTAAGCTCTATTTCTCCTTCACTAGCCCATCTTTTCCTCTGCCTGGTTCTTTTAGTCACATGCTTCCACTGACCACTTTCCTCACCCAGTCTCCCCTCAAAATTCCCCAGCCCTGCTTCCATCTGTGAGTCTGAGTTTTTCCCTTCAGATACCTCATATCTTTGCTCCATCATCTGCTCAAACCCCTTCCTAAACTCAACAAGACTTTTCACCTGCATCTCCAAACCTTAGATCTTTTCCTCCATCAGTTCTATCAGACGGCATTTCATGCAGAAAAAACTCTTACTGGGTCCCCCCTCCAGGATCATGTACATACCACAGCTTCCACATCGAGTCATCCTCATTGTGTCTTCCACTACAGGAGTCACTCCCACAGCTGCCTCCGTATCTGTCATCGCCTTCCCACCTAAATCCTGTTAATCTGGGAAACACAAGTCACACCAAAAAGACCACCCCCCTCAGCAAAAGCAAACCCCAAACAAGCACCACAATACAAACTCCCCTTTCAAACTCCCACTCAAACTCCCCTGTTTACAGCTCTGTTTGCTAGCTTCTGTGCCGCTGCAGCTGTCTGTCCACTCACAGCTCTTCTGAGATATTCTAGGGGTCACAACTGGATCAAGTAGGTAAAGCAATGCCTATTCCATCCCCACTATAAGAAACATGGATGTGTTTGATTTAGGGCCATGGAAGTTATTTTGGGGAAAGATATATTGACACAGATTTTAAAACTAACAATGGGACTGATTTTCTTGTTTTTTAAGGGGAGAAAAAAACATCCCATGTATCTGGCTTATGGCCAGGCAAAATTCAGGGTTTGCGTCTGGGGATATTTATCTTCAAGCAAAGGACTTAGTAGCCCTTCATCCTACAGCACTGTCTGAACACTCAGTTGTGCCAAGTTGGGATTTGATTTTACCCTATGTATCTCTCAGGCCCATTCCAACCCTTAGTTGAAAGCACTACGAGTCTCAGTCACGGACCAGGAACCCATTGTGCTAGGCGCTGTACACATAAGAGACAGTCCCTACCCCAAAGAGCTTACAAGAGGAGAAGTGCAATAAGTGCCAAGTATTATTATGTATTTCTCTGAGCAGTCCATAAACTCTTTCCATATTCTATACACACACACACACACACACACACACACACACACACACAGAGTAATTGTCAAGTGGATCCCCTGCAATAATTAATGGCTCAATGAACAATGGTTCTCAACCACGGGTACATGTACCCCTGGCAGTACGCAGGGGTATTCCAGAGGGTACATAAACTCTAGATATTTGCCTAATTTTACAACAGGCTACATAAAAAGCACTAATGAAGTCAGTACAAACTAAAATTTCATACAATGACTTGTTTATAGTGCTCTATATACTGTACACTAAACTGTAAATACAATATTTATGTTCCAATTGATTTTATAATTATATGGTAGAAATGAGAAAGTCAGCTATTTTTCAGTAATTGGGACACTTTTGTGTGCTGGGACACTTTTGTATTTTTATGTCTGATTTTGCAAGCAAGTAGTTTTTAAGTGAAGTGAAACTTGGGAGTACACAAGAGAAATCAGACTCCTGAAAGAGGTACAGTAGCCTGGAAAGGTTGAGAGCCACTTGCTGCAGAATGACCCAGCTCTAGCACAGGCTGTGGTTATAGTCAGACCTTCTAAGAACAAGCTGTACACTAACGCAACATTCTTTGGCAGCAACTCTGCAAACCCCATTGCTACACCTTTGCCCACAGCGCAACTGAGGATAGTCCTACCACTCTCTCAACTACTTGCTTCCAAGGTGTAGGAAATTCAACCCCACTTTCTAAGCTAGGCACGTCTTTAAGAGAATGGCAAGTAAAGCAATGGGATGACTCAGGATCCCACTGAAGAGAAGGGCCATTTGGGACATGGAGTTTAGACCAGAGATTTCCCAGTGATGGAACTATTTAAAGCTGATGGTCATTCCCTCTCTGCACAGCCCCTTCAAAACACGCTGCAGTTGCTCCTTGTTACATTAGCTTTTGTATGCAAACAACACGCAGCTCAGTAATTCATTTTCATTAGATCAGGATGCTGCAGCATGTGGGGCAATCTGGGCACCCAAAAATCCCTGGACATTTGGTTAAACCTTGATCAGTGTGTGTCTACATAGCACATGCACCCTGTACATTATTTCAATAGACCCTCTGGCACACAAACCTTCATGTCAGCAGGGTACCTTCATGAGGGCAAAATGTGCAGATTAGACGGACTCTTACTCAACAAATACAGCAACCAGAGGTGGACAACACAAAGCACGGGGAAAACCCAGAGACGAATGACTGTACAACCAGGGTGGATAAAAATCAATGATTTTAAAAAAAAATTTTAAAAATTGGATTTTTTAAATTTAAAATTGGATTTTTTGATAAAATGCTTTTTGAGGAAAAAACCTATCTAAAGATAGTTTTAATTAATATACTTTATAGCTCAAAGATATCTCATCATGGAATAGGAATTATAAATTCTATAGTATGAGACAATATATTCATGTAATGTTTAAGAAAAGTTTTGTAAATGAGTTCCAGTAGTCTATAGATTAGAGGGATCCAAAGTTACAGGGTTCCATATACTTCTGTATAGATTATTTAGGTTAATCTTTCTAACTACCCAATGGGACTCAGTGCTCAGTCTAGAAGATACCATCAGAGATGCTTAGTTTTGCAATTCCCAAACTGTGGATGTGTATCTCCAGAGATAACATGCTTGTTAACAGCAAAAACATTTTAAAATAAATAAATAAATATATAGAGGAGTGATATAACAGATCTCAACTCTATTGTCCCTCTGCAAATTTGTGTACACAGAGTCAATCCCTTACCTCTCTCTAAAAGTGAAAAGTTTCAAAAAGTTCAATGAATAGATGCTTGTTGGGGGCGGAATAGATCTGGACAAGGAAAAGAAGTCTACAGATCAATGTGAGAAGCGAGAGACATATGCTTGTTTTGTTAAAATATTATGTTTGCTGTTGAAAAAAATATCCAGAATACCTAAAGCTTTTGTTTTAGTTAAATAACACAATTTAAATGTCTGTCTGGTGATGTTCTCCTCCTAATACAGCATGGCAAGAAAATCCTCCAAATATTAATGATTAACCTGTTGAATTGGAGATAGTTCACCTCCCAATGACTTCATAAATATTTGCTTCAGTTACCTTTGGTAAATGAAATAACCAACCACTCACTCATTTTCTGATATAGCTGTAAAATTAATCTGAAAAGTTTTCAAAATAAATCACTTAAAAATGCATAGTGTATACCTTCTAAACATGAAGCCTACATCTATCTCTGAGTTGGGAAGAATATGTATTAAGGTTATAACAACCAACAAGAATACACTATTATGTAGAAATCCATGATTAAATATAGTCTTCCTGACTAGTGATTTAAACCATGTTTTAAATCAATTTGATTGAGATCAAATCCACCCTGTGTAAAACCAACATCAAAGAGGAGAGATTGAGTCATTTCCTACTCCAATGTCCAAAACACAATAGAGTGCAAAGAAAACACTTCTTCAAGCTACCAGAAAGGAATCAAATTTCCCTTAAAAAAAAAAAAGGAAGAACACTGGATGTAAGACAGGGAGAAAGAGAACAGACAGAAGAGATAGCATCACCCTATCTAGCAGACTGCCACCAAATCGGGAACGGATATTAAAGGCCCAGTATCAAAATCCAAACACACTGCAAAACCATAGCCTGGGCAGATATTTCCTGTATTGTTTCTGCCTCTGACAGAGACAGAGTTCCTCTGTCCACGCTACACTCTAGCAATGTTCATACAGCTCGTCCGCTCGGAATTATTTTGAATTGCAGTTTATAATGGAGTATGCAGTGCTGCCCTCTCTTCTCTGTGCTGCATTGTCACCTTGGACTGCTGTCAAGGTGGCAACACTGCAAATAAAGTCCTGACAATGGAGGTGCGGGTGGGGGGGGGGGGAATGACACAACTTTGTTGGTTCAAAGGGTGATCATCAGGTGGCTCTGATTACTGCTGAGGCAAGTGAAGCTGCTGGCTTGGCAGCTGCTTGCTGTACAGCCATTTCTGGAAGTCCTGCAGCATGCACATGCGGATGCCTCCCAAATACTAACGCTTGATGTTGCACTGCCCAAAAGGATGCTCCTATGTGAACGAATCCCCATGGGAAATGAAAGAGGCGATGCTTCCTGCCTTTGGGGCTCTGTACACCTCCTCTGTATTTATACTTCTCTGCAAGGACAACACTTGCATGGACATGGACGGACACAGTCCAGCCTACTGAAAAAGCCTCAACCCAGTTCTGAAAACTCTCTCTCTCCGGCATGGCGTAACCGATTCCAAGTCCCTTTGGAATATAACTCAACTGCAATAACTGAGTCAGCTGGAGAGGATTACTTCCTCCTCCTTCATCACGGGCTTGCAAGTCTTTTCAGCGTGCTGAGTCCTAGTCTGGAGGGCGTGGGAACTGATCTCAGTCCTGAAATCCAATTCCCACAGAGGACGGTGCCTAGCAGTGCCACCAGGAGTCAGCAAGAAAGGACATACCCAGTCTCTAGCAAACTGTGCCAATAATAATTCTAGGGAAAGAGGGAACTGATTGATACATGTAATTCATATACTAAGTCACAATGCTTTTTTATTTGGTTTAAAGGTGAAATCTATGCAATTTCACAGGTTTAATGAAGTTCCATTCCCTTTGCTGGGGGAGATCATGTTCTCTCTGCTGAGATATCAGAGGATAAATACAAATCAGAGGCAGTTGTCACATTAAAAGGCAGCCTTTGTTTTGAACTGAATGTCTGAGTCAACACAATTCTAGCTAGTAGCTCCAAGACTGATAACAGGAGACAAGCAGAAAACAACCATTTGCCACTGCAGGCCATGAATCCTGGCAGATTTTTATTGCTAGCGGGCTCACAGATAGATGATTCCAAGAGGAATTTTGTACAGAAAATCCTTCTTTGTGGCTCAGTCCATCTCCTAAAAAGTGCTGCTTGCATAATAGCTCCTACGAGATTTGGGGAGGGGCAACAGAGAAGGAGCAGGGACAAATGTACCCCTTATTTTTACAGCATCTGGGTGAGGTTCTCTTCACCCAGATTCCCCTGAAAGAAAAAGCTGCATCTCCTGTCCCAGTCAGTCAGTTAACATACCACTTGACTTGGCTGCCCACGTCCCCCCGTCTTTGAGCACTTTGAAGATGGAGTAAAATTGGCAGGAAAATACAGCAGGCATCTATGCCACTGTAATTCATGACAAAATCTTAAGAGTTCTGACTTTGGCTGTGCCACAAACTCACTGGGTGGCCTTGGGCTCCTAAATACCTTATAAATCAGGCCTTAATTCCTACATATCTTTAAAAACATGGGCCACAGTGACTCTGGGTCGGAGTTTCCCTATCTGTTAAGATGGAAATGATAGTGCTGAGTGGCTACTTGCGATCATTGCCCCAGCTGGCTATGAACTGCACACAACATATCATTTGTGTTATTCCGCCTCCTTCTACCACGGTCTGTTTGCTTGTCTCATCCACTCTTATGCGTTCACTTTTACATCGTAAGCTCTTTGGGGAGTGGGCTGTCAATTTCTCTATAATAACATAACCATACTGGCTCAGAGCAATAGTCCATGTAGCCCTGTATTCTGTCTCCGACAGTGTGCAGTACCACAGCTTCAAGGAGAGTGTACAGAACAGGGAAATTTTGGAGAGATCCACCTGTCTTTCCCTCCCAACTTCTAGCAGTCAGAGGTTAGGGGCACCCAGAGCAAGGGTTTACATCCCTAACCACATTAATAGACCTATCCTCATGAACTTATTTAGTTCTTTTTTTAACCCAGTTATAGTTTTGGTTACCACAGCATCCCATGGCAATGAGTTCCACAGGTAGGGCCCTGCTCATAGCTAATTCAAAACCCATCATTATGTATGTGTAGCTGGGAATGTTTTTTCCAATGTGCACTACTTTGCATTTATCACTGAATTTCATCTGTCATTTTGTTGTGCAGTCTCCCAGTTTTGTGAGATCCATCTGTACCTCTTTGCAATCAGCTTTGGACTTAACTATCTTGAATAATTTTGTATCATCTGCAAACTTTGCCAATTCACTGTTCACTCCCTTTTCCAGATCATTTATGAATATGTTGAACAGTTCTGGTCCCTGTACAGATCTTTGGGGAACCCTGCTGTTTACCCTTTGTTTCCTGTCATTTAATCAATTACTGATCCTTGAGAGGACCCTCCCTTTTATCCCAAGACTGCTTAGGCCTGGTCTAACTGTGGGAGGGAAGGGGGTGCAAATCGATCTAAGTTACGCAACTTCAGCTACGTGAACAACATGGCTGAAGTCAACGTACTTAGATCGACTTACCGCAATGTCTTCACTGTGATAAGTCAACGGCTGACGCTCTCCCGTTAACTCCACCGCACCTCTCGCCCCGGTGGAGTACCGGAGTCGACAGGAGAGCGCTCAGCCGTCAATTTATCACGTCTGGACTAGACACGATAAATCGACCCCCACCAGCAATATAGTGACAATATAGTGCCGCTATACCATGTCCCATTATCATGATTTCACCAAGTTTCTGAAATGCCTATTGTAACAATATACTTGATTAATGCCAGACACTCTTGTTCATTCATTGGGCGCTGTACAAACACCAAACAAAAAAGATGCTCCCTGTCCCAAGGAAGCATGATCTCAACTGAGATCTTAGCTGTAGGAGCTACCAGACATAAAGAGTAAATAATGATTGAGAAGCATTTAAAAAAATTAATTAAAACTAGACCCCAAGAGCGATCCATGTTAAACAGGTGCATTGTCAGCTACAATAAACTCTTACTCCAACATAGGACCCTGCAATTGACTCTCCCCCAGCTCTTTGTTTACATTCTGTAGAGCCTCTTTTCATTCCATGAATTCTAGACTACCTGAATTCAATGCTCAAGTTAAGATTTCCCGCGGCATGTTATTAAATGAGTCTGTGAAACCTAGATACAGCCTGGCTACTCTGTGGTTTTATGTTATCCACGACAAATACAGAAAACATATCACCAGGCATCGAGAAAAGAGGCTTCCACTCTACATTGTGATTTCCATTCTAGCAGACATTTCCCCCCCACATACACACACACACACACACACACACACACACACACAATGCAGCGAAGGAGTGTTATTAAAATTCCTCCTTCAGATCCAGCCAGGAAGGAGCTGGATTCCTAGAGGGAGTGTGTGTGCTGGGACTTGGTACGAGCTCAGAAAAGCAAGGGAGCCTTGTATCTTGTGGTCTGAATAAAACCACGTATTATTGATCTACCACAGGATTTATGATTCCAAATAAATGGCTATGCTTGGACTGAGTGTGTGTATTCAGCCATCCTAGAAGCTACGCATCTGAAGCAAGCTCTGCATATATTAATCACATTTACCCCCTCCCCCCCCCGGCCTTGTATGTATTTAATACCTATTAAATTACTCCAACGCTGTTTAACGCAGAATCAGCATCATCACCTGGACCTGCAGTGCCAGTGTGTGGTGGGGGATTGGAGGGGGTTCAGCAAGGGGAAAGGAAATAGGTCAGTTCCTTTATTTGAAAGCAGACAGATGCTCAACTGGATCCTTCTAGACCACTGCAGCACAATGAAGGACAAGCTACCCACACAGCACAATACACACTAGGGCTGGAAAAGGCTTCCGTTTTAAAAAAGCAGGCAGGATTTATTTTTAAATGGGAGGCACCCTGGGGGGGGTGTAAACTAGGGGGCTGGTCCAGCAGCGAGGCAAGGAAAGCAAACTCCACGCCCAGTCCTTTGTAAGGCCTCTTCCTCAGGGCACGGTTTACGGGTTATTACAGCCCTCATAAACGAGTCACAGATGAAGTCGCTGGTCCTAATCGCCACAAAAAATGGTCCAATAAAAGATATTACCTCAGCCACCTTGTCTCTCTAATGTCCTGGGACCCACACGGCTACAACTACACAGCATGCTAATCCCCACAGGCATTTCTGGCCTCTACTAGGAAAGGGGGCGGGGGGGAACTCCCTTTCCCACTGCCCCCAGCTTCCTCTTCCTTATGTATCCCGCCCTGAAGAAGAGCTGTGTGTGGCTGGAAAGCTTGTCTCTTTCACCGACAGACGTTGGTCCAATAAAAGATATTACCTCACCCACCTTGTCTCAGCCAAATGATAGGCAGAGCTCTCTTAACCCTTTCCAAACTGCAGCTTTACTTTACTAATAGCACCTACCTCTTATACAAGGTGTTTCATTTGTAGCTCTCAAAGCGCTTTACAAAGGAGGTCTGGATCATTATCCCCATTTTACAGATGGGAAAACAGAGGCACGGAGAGGTGAAACGACTTATCCAAGGTCACCCAGCAGGCCAGTGGCAAAACTGGGAATAACCTTGGTCTCCTGGGTCCCAATCCAGTGCCCGATCCACTAGGCCACACTTTTGTGGCAGTGATACTTTACGCTTGTAAAATGCAGGTTGTATACACTGTGTCTGCAGATTTACCTGCCTCTCCCTTTATCTGTTAATTTCCACACTTTTCAACGCATGGGGTTTGGTTCAGTTTAAACTGTAACAATCCTTGGTGACACCCAACATTTTCACTGCAGTGGGGTTTGGTTGGATTGGGTGACTTCCCAGGGTGCCTTTTCTTTGAGGAGAACACTATGCAGTGCTGTATTTGTTTTCTCCTAAGCAATTGTGGGATGAAGCTGAAGTGGTTGCTGAAGCCGGTCTCAGCTGAAATCTGGGGGGCAGCGCACCCCACCTCTGCACCTCATGAACTGTGCAGAGCCCACACATTCATTTCAGACGGCACAGCCTAGGAACAGTGCCCCTCAGTGTATCTCCCTGCTGAGTTTCTAGGGTCCACACGGATGTTTGTTTACTATGAGATAAAGAAGTGAGACAGGTTGAGCTTAAGGGTGAAGGGAGAATCTGGGGAGGAGTGGCAGCAACAGTGGAGAAGAAACAGGCCTTGAGGAACCAAGGAAGAATCTGGGTTCTCTCTGCTCCAGAGCTTCCCCTTTGCCCTCATGCTCCCCCATTTCCTTCCCCTCTCAGAGTCTCCTACACTGAGGTCTGCAGCGTGCTGGCTGCTTCCATGGCGCTGGCTCTCCTCCTCATTTCCCGCTACTTCTATTGGTCCAGGCTCTACCAAAGCAGATGGATACAAGGAGGGGAAGCCTCTTCTAGGGGTCGCAGCTACATAACAAGGACCTGGAGGCGACGAAACAGCAGCCACCGTCAAGCTCTGGAGCCAGCAGTGCAGCTGGAGCTGCCAGCAGGACAGGAATTTGCATAACTCCATGGAAGGAAGAAACCTGGTACCACATGCAAGGGAGCAGGAAACTAAGCAGCAGGCAGAGAAAATATCAAGCAATAAGCATTCCCATACAGGGGGAGAAGGAGATCAATGGCAGAGTAACACCTACAGGGGTGGGGAGAGCGAGAGGAATAGAACAGATGGGAGGGAGAGGTGAAAATCCCCCTGTTCTAGAACAAGTATAGTAAACTACAGCCTGGGAAGGGCCAGGAAGGTGGTGAGTTGCTCTTACTGCTCCTCACTGTGTGTCTGTGTGCACCCAGTCTTCCCTACCTTCCATCGACCCAATGGTTTGTCTCATTCACCTGTTAGGTCTGGTCTTTTAGCTCTTAAGGACAGGAACAGTCATTTTCTGATTGTACAGCACCGGGCACAATGGCACCCAAGCTGGCTGAGGCCAATAGCCACTGCCACATTATTAGTTATTTGTCTTACTGCAGCACTTGAGAGGCCCAATTGTGGACCCCATCATGCCAGGCACTGTACAAATACAGAACCAAAAGTTAGACCCTGCCCCAGAGAGCTTACTACCTACGTACTGTACATGTGGAATAAGAAGAGCAAGAGGAGATGGAGAAAGTAACTTTTTCCTGATCATCACGTTAAAGACAGTGAAAATACGGACAGTCTAACAGTGCTGTAACACACATGCATGGCATGCACCCAAAGGGAGGACTTTCAACAACCATGAACAGGAGGATGATGTCCACTAGACAGACAATCCCTTTATTAATAGCGGTCAGTGCTCTGAGAGGGTGCGGGAACAGCAGCCCCAGTGGGTATTCTAAGGTCTGTATCAGCTACTAGGAGTACTTGTGGCACCTTAGAGACTAACAAATTTATTTGAGCATAAGCTTTCGTGAGCTACAGTGCACTTCATCGGATGCAGTCTCTAAGGTGCCTCCTTTTCTTTTTTGCGAATACAGACTAACACGGCTGCTACTCTGAAATCAGCTACTAGGTAACCTTTGCAAGGGCAGAAATAAATGTCCTGATGCCAGCTTTTTAAGAAGTGTGGGGGCAGAGGAAGTGCATTGGGAGGAGTGAAGAGGGAAGCCGGTGGAATATGGGGCATGTTATACAGCAAATGGATTTTATTTTCCCAAACATTTTTAATTTAAAAGCCTGCCCGGATCTGAAAAACTGTCAGCCACTAAATAATCACAGGGCAGATGCATCACAAATAAACACACATCAGTGTGGCTAGCGCTCAGCCGTACGCACTGTGGTTTTCCAAGTCATCTAAAATAATGCTGGAGTGGATAACTGCAAGTGCTGCTTCAGGAGGGCTCTGGAATAATAGTCTCCTGAATCTTGGTGGAACTGAGAGCCCAGATGCTGCTAATGGGCCTTTCAGCTCAACATGCCAAGCCCTTCTGAAGGTCATTCTCCCCTGGCAAATTAAAGCAGGGAACAGCGGGAGCAAATTAACCAGTGTACAGGGCAAGTATAGCATGTTACTGAGCAGTTTAACCAGTACCACCCTGCACAGAACAGCGTGGAATACGGAACCCAAAGAACTAGAAGGTGACCAGGAGTGGTTACTGTGCAGTTAAGAACTGGTGTAGCAGAGTTTAAAAAACAAAGAAGTCTCCTTGTCAGTCTGAAAGTACTTGCAGTTTGGGATGCTTGCGAGTTAACCCAGGATGAAGAGGGGCTGGATGGAGCAAGGGGGGAAAAAAAAAAAAAAGACTCCATCTCTGTGTGGTGCAAACACCATTCATTTGTGTTGTCGCAATTTTTCTCATTATTCTAATCCAGTTAGTCATTTGAGTTCGTTAAAAAGCCATATTTGGTTTACTGAATTTCAGGAGACATAAGCAGAGGAATAAGAAAAGGAGTACTTGTGGCACCTTAGAGACTATCAAATTTATTTGAGCATAAGCTTTCGTGAGCTACAGCTCACTTCATCGGATGCATCTGATGAAGTGAGCTGTAGCTCACGAAAGCTTATGCTCAAATACATTTGTTAGTCTCTAAGGTGCCACAAGTACTCCTTTTCTTTTTGCGAATACAGACTAACACGGCTGCTACTCTGAAAGCAGAGGAATGATGGGGGTCGTATTCCTTACTGTAAAATCACACCACTGAACAGTTACAGTTCACTGATAAAGAATCTTTCTAATCCAGGGTTTCCCAGTCTTCACAACTGACTCCCCTTTAGGGAAATGAACCGAATCACGACCTCCCTGCATCCCTGCTTTGTGTTATTAAAGGCCTACACACCTGAACTTATACAACAGTCCTTCACACCCCCACTTCCCTCAGGAAATGCGGATGTAGAGCTTCATAATAGGATGCTTCCTCTCTTTTCTGAGATGCTTTGATGAGCAGAGATATAGTCACAAGTACTGACATTTAAAATACCATCCCTGGTATCTGAGTCAGCACCCATAAAATGTGCCCATTCAACACCTCACAGCTCTTGTTTCTTGCTCTCTGAAAACTCAGGCAGGCATTGCTGCATCTGTTACATTTGGGTCACATTTTGAAGGTTTCTTTAGAACCATAACGGGTGGAGACTTATTTAATAGAAGGAAAAAAAGTCTGAGTTTCTAGAGAACAACTGAGAGACTGTCCGTGCCCCACCCCCAGCAAGCCCCGAGCAGCAAGGTCCCCACTTTGGGGACCACTTCTTCACTAAACCAAACCAAGCCTTGCAGATGTGTGCAGCAAACATATTTACAAACAAATATCTTGGGTATGTTCTTCGTGATAGTGCCATCAGCATTGTTCAGGTAAGGAAGTAGCGATCCACACAAACTGTAGCTAATCTTGATTTACATGGAAACAAGCCAGTTTGAGAATATTAGACAAAAATAGAGCTTTAAGATTGATATCAAGCTCTCCCAAAATGATAGCTGCTTCTCTTTAAACATGGAAAAAGATTAGCAAAACAGTATTTAAAGGTTACCTGCTAAATTGAAAAAAGAGTTGTGACTTTTTTGCTTCTAAATGATGCAGAAATAAAGCCTGAAAGATATTGTTGTTTTTTCCTCTACTTGTTTTTTATTTTAGCAGTTCAGGCTTGTCAAACCATGGAAGACTCTTGAACTATGGGGATTTAGTGATGTAATGACATTGCAAAAGACTGAAAGCTGAGCCATTAGGAAGGAAAGAATTTAAGTCAGGCTATTTAAAACCAAGTGATGGGGCAATTTCTCTGATCACTTGGGGTTTTAAAATCAAGAAGTATCACTGAAAATATGCTATAGTTCAAACAGAAGCGATGGGTTTGATGCAGAAATTACTGAATGCTGTTTGTTGAACTGCAGAAGGTCAGATTAGGTCAGCGTTTCTCAAATGTAGCCACAGTGGCTGCATGTGCCCACCAAGGGGTTTTCTTGTGGCCACAGCCTCCTGGGCAGTGATGGGGTGGGAGAGAAAAGCATTTACTCCTTCCCTGGGGCCACCAGTAGGGTTTGTCCCCCTCTGGAGCCACAAACACCAGAGGAGCTGGCAGCCAGTGTGAGTTCCCCCCTTTCCCAAGGGCAGTGGAGCTCGGGCTTCCGGCTTCAGCCCTGGGGCATTGGGTGGCAGCCTCCAGTCATGGGGCTTCAGGTTCTGGCCATAGGGCTTTGGGTTCCGGCCCACATCGCCCATGGCCCTCACTGGTGTCCTCAGCCCTCCATTGCCCCTGGCCCCCACTGCCTCCCGACCCACCTCTCCATTCAGAGGTTAATTTGTCCCCCGGCTTGCCAGGGCTGAGTAAATCTGCTGTGAAAAGCAATATTAACAAACCTATAAATATCAGTTTTCACATGAGCAGACTTAATTGCTAACAAGTCTTAAAAAAAATAACAACAAAAACAAAAAAAGAGAAGAACGTGCAAAGCACCTTGTTTTGTTTCTCTTCTGTTTAGAGCCAGTAAAGAATAACTGCACATTATTTTTATTACTGAGTCTGAAAAACACTCTACATAAATAAATTACAATGATTTGGACATGGATATGTGCATATTTATTTGTTTTTCCTAAAGTTAATTAAGTATTTTAGGAAAAATTGTCAGAGCATTCTAAGACCACCAAAAAATTTCTTGTGGGAACTCCTGGATTAGATGACCACAATGGTGCCTTCTGGCACTGAAAGCTATGAATCTATGAAAAACTTTGTTTCCCATGTATTTTTGCTAACCACCTTTTGACTTGGGTTCCTAATTAACACATGAGGGGAAAGGATACCTTTCCTAAGGCTTGTGAGAGCTCACAATGCTCTCCCCTGCCATTTCCAAAGAGTCCTCCAGCAAGGCCGTGGAATAGCGCATTCCTGATATTCCTCCAGTAAAGTCAAGCAGAAAAAAACCCCTCTCATTGAGTCTTTTAATTTCTTTATATATCATACAGAAGCGCAAAAAAAAAAAAAAGACAATTTTCAATAAACATTCTTGCCCACTGCTTGTAAGACAACAACAAAACCCCACTAAAGCCAAGCAGTCCACAGTGAAGGCAAGAACTTCATCCATGGCTCTCCCCAGTGGCAATAAAAAAGCAGAAATAAACCAAAAAAAAAAAAATAATCCCATCCAGGTCCTGAAAACCTAGAGCAGAAGATAAATGTCAGTCTAGCTGCCACAGAGGTGATGCCTATAGAAAACCTGACTACCGTTCGGCAGCGGGTGTGCTGAGCCCACTGCTCCCCAATCTCCCCCGTTGTCTCCCCTCTTATATTTAGATTGTAAGCTCTTTGGGACAAAGACCGCCTTTTTGTTCTGCATTCGTACAGCACCAGGGATCCGGGCCCAGGACAACAGCATTAGGAACTGCTGCAATACAAAAAATAATAAACTAAGGTCCACTAAAGACATATACGAGAAATCCTAAAGACACTGTCAACTAAAAATCCCCACACCGCCCTTTCCGAATTTTTCTTAAATTTAGCGCGGTCATAAATTACACCTAAGGTAACTTGAAATGAAGGATTTTACAGAAAAAAAATTGTATTATAGTAGCACCGAAATGGGGGTCTTACTGTTGGATTACCTATATGTCTTCAGTATGGGAATGTCTACACTGAAACTGGAAGCATGCCTCCCAGCCCAGGTAAGCAGCCCTGTGTAGGCAAGGCTTTAGCAGGCTAAAAATAGCTGTGTGCACACTGGAGCTCAGGTGGCTAGTCAAGCTTCCTCCAGTGCTTCAACATCCACACAGCTTTTCAGCATGCCAGCGTGAGCCCCACTAACACAGGTCTTTCTACCCAGGCTGGGAGACTCGCCCCTAGCTGCAGTGTAGGCATAGTGCTGCTGTGTGCACACAGGGTATGTTTTACTTGTGTAGTCAGCTCCTTTTATCCTTTTTAGTAGGTTGTTCCTTCTTTTCAAAAGACAGAAGTGATCAGATTAGGGATTAACATCTTCCATTAGCCCCTTTGAAGGGACACAATCCTCTCTGAACATCTCATCAATTTTTAAACATTACTCCAAATAATTCCGGGGACGAGATCCTACGGCTGCCCCTAATTCCCCTGCCATGCACGAAGAGCTGCCAAATGCAGAGAACAAACAAACCGAAGGAAAGCACAGTTTCGACTTCCAACACACAGTCACAGTCGCCTCAGGCATTGCTATTGTTACAAGTGAAAAAAACCAAGTCAGACTGTCCCTTTAAGTAAATTCTCCTCGCCCTGTTACACAATCTTTAAAACACATCAGCTGCTAAACTCATTTTTTTTTAAAAACCTGAGATGACAGATCCCAGTTGCCAAGCTTTCAAAGTAAAATGTTTGCAGCAGAAATATAACCCCCTTTAAAAAAAATCTAATCAGTTTAGCAGCATGGGATAACTTTCATCACCGCATGGAAGTAAAAAAAGAATTTCCCAAAGCCTCACAAGCCTCCATATTTTACCATAAAGCTTTCAGCTGAAGAACTGCTGCAATATTACAGACATAAATTACCAGACTAACAGCCTAGTTTCCCCATCTTTAAACCAGAGAAGAATTTAATCTACCATCTGTCTCCAAGTTCATCAGCTAACGAGGCAAAGGGTACCTATGCTGTTCCATATTTCGAGCTCTCCCGAAGTGAATACTATGTTTTACACCTGTAGAAGACATGGTCCATTAATTGCTAAGGACAATAGGTGAAATGCTGGCTCCATTCTTATAGCGTTAAGTCAGACAGACAAATGACACATATGGAAACTTTTTTCTATTAGTAGCATTCAACAGAGCAGCAACATCAACAGTTCCTGCTTTCTTTTCCTCTCTCATATAAACACCAAAGATGGTACTTATAATTGCAAAACTGAGACACTTAAATCTAATCCTCTCTTAATAATACAGGGGCGCTGTCTTACTGCCTCATTATTGTCAAAGAATACATAGTCCATGAATCTCTCTGAGACACAGCAAGAATTTGCTTCTGGCAAACTGACTTCCACCGCCTCCCTTTGCCAAAAAAACAAGAACACAAGAGCATTAGTTTCCTGTGAGTCAAAAAAGGCTTCCCTCTTCACAGCGACACATCATAATGTCAGAAGCACAAGGGGAAAGAGGCCACAAAATAATATTTAAAAGGATTCTCCCAAACCTTTTGTATTTATGGTAGATAAGCCAGAAAGGCAGAAAAACAGCAGTCTGACATATAAGGGCCACAAGGTGTGCCCAGGGAATTTAGGAGCCCAGGTCCCTATGGAAAGTCATTAAGCTGCTTTTGAAAATCCTCCTCATACATTTCCAAATGTCACTGATTTTAGGTTTCAGAGTAGCAGCCGTGTTAGTCTGTATTCGCAAAAAGAAAAGGAGTACCCGTGGCACCTTAGAGACTAACAAATTTATTAGAGCATAAGCTTTCGTGAGCTACAGCTCACTTCATCGGATGCATTTCAGTGCTCAACCAGAGACACCCTACGCCTGCATTTCAAAAGTGCTGAGCACCCCGCTGTTCCACATTGCAGTCATCCAAACATCATGTCACCTCAAATTAGTAGTCACTTTGGCCTCACTTGCTAAACTGAGAAGTAAAAGCAATAAGCCAGGAGAGTAACAGGTTAAGTTTCTCAGCAGGATACTGAAAGGAAAGACTCCTGGAGCTTACGTGATCAACTGGGCAAATCGGGAGGAAGTGGGTTGTGTGTGCAAAGCAAGTAGTTTCATAGCAGTCCGGAGAGATCTGCAGAGATGCACAGCAGCCACTTGTTCCTTCTTCAGCGTTGACCACAAGGAATCGCGATAATAAAGAGGAACATTTGATAAAAGAGAAAAGTCAGGGCAAAGTCATCAAAAAAGCCTTAAAAAAATAAAAACAACCCCTACATTTTCATCACACTAGATCCCCCTCCAAACCAGCTCTTAAAAGTGCGCATTCACGGAACAGGAAAACCATTATACGCTGGACATACAGACCAACCTTCTAAAACTGCCAGGAAAGCGTACTATCCAGATGCAGAGCCACACACACCATCATTACGAGACAAAAAATTGTGTTCTTCCGATTAAAACAAAAATCCACCGTTCAGCCCCCCCGGTTGAGCAGGGGAATAGATGTTTTACAAGGCTGATCTAGTTACAGTCCCCAAATCCAGCAGGTGTCATGCAATACCACTGTACTCTGTTGCAACGCTAGGAGACAAGGCACTGGGCTGGTAGTCAGGAGACCTGGGTTCTATTCTCTGCTTTCCCACCAACCTCTTGCATCACCCTGGGCAAATCCCTCCACTTCTGTCCCTCAGTTTCCTAAACTGCAAAATGGGGCTAATGATTAGAGCTGTCGATTAATCGCCGTTAACTCACACAATTAACTCAAAAAAAGTTAATCACAGGTTTAATTTCACTGTTAAACAATAGAATACCAATTGAAATGTATTACATATTTTTGAATGTTTTCCTACATTTTCAAATATATTGATTTAAATTACAACACAGAATACAAAGTGTACAGTGCTCATTTTATATTATTTTGATTACAAATATTTGCACTGTAAGAATGATAAACTAAAGAAATAGTATTTTTCAATTCACCTCACAAAGTACTGTAGTGCAATCTCTTTGTCGTGAAAGTGCAATTTACAAATATAGCTTTTTTTGTTACATAACTGCACTCAAAAACAAAAAAATGTAAAACTTCAGAGCCTACAAGTCCACTCAGTCCTATTTCTTGTTCAATCGCTAAGAGAAACAGGAGATAATGCTGTCCTCTTCTTATTTACAATGTCTCCTAAAAGTGAGAACAGGCATTCACATGGCACTTTTGTAGCTGGCATTGCAAGGTATTTATGTGCCAGATATGCTAAACATTCATATGCCTCTTCGTGCTTCCATGCTGATGCTTGCTAAAAAAATGTGTTAATTAAATTTGTGACTGAACTACTTGGGGGAGAATTGTATGTCCCCTGCTCTGTTTTACCCGCATTCTGCCTTATATTTCATATTATAGAAGTCTCAGATGATGATCCAGCACGTTGTTCATTTTAAGAACACTTTCACTGAAGATTTTGACAAAACGCAAAGAAGGTACCAATATGAGATTTCTAAAGAGCTACAGCACTCGACTCAAGGTTTAAGAATCTGAAGTGCATTCCAAAATCTGAGAAGGATGAGGTGTGTAGCATGCTTTCAGAAGTCTTAAAAGTGCAACACTCTGATGCGGAAACTACAGACCCCAAACCACCAAAAATGAAAATCAACCTTTGCTGATGGCACCCGACTCAGATGATGAAAATAAACCTGCATCGGTCCACACTGCTTTGCATCTAACAAAACCTATCATCAGCATGGACGCATGTCCTCTGAAATGGTGGCTGAAGCATGAAGGGACATAAGAATCTTTAGCATATCTGGCACATAAATATCTTGCGATGCCAGCTACAAAAGTGCCATACGAACACCTGTTCTCCCTTTCAAGTGACATTATAAACAAGAAGGGGCAGTATTATCTCCTGCAAACGTAAAAAAACTTGTTTGTCTGAGCAATTGGCTCTACAAGAAGTAGGACTGAGTGCACTTTCTAGACTTTAAAGTTTTACATTGTTTTATTTTTGAATGCAGTTTTTTTTACATAATTCTGCATTTGTAAGTTCAACTTTCATGATAAAGAGATTGCACTACAGTACTTGTATTAGGTGAATTGAAAAATACTATTTATTTTGTTTTTTACAATGCAAATATTTGTAATCAAAAATAAATATAAAGTGAGCACTGTACATTTTGTATTCTGTGTTGTAATTGAAATCAAAATATTTGAAAATTTAGAAAAACATCCAAAAATATTTAAATAAATGGTTTTGTATTATTGTTTAATAGCGTGATGAATCATGATTAATTTTTTAATCGCTTGACAGTCCTACTAATGATTCATTCCTTAGTAAAATGTGTGAGGTTGATGGGGGGGGGAAGCACTATATGCTATATGTATGAGCTACATACTATTAATGATTATTGGAAGACAAGAAGCACATTTGCTACATGCCCTCCAGGGTTGGAATTCTGCTACCAGTGAAATTTGCTTTCAATTTGTTCATCTACCTGCCGAAATTGCCACGTACTTATTAGTGTAGGAGCATCTCCAAATATGACATTTTAGTAAAAGCATGCACATCATAAGATTGGCTTTGAAACTGGACTGCCCCTCAGGTGTCTGCATGTGCAGCTATTAATATGCCAAAAGTGCACATGCAGGCAGTAAATTTAACACCCACACAGAGAAGCAATTGCTTTTTCATACACAAAATCCAATTCTCTCAACAGACCTGGCACATGCAGTTACTAATCGAGTGCATAAGCTGGTGCTGGCGCATAAGAAGTGCCCTTGCACAAGTGGCCGTGGTGGTGATGTCTCACTGAAAACACCCCAAGCAA
The DNA here is from genome assembly GCF_009764565.3 of Dermochelys coriacea. NCBI lineage: Eukaryota > Metazoa > Chordata > Testudines > Dermochelyidae > Dermochelys > Dermochelys coriacea. The sequence goes on along the minus strand of NC_050072.1, from coordinate 14,850,866 downwards.
AATTAGCCCAATGAGCTCCACTAGTGTTTTATAGTTCAAATTGTTAAAGGTACAAACAGTAATGTTCTCATCTAACACAGTGATGTGATTATGAAAGCTGATGTCAAACCACACACTTCTCTACAAGTTTTCTGCTTTTGCTTGGGGAACTTGGATTCCTGCAGTCACTAAGCTTTCCATGCCAGATGCAACAGTATTTAGAAAAAAGAAAAGGAATACTTGTGGCACCTTAGAGACTAACAAAAGTGTTTGAGCATAAGCTTTCGTGAGCTACAGCTCACTTCATCGGATGCATGAAGTGCATCTTCACCAGCTCCTCCGTCTGCACAGGAAACTTAGGTCTTGTCTACATTACAGACCTACCTATCGCAGAATAACTATGTTGCTCAGGGGTGGGGAAAATCCACACCCCGAAAAATGTAATTATATTGACCTAACCCCTGTGTAGACAGTGCTATGTCAGCAGGAGAGCTCACCTGTCGACACAGTTAATCCACCTCACTGATAAGCAGTAGCTAAGCAGATGGGTGAGCTCTCCCCCATCGGCTTAGAGGATAGGGTTGCCAACCCTCCAGGATTGTCCAGGAGTCTTCAGGAATTAAAGATTAATCTTTAATTAAAGGTTATGTCATGTGATGAAACCTCTAGGAACACATCCAACCATAACGAAGACCCTCTAATAAGGTTGCCAATTTAAGCACCATAGCAGCTCAGCCACATCAATACTTCATTTTAAGTGTAAAGGTGCCCTGAGGTTTGCTGCATTGCTCCGAATCACTTGAGCAATTGCTGCATAACCTACTTGCCATTTAGTGGACAGCGAGGCTAAAAAATATATCAGGGCAAATGCTAAGACAGCTAGGAGCAGCTGTTGCTTTATAAAGGTTAGTGTGTGGCTTACCCCTGCCCATCAACTATTCCCAGTTCAACACTTACGTCAAGGATCACGATACCCAAGTATTCCTAGGAATGCAGGACAACAGCACAACAGAACAAGTTTGCACATGGGTCAATTCAGGTACGAGTTTCAAGGATCAAGACTTTAACAAGAAAGCCAACAGGATCAAATACATGTAAGAACCAAGACCACTAGCCCTAATGTTCTCCCCCATTTTCAGTTTGAAATGATTGTCCTCCTACATGTAATCAGATGGATACATGTGTCTTCCTTAGGATCCAAAGCAATGTATCTATAGAGTATGTATTTTTCTTTCCCCCAAATGGCCATGAAGCCAAGAGAATGAGTAAACCCAACCTATTTTCTGATTATATGAATGAGACATTGCAATCATGTTCAAAACAGATGACAATACAGTGCACTTCTATAGGGCATTTCAGTAGAGCATCTCAAAGCACTTTACACATACTAACTATCCAAGGCCCTTGTAAGTAAGGTAAGGAATGGGTCTCCTACCAATGAAATGTAGCCACCTCTGAACAACGCCATGTGGCAATTTAAATATCATCAATTGGGGAGGATGGGGGATTAAGTTTGAGCTGTAGCTCACGAAAGCTTATGCTCAAATAAACGTGTTAGTCTCTGAGGTGCCACAAGTCCTCCTTTTCTTTTTGCGAATACAGACTAACACGGCTGCTACTCTGAAACCTGTCTGGAAAAGGTGCTTACCTCCAATAGTTACAAGTGGCACCGAATATATTTGAAAGAAAACTTAACAGAAAACTCTATATTATTACATTAAATTTACTTTGTGTATGGACAAGTTTGCTGTTTGCCTGGCACAGTCAGTTTCCTCCTTGCTGGAAATCCACTTACAAACTTCAGCAAGGGAGAAGAAAACCTTTTGTACATTATTTCAGAGAATTTATTTTAAACAATTCAGGACATGTTATTTAAAGTGCAATTTAAAAAAATAAAAATCAAATTGACAGGGTTCCTTTAAAAGAAGATGGGAAGAATTTCACAGGAACTGCAGAAGGAGTTTATGGAGATAGATTTCAATTGCTCAAGCTGAAATTGGTTCCTAGGTTAAACACCCTCAAGCCCTATAGTTCTTGCAAGAGTAGCCATGGTCTTGGACAAGAATGGTCAGGACTTCAGTTTTACAGCACAGCTGAAAGACTTCACTCACACAATAGCACAGCTTCCCTTGCCAGCAGGCAGAGCACCCCTTACTCATAAATGCCAAGGCTTGCAAGATTACATTCATTTACTCCCCAGATAGTGTTGGCGAGAAGCTGTTTCTCAAGTAAGGAGTCTGGGCCATCAGTGTCCGCAGAAAACAAATTTTGGGGTTTTTTACAAGTTAAATTCCTAGCTTTTACAGTTGCCAAAATAACCTTCCCAACATAACGACACTGTATTGCATTCCTGACAATCTGACAACCTGAAACTACCAATAGCTCTGAGGGGTGTAAACTACCCCTCACATCATTTTAATTCATTATTGACTCTGAAACCTAATGGGTATGTGTAAATATGAACATTGCTAATCGCTTCAAGGCTGATCAGCTTAGCAGAAGGAAACAGTCAGATAATGTGCTTGTCCGTCATTACTGGAATTTAAACATATATGAATCTGCTGTAGGATATCTTGTCAACAGCACCAAGGTGTAATCATGTCAACTTCAGTTTGCTCCTGCTTAGGAAGGCAGAGAGCAGCAGAGGCAGGTACTGGAGTTACAAGGGAAGGCACCCAAAATGAGAAGCTGGAGGAGAAGGTTAGAGTAGCAGAGACTTACCCTTGCAGCAGTCAAGAGGATGGAAGAGGGTAATGGTAGTGGAAACACTCCCCCAAAAAACAAAACTGTGAAGCTTGGAGGGACAATAAAAAAAAAGAGAGAGAGAGAGAGAGAGAGAGCGCAAAAGAGCATGCATTTCCCTTCCAGAAGCAAGAGCTGGGAAAGAGTCTGCAAGACAAAGAGTGCAATGAGGTCACTTAGCACCTTGCTAAGAAGCCAGCCCCCTTCCTGCAACTCACAGTGGGACTCAGTACCCCACAGCTGTCCCATTCTGTATTTGGTATCCATCTCTGGCTATAGCAGCTATCTGGTAAATTTTCAAGCTCTGACCACTACTTTCTGCAGCAACTTGGGTTTCCCCTAGAAGATTCCCATCCCATTAGCAACCCAGTCTGATCCTACTCAGCAATGAGATTGCAGTTCCAGGTGGAATGGCGGTAGATGCTCTCACAGAGGCCTCACTGCAAATGCATAATGTACAGGTTTGTGCTATATAGCAGGACACTTTGAATTGGTTTCCTCCTAAACAATTCCTGAAGTCTCACAGAACCCCATGTACGAGAAAGTAAGGTAAACTTCAGCATTAGCAATATTAAATGCATGACACCTTCCAGAGTGGAACTTGTACGCAGAGGGCTGAATTCTGACCTTAGATACACATCAGTGGGATCTCTGTGCACGTGTCCAAGCAGAGCTAATACACAGGACATTGCATTCAGAGGCAGAGTTTTAAATACAAACACAGCTTGAGTTCCCTTATGAACGCAACATTTGTACTTCAGCCAAGTGTAACATGCTTAGCCTGATCACACCTCTCTATGCAAGTTCTACTGTGGGCCTGGAGATATGAAATTCAGTGCAGGGCTTCTGCTTCTGGGCTTCTGTGTCAGAGAGAGATTTTGCATCCAGACTGAAACCTTTTACCGTCCTTCAGGGTAAAAGTTTTAAAAAAACACACTAATTTGTTCGAGATAAAGTGTAAAAACCATTTGCTTCTCAGAGGCGTAAAATCATTGCCAAAGAAAGCAACCCACTGCATCATGCAGGAATCCCTCAGTCAATGCAGGATCCTGCGTTGCAATGGGCCACATTCTCAGCTGGCATAAAGGGACACAGCCAGTGCAGCTCCTGATTCACACCAACTGAGACACTCCACAGATTTTAAGACCAGAAGGAACCACCAGATCATCGAATGACCTCCTGTATAGCACAGGCCACCTCCACCACGCAGCGCCCACACAGCAAAGCAACAATCAAAATGAGACCTAAGCGTTACAAGCCCCAGGAGACTAGACTACTGTGTGCCACTACAAGGTGCACCAACGCCTGAGGCCCCCGCAATGGCAACAAACTGGTTAAAAAGAGATATACCCAGATAATTCCGGCAAGTGACCCATACCCACAAGCTGCAGAAGAAGGCGAAAACCCCACACGGTCACTGCCAATCTGACTTCTAGGAAAATCCCTTCCTGACCCCACATATGCGGATCAGTCTTACCCTGAGCATGCGAGCAATAACCAGCCAACTAAGCACTTGAGAGAGAGAATGCTCGGTACCACCTCGGAGCCCTGGCCCATCTCCCCCATTGTCCTATCTCCAGCTGTGGCCATCTCCGGATTCTTCAAATCAGCTAGTCTGACTCTGTGTATAACACAGGCCATAGAATCTCACGCATTTACCCCTGAACTGAGCCCAATAACTTATAAACTTTAAAAATAATAATACTGGCTTGCCTATGGCTTTTACATACACACACTACAATAATTCAGTGAAAGACTGAACAATGACAGAAGTAGAATAGTACACCGTAGAAGCCCAGAAATCATCATATACATTCTACACAGAAAGAAAAGGAGGGCTTGTGGCACCTTAGAGACTAACAAATTTATTTGAGCATAAAAATATGGAACGCTTCACGAATTTGCGTGTCATCCTTGCACAGAGGCCACGCTAATCTACTCTGTATCGTTCCAATTTTAGAAGATTAGCATGGCCCCTGAGCAAGGATGACACGCAAATTCGTGAAGCGTTACAAATTTATTTGAGCATAAAAATAAATATGGTAGTCTCTAAGGTGCCACAAGTCCTCCTTTTCTTTTTGCGGATAGACTAACACGGCTGCTACTCTGAAACCTGTCATTCTACACAGAGAAAACCTGGATTTCATCAGGTAAAATCCTGGTAGTCTGACTGATCCAACTCTCTTGATTTCAGTGGAATTATCAAATTTACACCAGGTTAAGTGAGATCAGAATTTGGCCCTCTAGGAAATCAGTCTACAGTAGGAATATGAATAGCTGCTGATCTCGGATACCAGTGATACTTTTCCTTCCTCATGCTAGATGACATTCAGTTGTTTTGCTGTTGGGGTCAAAGGGATAAAACCTTTGGCAATAGCAACTGAGAAAGGAACAGCGGGCACTTTTTACTGACAGGGATTTGTGAATAGCAAGACATTTTCCTCATATTCTATCTTGGTAGCGAAATCTGCAAAAGAAACAACTGCAGAGACCCCATCATTTTTACAGGAAGAGACAAGAAAGAATCTTTCACTCTTTCTGTCACATATATGACTAGTAGACTCTAAAAAAATGGTTTCTGACTCTATCCTAATCTAATAAAACCATCCAAGGCAACGTCACTGAGGTTCTGTGCACACAGTCATCTGCAGTAACTGGAGACAACCCTAGACTTGTTCTTCTTATTTACGGGCACTATTTCCTCTAAACTGTGTGCGTGTGCACGCGCACACAGATCCTAAACCCCGCACACATGGCAAAACATCGCGCACACAAAAATTTGCACAGAAGAAATTTTTTGCGCCCATGGCCTGTCCAAAATTAGAGGGAAGATTGCTTACGGGGTTGTTTGAAGATTCCCCCAAATAGTCCTTACATTAAATTATAAAAGATCATAGAGGAGTTTTAAACTAAGGCCTAGGGGAAAGCTGGCAGGTGCAGAGGAGCACACAGTTCAGACACAGACATCCCTTTGGGGAATATTCTATATCCTAGTTAAAAGGAGAGGATAGAAATTGATAAAGTACAGGTTGGAACTGAAGAGAAATGGTCAAATTGAAGAGTACCATTCAATTACATTACAGGAAGGCAGACAACTAAATACTGACAAATTTTATAAGTGCTTGTATAAAAATGGAAGAAGTCTAAATACTAAGATGGGTGAACTAGAATGCCTGGTATTGAGTGAGGATATTTATAGAATAGGCATCACAGAAACTTGCTGGGACGATGATAATCAATGGGAGACGGTAATACCAGGATACAAAATATATAGGAACGACAGAGTAGGTCATGGTGGTGGGCAAGTAACACTAAATGTCCAAGAAAGCACAGAGTCAAATATAGTAAAAATCTTAAACAAATCAAACAGTACCATAGAATCTTTATGGATAGAAATTCCATGCTTGAATAATGAGAGCATAGCAGTATCGACCACCTGACCAGAATCGTTACATGATTGTTAAATGCTCAGGGAGATTAGAGATGCTACCAAACAGAAACCCCCAAAATAATGGGGGATTTAAACTATCCCCATATTCACTGGGTACGTCACCTCAGAAAGGGATACAAAGATAAATCTTTTAGACACCATTAATGACTGCTTCTTGGAGCAGTTTGTCCTGGAACCCACAAGAGGAGAGGCAATTCCTGATATAGTCTTAAGTGGCACAAAGGATCTGGTGCAAGAAGTGAACTGCTTGGTAATAGCCACCATAATAACAACAATGAGTCTGGTGGCACCTTAAAGACTAACAGATTTATTTGGGCATAAGCTTTCATGGGTAAAAAACCACTTCATCAGATACATGGAGTGAAAAAGACGAAAGTTTATGCCCAAAAAAATCTGTTAGTCTTTAGTCTTTAAGGTGCCACCTGACTCCTTGTTGTTTTTGTGGATGCAGACTAACACGGCTCCCCCCTGCTACTAGCCATCATAATGTAATTAAATTTAACATCCTCATGGCGTAGGGGGAGGGAAATATGAAAGAAACCCATCACAGTAGCATTTAACTTTAAAAAGGGGAACTACACAAAAATGAGGAGGCTAGTTAAATGGAAATTAAAGGAACAGGCACAAGAGTGAAATGAATGCAAACTGCATGGAAACTTTAAGTGTCTGGGTAAGTGGTGTAGGGTATAGGGCTTTGGTTTTGTGGAACATTGGTACACCACCTGTGGCGTGAGGGAGCTGTATAATTCGGATGGCCTCCTCCCCAGTAGAAGAGGGACTAATCTCCTTGAGGATAGGCTGGCTAGAGTAGTCAGGAGGGCATTAAACTAATAGCAAGAGGGAGGTAAAAAGAAGGAAAATGTGACCACCCAATTAGCACAAAATTGAGATGTTACGAACAAAATTAATCAAGGAACCAAAGGACATGAACAGAAGTAGTTCTTAAATTGCCTATACACCAATGCTAGGAGCCTGGGTAACAAAAAAGAGGAAGTGTAATCGCTCATTTCAGAGCATAAACTCAATCTAGCTGGTATTACTGAAACCTGTTGGGATGATTCGCACCATTGGAACATTAAAATTAATGCCTATAATTTAGGACCCTGTCAAATTCACAGCTATGAAAAACGCGTCATGGACCATGAAATCTAGTCTCTCCCGAGAAATCTGGCTATTGTAGGTGGGTTGCAGTATGCCACCCTTACTTCTGCGCTGCCTTCATAGAATATCAGGGTTGAAAGGGACCTCAGGAGGTCATCTGGTCCAACCCCCTGCTCAAAGTAGGACCAACCCCAACTAAATCATCCCAACCAGGGCTCTGTCAAGCCTGACCTTGAAAACCTCTAAGGAAGAAGATTCTACCACCTCCCTAGGTAACCCATTTCAGTGCTTCACCAAAAGTGAAGATGGCATGGTATGATATTGCCACCCTTCTGTGCCGCCGGCGGGCAGCAGCAGAGAAGTAAGGATGGCAATACCATACCATGCCGCCTTCACTTCTGCACTGTTGCTGGTGGTGGCGCTGCCTTCAGAGCTGGGCTCCCAGCCAGCAGCCGCGACTCTCCCGCTGCCCAGCTGTGAAGGCAGCACAGAAGTAAGGGTGATAATACCATGACCCCCACCTCCCCATAATAGCCTTGTGATGGAGCCCCAGTTTGAGAAACGCCGATTTAAGTGTTTTACATATTTATATTTTTAAATACATATTCATGATTTGTGACAACACTGAAATTTAAGGTTTAAATATCGGTAACCGTGAAATTCAAGATTTTTAAACTGCTACGACCACGAAATTTACCAAAATGGACTGTGAATTTAGTAGGGCCCTACCTATAACCTATTTAGAAAGGCTCAAGTGGGCAAAAGGGAAGGAGGAGTGGCACTCTATGTCAAAATGGCATTACCGGCTTCTCAGTCACAGAATTCTGGGGGGGAAAAAGGCCCTGAATGCTTATGGATCAATATCCTAACAGATAAAGCAAAAGATGGGGTACTAGTTGGGGTTTGCTAGAGAGCACCAAATCACGGTAGGGTACAGGATAACCTCCTCCGTATGCACCTGTCTATAATGCATAGAGGAAAAAACCGTGTGATCATGGGGGACTTCAAATTGACTGGCATATGCTGGAGGTCTCATGCTGCCAGTAAAGAAACATCCTTGGAATTTCTAAACATTATAGATGACAATTTCCTAACTCAAAAAGTGTTGCTGCCAACACAGAGGAAGTCTATGTTAGACCTTGTCCTAACAGATAAAAAGGAACTGACCACAGAACTAAAAATTAATGGTAGCCTAGGTACAAGTGAATGTAACTTGATCACATTTATAATGTGCAAACAGAATAAAGTTCAGACCAGTAATACACACACTTGGTGCTTTAATAAGGACAATTTTACAAAAGTGAAAACAATTATGAGCCAAGTCAGTTGGGAAGAAGAATTTAATAAAAAAAATGTTAATTATAACATTACCAGATGCCCAAAAAGCCACAATTCCACAACTGAGGAACATGGTTAATAAACCAATTGGTCTAGAGGGGAAATGAAGGCAGCTGTAAAAAATAGAAATGACTATAACAAATGGAAGAAAGAGGAAGTTGATAGTAATGAATAGAAATTAGAAGTTAAGAAAATTGTAGAAAATTGATAAGGCAATCCAAGGGACACAAGGACAAATCTATGGCTACCAAACTTAAGGACAGTAAGAAGTTTTGTTAATATATTAGGAACAAAAAGAATCCTGACAATAGTCTTGGTCCACTGCTAGATGGAAGTGTTAGAATTATCAATAATAATACAGAAAAGGGAGAGGTATTCAATAGATATTTCTGTTCTGTATTTGGGGGGAAAATAGATGATGCAGTCTCATCATATAGTGATGATAGTACACTTTCCGTTCCACTTGTACCTCTGGAGGATGTTAAATAGAAGCTACTAAAATTAGACATTTTTAAATCAGCAGGTCCAGAAAACTTGCATCCAAGAGCTTTAAAAGAGCTGGCTGAAGAGCTCGCTGAACCATTAATGTTAATTTTCAATAAGTCTTGAACACTGAGGAAGTTCCAAAAGACTAGAAGAAAGCTAATGCCGTGCCAATTTTTAAAAAGCGTAAACAGGATAACCCACGGTATTATAGGCCTGTCAGCCTGACATTGATCCCAAGCAAGATAATGGAGCACCTAATAAGGGAATAAAGGAGGGTAATGTTATTAATGCAAATCAACATGGATTTATAGAAGACAGATTATCAAACTAACCTGATACCTTTTTTATGAGATTACACATTTGATTGATAAAGGTAACAGTGTTGACGTAATATATTTAGACTTCTATAAGGCATTTGACCTGATGCTGCACGACATTTGGATTAAATGGATTAAAAACTGGCTAAATGATAGGTCTCAAAATGAAACTGTAAAAGCGGAATCATCATTGAGTGGGTCTGTTTCCAGTGGGGTCCCGCACGGCTCTTGATCCTATGGTATTGAACATCTTTATCAATGACCTGGAAGAAAACATAAAATCATCACTGATAAAGTTGCAGATGACACAAAAATTGGGGGAGTAGTAAATAATAAAGAGGACAGGTTACTGACTTAGCTATTTAGATTGCTTGGTAGACTGGGCACAAGCAAACAATACATTTTAATATGGCTAAATGTAAATGTATACATCTAGGAACAAAGAATGTAGGGCATACCTACAGGATGGTGGACTCTAACCTGGGAAGCAGCGAGTCCAAAGAAGATTTGGGGATGGAGGTGGATAATCAGCTGAACTTGAGCTTCTAGCGTGTTGCTAGGGCCAAAACAGATAATGCGATCCTTGGATGCATAAATAGGGGAATCTGAAGTAGAGAGGTTATTTTACCTCTATGTTTGGCACTCGTGCGACTGCTGCTGGAATACTGTGTCCAGTTCTGGTGCTCACAATTCAAGAAGGGTGTTGATTAATAGGAGTGGGTTCAAGGAAGAGCCAGAAGAATGAGCAAAGGATTAGAAAAATGATTTATAGTACCAGACTGAAGGAGCTCCATCTATTTAGCTGCCCTTTGACACAGCTCCAACAATCCTGCTCCAAGCAAGGTGACAACTAGCCCCTGATCCTGTCCCACAGGCGTCAATGACAGAACTCCCTAAAGAGGGTGGATGGCTTTTTTAACCTAATGGTAAAGTTAGGCTTCAATATCCTACACTGTTGATATTTATCTAAGCCCCCATTAGCCCAATACTTGTGCCACAATGCTTTATTAGCATAGGTAGGATCCAGACATGCTTTTATTTTGCTGGAAATGGTATGGCAATACACTACAGCTATTATTACATGCTTTAGCAGAGCACTGACTTTGGCCTATACTACATGTTACAGGGTATTCATCATTTTTCTACTGCTTTCAAATCATTGTTTTGTTTTCTTCAGAAAAAATGACTCCTGCTTTTAAATTAATGGGAATTAGGTTTAATGCAAAATTCACATCTTCACAGGAGGATTCATCTAGTCATAAAATAATGGGGGGCACTCCTTGAAGGTCAGCCAGGCATCCATAAATTCAGACCTATCCTTCTTGAATCAAAGAATAATTGGGCTGGAAATCAGCATTAAAAGCTTTTTTTGGTAAATTTCCATACTTCAGTTTTAGAGAAAAATCGTGAGTGGGGAAAATCAATTTGCAAAAGGAAGCAGTGCTATGTAGTGGTTAGAGGGGCTCATGAATCAGGAGACCAGAGTACGGTGCCTAATTCTGCCATGTGAACCGTGGCTATATCATTTAGTCTCACTGTGCCCCTATCTGTGCAAATGGAGATAATGCTCTGCAAAATGCTTTCAGGTGCTCAGCCGAAAGTGCACATCATTGCTTCATAACCCCAGACAAGGCTCTTCCTTCCTGTGCGCCCCAGAGGAGAACAGGAAAGACGTTCTGGCGGACAAGGCCTGGGACCCGCAGGCAGGGCGCCTGGGTTCTCCTCTGAGTTCTGGGCCAAGTTACAATGTCTCTGCTCCCCCACCTCTGAAAGGGGGATAAGAATCCTCAGGCCTGTGCAGAGCGCAGTGCCATGGGACACACGCAGGAGCTACATTGTACCGCTACATTTCATTCCTCCCCACATGCAAACCTAACTGGCCTGAGCACGCCCTGGACTCTAAAGCGGATGGACCCCATCTCCTCGCAGGCATTTCAGGGTCCGCCAGGCGGAGAGAAACCGGACCCCCTGTAGCATCATCCCTCCCCCCCCCCCACCGCAGGGAGCACAACCAGCCAGAGCTCGCGGGGAGTTGGAGCTGCTGGCACGTAGTGCCAGGGGGGGTTTCTAAGGCAGGGCTGGGGGGGGGGGTCAGGGCGGCGGAGAGCTGCAGCTGCCGCCCGTGGCAAGCGCCTGGCCTCCCCCACCACGGCAGCAGCGCCGCCAGCCAGCTACTATGTCCCTTTCCCCCGGGGCTCCCACCCGGCTCCCGGGTTCGGAGCCTTTGTCCGGCCCTGCGCCGCGGGGGGGACGCCGCGGGGGCGACTCGAATCAGCCGGAGGTGCCAGAGCCAGGGGGCGGGGGGTCTCTCCCAGGCAGCCGGGGCCGCACCCAAATCTAGGCAACCCCGGCTCGGGCGGCGCCAGCCCATTCATCCAGCCGCAGATCGCAAGCACCACTCGCGGGCAGGGGTGAGCAGCGGGCGGGCCCGACCCCCTTTAATTCCTACAGCATGCCGCAGGTAACACCCGAGGGCGGGGCGCTGACATGGAGAGCTGCCACGGATGGGGGGCGGAAGGAGGGGCAGAACAAAAAGCCATCGAGGTGGATATAGATCCGCACCCAGAATGTCATCGCCTTTGCCCGCAGATGGGCAAGGGATGTGGTTAAGGCGAATCGGGAATCTACCTCGTAAACCCCAGCCAAATTGTGATCCCACACACCCACCTCACTAGCTCCTGTCTGTACCAACACTCAGTTAGTTAGGGTTTGCTTTATTCCTCTAAAAACCTGTATACAGATTAAGCCCACTTCGGATCGCTGTGTGCGCACACACTGCCTAATTGCAATATATTAATAGGATCCGAATTCAATGCAGGAAAAGGCACAGCTAGCCAACCCAACCACAAGTTGCTTAATTCTAAGTAACCACACACACAAACCCCACCACTCTCTAAAGCAGTTGGGTTCAGTGGAAACTAAAAGGATTACAAAAAGAAAAGGAGGACTTGTGGCACCTTAGAGACGAACAAATTTATTAGAGCATAAGCTTTCATGAGCTACAGCTCACTTCATCGGATGCATTTGGATGCATCCGATGAAGTGAGCTGTAGCTCACGAAAGCTTATGCTCAAATAAACGTGTTCGTCTCCAAGGTGCCACAAGTCCTCCTTTTCTTTTTGCGAATACAGACTAACACGGCTGCTACTCTGAAACCTAAAAGGATTACACTATCTCCCACCAATTAATCCTATATCAGCATCGTCATCATCAGGAGGGAGAGCAGGCCCCGAGAACGCACCACCAACAACCAAAAAAAAGCTTCTATCAATCAGACACGTTTCTGGAACAAACAGTATTGTCGGAAACGGAGCAACGCTCAGGAACAATCTCACCCCCGCATTCATTGCTCCCTATTACGGGGTGGTGGTGGGGGGGGGGGGCTTTATCTAAATATTCTTTTAATTCGGATCTGACCGCGATCAAGCTGCGTGCACCCCCACCCCCCAGCAGGCATCCCCCGAGTGCCTCGGTTGTCCGAGTGATTGTATCGGAACGATGCCAGGAAAACAAAACACGCGCAATCCCGATAGATCCAGAAGGCCCAATTTGCAATTCCTGATCCCGTTCCCACCACACGCCGCAATGGGAGATCTCCGACAGCGGGGAGGGGGGGGGGTGGGGGAGTTCGGTCTAGACAACAGGCAATCAACACACATCCACGCAAGACATTGCCCCTCTGAAAAAAAAAAAAAAACAGAATCACATGGGGAGGGATAAAAATGAAAGCAACATACACGCCGCTGTGGCCTATGGAGAGGAAAGGGAACAGGATCCTGAATAATCACGGCGCTGAGCACAAAAAAGCATCCAGGCCACCGACATGCCCTTTTGGATTCGTACCCGGGGGGGGGGGGAAGCAAACAGCTGCAAGCTGGCCACCACAACTGCGACCCAATGCAGCAAACGGAGGCTTCACAACAAAGGGAAACACACCCCTCCCTCGGAGCACAGACCTGACAGCGACACCATGGTTCATAGTGCACAGCTCTCGGCTCTCCCCTGCCACCGAAACACTGAAATGCCCTTTTGCCGGTGAGCAGAAGCTGCTCCCAGCCTGAGAAATAGCTTGTCTGGCGCTGGGAAGGCAGATGAAACCCAAGCTCCCATAAACCCCAGACCCGTTACAATGGTGCGTGTGTGTCTTTTACAGCGTCCAGCTATTCGATGGCTCTTTCCTGGCACTCTGCACAGACACCCACAAAACAAACACAAGTGCAAAGGGTGCAAAAAACACAACCAAACACACCAACTCCTTCCCCCCCCCCCCCCATCTAGAGATTATCTTGATTTACCTTGCGGGCCGTCCACGGCTAGGGCAGAGGGTGGCCTGGCTGGGGCAAGGGGATCCGGATGTCAGATTCCTGCCTTTAGCTTCATGAGTCCTGCCTTGATGAGGGAGGTTTCACTGCCCAGTGCACAGGAGGAGGAAAAACCCGGCTCTGCCACAGGCACAGAGAATATAGGACTGTGACGTCTCCGCTCCTCCTAACGAGCCACGTGCATAGACTTTAAAAGAAAGGGACACGCTGGCCATGCTGGGAAATGTAGTTCCACTTCTCACTCTCCCTGTGCAGGGAAGAATTCTGGGCATGGAGTAACTCTCCATCTGGATAAGGGGGAGTTTGGCTTGTACCTCTTTAGAGGCCGGAGTTAGGACCAGATCCATTTGAAGTGGAACAAGGACATTCTCTTGCGTCAAGGCTCCTATTTCACACACACACACTTAAAAACTCTTCAGATAAAGCACCGGGGGCTATATATTGAAGGCAACAAACCCATAGTGGCCGGGAGAAAGTTTAGCTAGATGGATTATTTCAGGGGTTCTCAAACTTCATTGCACCACGACCCCCTTCTGACACAAAAATTACTTCATGAGACCAGGAGGGGGACCAACGCCTGAGCCTGCCCAAGCGCCACTGCCCTGGGTGGGCGGGCCAAAGCCCAACCCCCACTACTCCGGGTAGGAGGTCCAAAGCTGAGCTCAAGGACTTCAGCCCCAGGCATGGAGCCTGCAACCTGAGTCCTGCTGAAGCCCTCAGGGTTTGACTTCAGCCCTGGGTAGTGGGGGTAAAGCTTCAGCCCCGGGCCCCAGCAAGTCGAAGCCAGCACTAGTGACCTCATTCAAAGGGGTCCCAACCCACTTTGGGGTCCCGACCCACAGTTTGAGCTGGATTATTTCAACTGTAGGATCCCTGGGACAGGGACCTAATCTCTCTTTATTTGTAAGACACCCAAGCAAATGTTATGTGTTATATACATAATTATTATTTATATTGCAGTAATGCTTAAAGGCCACACTCAGTGATTGGGACCTTACTGTGCTAGGCGCTGTACACTCACATCTGACTCCAAGAGTTTTTATACTTCAATAGATTGTAAACTCTTTGGGGGCAGGGACTGTCTTTAGAGATTACTAATAATTACAACTGACTACCTTAGTCTTTAGGGTAAGAACCCCTTTTAGAAGCTACTAATGAGTGCTCTATTAGGCCAGTGCTTTTTTGCATCCAATAATAAAAATAGAAAACTCAACACTTTCAAAGTACTTTGCATGCAGTGATTAGTGAGGCATGGATGCTAAGGGACCTGCCCAAGGTCATAAAGGAAGTCAGTGGCAGAGCCAAGCCAGCGTCTCCTTCACGGCCTTACCCTCCATTATAGCACAGGTATAGCTCGGCCAGACTAGTGATTCTAGGCATTGCGAGAAGTGGTGAGCCTACCCCAGCTGCTTCTGTTTATGGCTAGAGGTCATGGCAGCTCACCTGAAGAGCTGCCTCAGTGTTACGTTGCCAGCTGGTATGGAGCCTGCAGTTACTCAAGTGCTGTCAGCAGTAGCCTGGGCAGTAAGCCTACTACTGCAAACTTGGTCTGGCTTCCCGGAATGGGTGCGATAGTTAACAGTCAGTAGAATTTGTCCATTAGGCACAATGAAACCTGGGTCTTCCATTTTTCAGCCATTTCGGGGCCCCAGTGCGACGAGTAGGAGGGTTATGCCAAGCACACCCCTTTTGACTTCAACTGGGGCCTGTCCACCAGGGAATCAATTGCTGGATCACGGCCCGACTTTTGGTACCTCAGTTTCCCATCTTTAAAATGTGGCATAACACTACTCCCTTTCTCCCTTCCTTTATTTGTCTTGTCTCTTTAGATAGCAAGCTCTTTGGGGGCAAGGGCTCTCTCTTTGTGTATGTTTGGACAGGGCCTAGAACAACAGGACCCCGAATTCAGCTGGGGTTGGTAGGCACTGCTTTGCTATAAATAACGCTATTGGCTAACAATCATAAATTGAGCAATAGCAGCTAAAACGTTTTGAAACAAAGTCACTTTATTTTTACTTAACTTAATTGTTAATACAAATAGTATGCAAAAACATTTAAAATTAAAAAATAGAACATGCTTTTCCACGTATTCAGATGAATTTTACGGTTTCCTGAGACCTAATTATGGCAACTCTGAAATGTTTTCCTAGGCATTCAAATCCATTCTCTTTTCTCCCCTCAGGTCTACTCTATACCGTCAAGTTCTCTAGAAGACAGTTTCTTATCTGATTGTTCCTTTCTTAGTTATATTTAAGACACTTAAAAACTTTTATCGCGTATGTTACCTTGCAGTTTCTCTTTAACATGCACCTGTATAAATATATAAAGCTGGCAGACATACAAGTCTCTTTCAGGGAGAATTGCCACCATACATTAACCTGTCTAGCTGGCCTTTAAAAAAATTAATTTTATGTTGACAGTGAAATCGGATTCAAAAGATTTCTCCCTGCAGTGCTTTATTTTTGACCATATTGTGCATAGCCGTTCCTGGGCACGTTGCCATAACAACCTTATATTCACCGGAGGGTGTCTGTAATTGGGAGAAGACATCGTTAAATTAGTTCTGGATTTTTATTTTAGTCACCGTTTTAGGCAAGAGGAACTGGTCAGATTTTAATATTTTCGCCCAAGATCAATTTAATTATTAAACCAGCACCAGTAGTAGAACTCGGTTGAAGCTGAAGTTGGCATTTATCTTATAAAGAGGGAGCTCAGTGAAATGGACAACAGCTGTAACCAAGACCCACATTCACTGGCCATTATACTGGCCATAGTGTAACGTAGACAGACTCTGGTTGTCAGCAGCCAGGATCATATCTGGGACTTCTGGAGCTTAATGCATTAGCCTCTACTACATGAGCTAAAAGACACATGTCACTTAGACAATGCAAAAGCAGACTGATTAATCTCTAGCTGGTTTAAGCTGCCACTAGTGGAGGACAGAGCGCCACACCAAACAGGCATGGGTTATATACTTCCTCTGCCTGAGGAAGCACGATCCAAGCTTCAGAGACTTCCCAGTTGAAATTCTGGATGAGTCCCCACTTTTAACGCTGACAGATCCTGGGTAGCAGTGGCTGGGATCAAATCTGGGATCTCTTGAGCTTAACGCATGAACCTCTACCGCATGAGCTATAGGACGCATCTCTTAGCCAAAGCTGTCGCAGGCTCACCAATCTACAGCTGATCTAGGTGCCACAAGAAGGGGACAGAGTGCCACACCAAGCAGGTCTGGGTTACCATAGCACTCACAGCCTTCAGCTTCACAACACAGACCGCTGCCCAGCCACCTACGACACCAGGCTGAGTACCCAGAACTTGGGTTGCCAACTTTCTAACTGCACAAAACCAAACACCCTTGCCCCTCCCCCTGCCCCGACCTTCCTCAAGGCCCCGCCCCTTCTCCGAGGCCTCACCCCCCCCAGTCACCCTATTCCCCACTCCCTCCATCACTTGCGGTGTTGACTGAAGATGCCAGGGTCCCTTTTCAACTGGCTGTTCCGGTCAAAAACCGGACGCCTGGTAAACCTACCCAGAACCAAGATTCTCAAACAACTCCATGCCTAAAGTTAGCTCCTCAAGTCCATTGTTAGGCAGATAAATAAGGACCCTGGTTATCAAGAGTGCTGAGCGTGCAGGCTTTGTCCACAGTAGACAAGGCAGGTGTATTTTTAACATGTGTGATCTAGTTGAGGTAAACTCTGGGTCCCCCTAAGGTGGTGGTGGGGAGTAGTGGTTGTTACAAATACACCTTTTTTCCTGGTTAAAGGCAAGACTTTAACAGCTCCCACTTAGTTACATGCCTAGATGTGGATTTAGGCATCTTATTGTAATCATCCCATTTTGACAATCATGGGCCTGTGAGTAGCTTTACTGCCAAGAGCCGTCTCATTGAGTTCATTGGGACAACTCACACCAGTACAGTTACTCACTGGCACAAGCATGTGCAGAGGAGTCAAGACTTAAAGCAGAGCCCACAGTAGCTAAACAAGCGGCGGGAACCTATGTGTACCTCAGGTTGGTAGTACTACTGCCTTGACATGGTTAGGACACAATTTGGTCTGGTCTGCACAGGCAAAACCAAACCATGTCATAACATGATTGGGACACAGCTGTGTTGTGAATTCATGCCCTACCCTGGTTGTAACTGTAGTGAAGACAAGTCCTCATTCAACATGTATGTGAGATCGCTTGGAGAGATCACAAAATGTCATGGGCTACTAGGCTATCAGTAAGTCAATGGCACAGAGCCCAACCACATACATCTCAGCCGTCTCCTGGCTGTTCCAGTATCTGACGGAAATTTGAACCTGGATGAAAGGAAGCTGGTGCAAGCTAAATCCAGGGAAAATGGAGGGTGTTATTATTCATTATTTACCGCATAGAACACACAATGTGCTAAGGAACTTCCATTTTCATTAGTACCAATGGAACTCCAGCTAAGAAAGGATGGAAAGGGGCACCATCAACTTTATTAGATTACAAAAATGTACTTGAATAGTCATTTTATCTTGTGCATTTGAAGCTTGCCAGGTTCATCTCCTTGGTGATGTTCTTTTCACAGCCTGTCCTGGCAGTGGGGAGATGCTGTCTTTAAAGGAACTGTAAGCTGTTGCTTAGTCTTGTCAGGCCCTTAGCCAGACACAAAGCAGCATGCACTTCTGCTGGCTGTTACTGCACACTGGCAGAGCATTAGGGTGGGAGGAGCTGGCAGTGGTGAGGGAATTCCACTTTCAACAAAAATCCCACCATGGTAAGAGTTAGCTGTGAAAGCAGAACAAGGAAAAGAGGCCATGGCTGTTGTTTCACATACCATGTGCTGGGTAATAACATGAGATGACTCCAGGCTTGTTTAACTAAATGCTCTTTAATAAAGCAACTATTTACAGACGTGCTGCTACTGCAGCTTAGCAGTCTAGCCAGGTGTCAAAGGAACCACTTTCTGTTGCTCCCTCTAACCCTGTTGCTCCTCCCTTTAAGTTCCATGAAGGTTGCTACAGCTGTGACTGTGATCTCGTGTGCAGCGGTGCAAATCAGGAATAATTCCACTAAGAGAGAGTCAGGTTGAACAGAGAATTGAAATCTATCAGAGTTGTCTGATTCCAAAGAGTCATAGAATTTAAGGCCAGATGGGACCACCAGAGCTATGGGACATAGGCACCTTGATAATCCCATCCTATGTGTTTATGATTAAATATTTCCAGGGGAGAGTTAGTTGTACTGATAAGTTTTACACTATGCAGATATGTGATAGTTCCTATCAAGATCAACTTTCCAGATGCTTCACAAAACTAAAAGAGGGGAAGAAATAACCCCAGGCTACAAATGGGGAAGGAAAAAATATCACCCTAATCTTCAGAACATAAAAGCCTACCAGGCCCATCTAGTCCCCTATCTTTTTAGCAGAGAAGCAGCAGCAAGAGGGGAGTTTTCACAGTATCCTTAGGAAAGAAAAGAGAACTCTCCCCAGGGGGATCAGTAGAGGGAAGCCAGGTAGTCCAACTGGTTGCTTCTGCCGTAGAGAGCAGAGTCTGCTACACATTGGGAATTAAATGGGCCCCTTTCTTGACCCAGACCTGTCTAAGCATTTCAAAGCAGGCAACACACCACCCAGGGCTTTATCCAGCAAGGTGTTGAGCACCCTTAGCTCTCACTGATTTCAGTGGGAACTGAGAGCTCTCCAGAGCTCACAGGAGTGCTTATCACTGAGGTCTGTGTCCAGCAGCACTAGAGCAGTTCATTCAAGAGCTGAGGACAAAGCTTTGACATGTTTCAGCACCACTATTCAGCTGGAATTAGTGCAGTTGTTCTGAAGCAGCTGAAGTAGACCAAGAGTTGAGCTCACTCCCCAGTGACCTTGTCTGTGCCAGTGTCAGATAGAAAGATTACTCTTGGAAACACTGAGATGCATAATGTCAGAGATGACACAATAACTGCAAAGGAAAGAGAGACTGGAAAGAATGAACTACTCAAGGCACAAACTGTGAGAGATACAAAGACACTGGGCCAAATTCTGTTCTCAGTTATACCCATAGACTAGATTTATTGGTTAGCACAGAAAGAAAGGGATGGTTGATATAGCTTTGGAGGGAAATGTTTGGAATAGTTACAATGTGTCACTGATTTCAGTGGAACTTGGATCCTAAATACCTTTGAGGATCTGGGCCAGTTTGCCTGCAAACTGTTCCCTTCTTGCTAATCTAGTGGTGTACTCACACTGACTTCTGAAAAGTTGCTCTGGATTTACATTGCCATAGCTAAAGGCACAATTCAGCCTCTTGTGTACTGCTCATCTTAAATATCCCTTATGTGAAAGTACTGTTATAAATACAGGTAAGGGTATTTTTGGGTAGTGGGAGAGAAAAGTAAGGAAATTCCTACAATGTCTCCCAGTCCCTTGTGGATAAAGATATTGTGGAGATGTAGTGGTCCCCTACAAGATTATAAGGGGAGTAAAGTGGCCAGCAATAGGTTGTGCAGAGATGTTGCGCACTTAGATACTATGGTGAAGGATACTATAGAAAAACTTGATAGACAGATCAAAGTTCTAATAGCCAGAGAGATCATTAATCCAACTGGATTGCAGTTTATTTGAAACTGTAAGGAGGAAATGAAGCCAAGACTGGAGACAGAAGACTTCTACATTCCTCTCCAATTCTCAACTGACTCAGAACCTCATCAAATGGCTCTGCCCGCCTCTTTCCTTAGGTCAGGATTGGTCAGAATACCCATTTCGAGTTTGTTAATGTCACAGATGAGTATAATATTTTGCACATGTGCAACATATTCCACCTACGGCTGCCAGTGCATATCCCAAATGGTAAGTTAGCCTCACTGCACTGTGTGAGGCAAGTGAGTATTAGCTTAGTACAGATGGAGAAACGGTGGCACAGAGAGGTGAAGTGACTTGCCCAAGGCCACACAAGAAGTTACTGGCAGGAGCCAGAAATAGAACCAAGGCCTCTTGCCATACAGTCCTGCATATGACCTTCCAGACTATCCCTCCTGAACATTAGTCAAGCTTCAGAAAGGGCCAGTACCAGGCAAAGATTGAAGTGTCATAGCAAGAGGAAAGGATGGCACAGCCTCGCTTTGGAAACATGGTACACAGGGCAGACCTACATGCTCCTTTTTAAATTTCTTTTTAGAAGGTCATTTGCATCCGGGGCGATGAATGATGTGATCTATTTTCAAGCCAGTACTGGATTCATTGGCATCGGGTACAAGTCTGAAATGGAGGATGGGTCTGTACTCCTGAAGAGTTGGCTTTCTAGAAGCAGCCATGGTGCACGTGATTCTAATTGAATTTATGATAACACTGGCTTTTGCAAATCCTCTCTTGTATTCGTTGCCGTCCTCACTCATGAAAATTGAGCATTATACTTATCAGCTTTAGTACTCTTAGCACAGATCCCTGAGAGAGAGACACTTGATTTCCTTCAGCTAGAAAATTAGCTGGTCAGTTAACAGCAGCCACTTTGTTCTGCGATAGCTCTTGAAGTTAGAGACCACACATCAATAAGGCTCTTTGTGCTGATTCTCCACTGATGCAGAAAGAGAGACTAGTTATGGTCTAAATATGGAGAGCTACCTGTGTGCTAGGGGGATAGTTGCAAAAAGCAGATGTGTAAGGTCAGAAGAATTTTACAACCAGATCAGACCAATGGCCCAGCTAGTCAAGTATCCTGCCTCTGGTAGTGGCCATTGCTGGATGTTTCAGAGAAAGCAAAGATAGTGGTTTCTTTCTCCATGAGCACATTCCTCATGTCCTCCTACACGTAAAACTCGCAACAAAATCCCTGAGCATTTAGTTTGAATGAGGATTGCAGCCCTCTTTTGAGTACAAGTGAGTAAAATCAGAAGCCCCCCCGCATCCCTTATAGATTGTAGGCACCCTGTGGCAGGGACTGTGGGCCTGCTTCTGATCTCACTTCCACCCGAGCAGCACTGGGCCTTTTGAGGCTCGCCCACCACAACTTGCAATACTGTGCAATGTTAGCTGATGGCTTCAGCTCCCGGTCTCCATGGCTCAGTCACCTTTTGCATTGCAGTGCACCTTGCTCTTTGTAAACACGAGCGCACCAGGGTTGGAAGGACCCTTCGCTTCCTCACAAATAACTCCCAGGTCAACTTCAGACACCAATATGGCATCTTCATCAGTGTAGTCAAAAAGGCAGCCACAATCAGACAGGCCCCTGCGGGAAAGCCATGATTAAGAGGCCCAGGAATTAGAAGACAGTTTAACAGCCCTAGGTAAAAGTGAGCGGGGGCATTTCTCCTACGACCATGGTACATTGCAGCCAACTGAGGCCATTCCCTGGTCTCTGTCTTTTCTGGGCTAACCACCATGCCTCTTTCACGGGTGACAAGTATACCTGCTTCAGGATTCCCACAATGCCTTTCGGTTCTCCAGTCCACCCCTGTCCCTCACCATTTTAATAGTTTTAAGTGCACAAGTAAAAGAGAGGCACAGCGTGACCTAGAGTTAACAAGAATAGAAGTTAGAACACCTGGGTTCTTTCCTTGGTTCTCCTGTTGACTCACTGCATGATCCAACCCAAACCCCTCAATCTCCCTCCACTTCACAGTATTCTGTGAAATGGGGCTAATACTTTCTACCTGAGGGTTGTTTGAGGCCTAGTTAATTCATCTTTGTAAAAGGGTTTTGAGATGCTCTGATGAAGGAGACCATAGAGGTACAAAGTATTATTATATATATATAAACTACCATTTTAAGGTGTTGCTTCTCTCACAAACCTCAGGATACATGCAGGTATTTGCAAAGACCAAGCCATTTGGAGGACAGCTAGAGATGCCTTCCTGATGGCTAGCAGAGATGGTGTTCTGGAAGAGCCTGCGGTCTGGGATGTTTGCTAGCCTACCATACCAGGCAAGACAGATCTTGTCTTGGTGAACATGCCATTGTGCTTATGCAGAACAACAGAAAGCACCTTCATCACTGACATAAAGAACTGCAGGGTTTCTGGAGAGTGGATTCATATTAACCACTGACAACAACAAATTAGCTTTTTGCTGAGCTTGGCACTGGACAGACTACAATCTTGTGTATTCTGCAGGGGTATGGCAGATAGCATTAGATAGACACTCAGGACTTACTGCACATAGCTCTAGGGCATAGTTCCCTGTTGTATTCCTCTGTCATCTGAGCCTTACTGCCATTTAAACAGGTTTCAGAGTAGCAGAAGTGAGCTGTAGCTCACAAAACCTTATGCTCAAATAAATTTGTTAGTCTCCAAGGTGCCACAAGTCCTCCTTTTCTTTTTTACTGCCATTTGCAATCACTCATGAAATAATCTCTCTTTTCCTGTTCTTTCCCTCTGGTATCTACTTTGATTTTTCTCCTTATCAGCCATTCCTTATTAGCTGGGAGATGTTAGCTGCATCAGATGACTGCTATGCTGTTTGGAAGGGGAAAGGGAGCATGCAGGAGGAGGTATAATGATGGCAATTAAGGGCAATGGTTAACTGCAAGTGGGTTGGAGGATAAGGCTGATCTGGCAGATGTGAGAAGTGGGGCGAGGACAGCACATCTCCATACAAATGAGCTGTGGCAGAGTCGTCATTATTTCTATTTACAAAGAAGGAATTGTTTGACTATGGGCATTATTTGACCTGTTCAGTACTGTGTAGAATACCAAAAAAAGCTGTGTTAGATTGTGTCTTTCACACAGCCTATATCCCCAAATGCGACCCAGAGTGTAATAATAGCAAAGGAAGAGAGACATAAGTGGCTTAGGAGGAAAGTTACACGTTTGGGTAGGACCTAAAATGAGCTGGAGCGTAAATGAGCTGGAGAAAGGCAGCAGCAGTGGAGGAGGGTTTTGTACCACTTGCAGTGAGACAGGAAGGAACATGCGGAGGAGAACAGTACCAGACAAGCTTGGGGAAGAGCAGCAGGCTGGAGGCAAAGGGCCAGAAGGTGGTTTGAAAAGCAAAAGGCCAAACCTGTGCTGATTTCACAGGGCATGGAACTGAGGTGAAGTTAATGGGGTTGAACCAAGTGTAAATCAACCCAGAATTTGCAGTGACGGCAACCCCAGTTTGGCAGGGACAGTCCTGTGTTTTCAAACATCCACCCCAGGGAGCTGGTCTCCAGGCAGATGGCCCAGGATAGGAGCCGCCTCTTCCCCTCCAGGAAAACAGGCAGTGGCTTGAGCTGCTGCACTCTATGCCTCCTCTCCTCCAGGAGGACACCATTGCTCCTCTGGCCGGGCCTGAGCTACTGGTGGCTTTAGTGGGGGAGAGGGGGAAACAGATGGCTGCATCTGTTCTTTCCTTGGAGAAGAAGGTGCTTCAGCTCCAGAGCAGCTCCTCCCTTGGCCTCCACCAGGCTCCCACCCATGCCAGGATCAGCAGACACCCAATCCTTCCTAGTCAATGAGCCCCTTTCTCCTGTGGCTTCTGAAGTCAGCAATCCCTTGTTGTCTCTCCAACCCAGGAACAACCATCCTGCCCACCCATCACATGCCCATCTGATGACTCTTGTCTCCCCAGCACTCCTAAACTCCCCAACCACCATATTTTAGTGACCCCCTTTTCTGCCCCCAAGTCACCTAACTTAGCAATGCCCCCTTTTTCCTCTGCAAGCTAGCAACTTCCGATCCAACCCCATTTGTCTCCTACATCCATGCACAATCAGTTCCCAGAGCCCTGGCTTCTTTGCAGAACTCTCTCAGGACATTTTTGTGGAGTGTTGTCAATTATGAAGTTGGCCAAAGGAAGCCCATTTTGCAAGTAGCGGCACTGATGGTAGACAGCAACCAGAGCTGTAAACAGGGGAGTTTGTATTGTGGTGCTGATTGAGGTTTATTTTTGCTGTGGGTGGTGGTGGTTTCGTGTGGTTTATGTTTCCCAGATTAACAGAATTTAGGTGGGAAGGCTATGACAGATACGGAGGCAGCAGTGGGAGTGACTCATGTAGTGGAAGACACAATGAGGATGACTGGATGTGGAAGCTGCGGTATGTACATGATCCTGGAGGGGGAACCTGGTAAGAGTTTTTTCTGCATGAAATGCCGTCTGATAGAGCTGATGGAGGAAAAGATCCAAGGTTTGGAGATGCAGGTGGAAAGTCTTGTTGAGTTTAGGAAGGGGTTTGAGCAGATGATGGAGCATAGATATGAGGTATCTGAAGGGAAAAGCTCAGACTTACAGATGGAAGCAGGGCTGGGGAATTTTGAGGGGAGACTGGGTGAGGAAAGTGGTCAGTGGAAGCATGTGACTAAAAGAACCAGGCAGAGGAAAAGATGGGCTAGTGAAGGAGAAATAGAGCTTAGGAACAGGTTTGCAGAGTTGGAAAATGAAGAAGGGGCTCAGCAGGTAGTCGCTGAAGGTAGAAGGGCAAGGAAGAAGAGAAGAGCGGCTAGTCCTATAGGAAAAGGGGAAGAGTCAATGGAGACTACACCAAATACGAGCCTCAGGAGGATACAGGATGGGTTGAGGAGGATTATAAGGGAGAATAGGAATGGAAAGAACTTGCAGCCAGAGGGAACAGGGGAGAGACTGGAGAATAGCACTGTCACCAGGAAAAGGCAGGTCTATGTGATCGGGGACTCTTTTTTGAGAAGAATAGACAGGCCTGTAACCAGAGATGATCCAGAGAATAGAAGGGTGTGCCGTTTTCCAGGTGCTAAGATACGGGATGTAGACCTGAGGTTGAAAAGGATCCTAAAGGGAGCAGGAAAGAATCCCCTAATTATCCTTCATGTGGGAACAAATGATACGGCTAGATTCTCTCTGGAAAGTATTAAGGGAGACTATGCTAGGCTGGGGAAGACGCTTAAGGAAATCGAGGCTTAGGTGATCTTTAGTGGGATCTGTCTGTTCCTAGAGAAAGGCAACAAAGGTGTGACAAGATTAGGACTATCAACAGATGGCTTAGGCAGTGGTGCTATAAGGAGGGCTTTTGGATGTATGGCCACTGGGAGGCATTCATGGACAGAGGACAGTTCTCTCGGGATGGACTTCATCTGAACAGGGAAGGAAATAGACTTCTAGGATGGAGGCTGGCACAACTGATTAAGAAAGTTTTAAACTAGGAATTTGGGGGAAATGGTTGGGAGATGTCCAGGTAATCTCCATGCCGGATTTTAGCATTGAGAGGGAAGAAGACGAAGTAAGAAAGGATACAGCCGTGGGTAGGAGAATGTATATAAGGAGCGAGGGCGGTGTGGATACTAGTCTAATAAGTTATACTGGCTGTAGAATGACTGTGCCTAATAGGGTACAAAATGTGAGCGAGGCCAAACAGCAAAAATTAAGATGTTTGTACACCAATGCAAGGAGCCTAGGTAACAAAATGGAGGAACTAGAGCTACTGGTGCAGGAAGTGAAACCGGATATTATAGGGATAACAGAAACATGGTGTAATAGTTGTCATGACTGGACTACAGGTATTGAAGGGTATGTGCTGTTTAGGAAAGACAGAAATAAAGGTAAAGGTGGTGGAGTAGCATTGTATATCAATGATGAGGTAGAATGTAAAGAAATAAGAAGTGATGGAATGGATAAGACAGAGTCCGTCTGGGCAAAAATTACATTGGGGAAGAAAACTGGTAGAGTCTCCCCTATGATAGTGCTTGGGGTGTGCTATAGACCTCCAGGATCTAATTTGGATATGGATAGAGCCCTTTTTAATGTTTTTAATAAAGTAAATACAAATGGAAACTGCGTGATCATGGGAAACTTTAACTTTGCAGATATAGACTGGAAGACCAGTGCTAGTAATAATAATAGGGCTCAGATTTTCCTAGATGCGATAGCTAATGGATTCCTTCATTAAGTAGTTGCTGAACCGACTAGAGGGGATGCCATTTTAGATTTGGTTTTGGTGAGGACCTCATAGAAGAAATGGTTGTAGGGGATAATCTTGGTTCAAGTGATCATGAGCTAATTCAGTTCAAACTGAATGGAAGGATTAACAAAAATAAATCTGCAACTAGGGATTTTGATTTCAAAAGGGCTGACTTTCAAAAATTAAGGAAATTGGTTAGGGAAGTGGATTGGACTGAAGAATTTATGGATCTAAAGGTAGAGGAGGCCTGGGATTACTTTAAATCAAAGCTGCAGAAGCTATAGGAAGCCTACATCCCAAGAAAGGGGAAAAAATTCATAGGCAGGAGTTGTAGACCAAGCTGGATGAGCAAGCATCTTAGAGAGGCAATTAAGAAGAAGCAGAAAGCATACAGGGGAGTGGAAGATGGGAGGGATCAGCAAGGAATGCCAGCTTATTGAGGTCAGAACATGTGGGGATAAAGTGAGACAGGCTAAAAGTCAAGTAGAGTGGGACCTTGCAAAGGGAATTAAAACCAATAGGAAAAGTTCTATAGCCATATAAAGAAGAAGAAAACTAAAAAAGAAGAAGTGGGGCCACTAAACACTGAGGATGGAATGAAGGTTAAGGATAATCTAGGCATGGCCCAATATCTAAACAAATACTTTGCCTCAGTCTTTAATAAGGCTAAAGAGGATCTTAGGGATAACGGTAGCATGACAAATGGGAATGAGGATATGGAGGTAAATATTACCATATCTGAGGTAGAAGTGAAACTCAAACAGCTTAATGGGACTAAATCGGGGTGCCCACATAATCTTCATCCAAGAATATTAAAGGAATTGGCACCTGAAATTGCAAGCCCATTAGCAAGAATTTTTAATGAATCTGTAAATTCAGGAGTTGTACCATATGATTGGAGAATTGCTAACATAGTTCCTATTTTTAAGAAAGGAAAAAAGTAATCCAAGTAACTACAGGCCTGTTAGTTTGGCATCTGTAGTATGCAAGGTCCTGGAAAAAATTTTGAAGGAGAAAATAGTTAAGGACATTGAAGTCAATGGTAAATAGGACAAAATACAACATGGTTTTACAAAAGGTAGATTGTACCAAACCAACCTGATCTCCTTCTTTGAGAAAGTAACAGATTTTTTAGACAAAGGAAACACAGTGGATCTAATTTACCTAGATTTCAGTAAGGCGTTTGATACCGTGCCACATGGGGCGTTATTAGTTAAATTGGAAAAGATGGGGATAAATATGAACATCGAAAGGTGAATAAGGAATTGGTTAAAGGGAAGACTACAACGAGTCCTACTGAAAGGTGAATTGTCAGGCTGGAGGGAGGTTACTAGTGGAGTTCCTCAGGGATCAGTTTTGGGACTAATCTTATTTAATCTTTTTATTACTGACCTCGGCACAAAAAGTGGGAGTGTGCTAATAAAGTTTGCAGATGATACAAAGCTGGGAGGTATTGCCAATTCAGAGAAGGATCGGGATATCATACAGGAGGATCTGAATGACCTTGTAAACTGGAGTAATAGTAATAGGATGAAATTTAATAGTGAGAAGTGTAAGGTTATGCATTTAGGGATTAATAACAAGAATTTTAGTTATAAACTGGGGATGCATCAATTAGAAGTAATGGAGGAGGAGAAGGACCTTGGAGTATTGGTTGATCATAGGATGACTATGAGCTGCCAATGTGATATGGCTGTGAAAAAAGCTAATGCGGTTTTGGGATGCATCAGGAGAGGTATTTCCAGTAGGGATAAGGAGGTTTTAGTACCGTTATACAAGGCACTAGTAAAACCTCACCTGGAATACTGTGTGCAGTTCTGGTGTCCCATGTTTAAAAAGGATGAATTCAAACTGGAACAGGTACAGAGAAGGGCTACTAGGATGATCCGAGGAATGGAAAACTTGTCTTATGAAAGGAGACTTAAGGAGCTTGGCTTGTTTAGCCAACTAAAAGAAGGTTGAGGGGAGATATGATTGCTCTCTATAAATATATCAGAGGGATAAATACCGGAGAGGGAGAGAAATTATTTAAGATCAGTACCAATGTGGACACAAGAACAAATGGGTATAAACTGGCCACCAGGAAGTTTAGACTTTAAATTAGACGAAGGTTCTAACCATCAGAGAAGTGAAGTTTTGGAATAGCCTTCCAAGGGAAGCAGTGGGGGCAAAAGATCTATCTGGCTTTAAGATTAAACTCGATAAGTTTATGGAGGAGATGGTATGATGGGATAATGTGATTTTGGTAATTAATTGATCTTTAAATATTCATGGTAAATAGGCCTAATCCCCTGAGATGGGATATTAGATGGGTGGGATCTGAGTTACCCAGGAAAGAATTTTCTGTAGTATCTGGCTGGTGAATCTTGCCCATGTGCTCAGGGTTTAGCTGATCGCCATATTTGGGGTCGGGAAGGAATTTTCCTCCAGGGCAGATTGGAAGAGGCCCTGGAGATTTTTCACCTTCCTCTGTAGCATGGGGCACGGGTCACTTGAGGGAGGATTCTCTGCTCCTTGAAGTCTTTAAACCACGATTTGAGGACTTCAGTAGCTCAGGTGAGGTTTTTCGTAGGTCAGGTTTTTCATAGGAGTGGATGGGTGAGATTCTGTGGCCTGCATTGTGCAGGAGGTCAGACTAGATGATCAGAATGGTCCATTCTGACCTTAGTATCTATGATAAGACACTACAGGGGATTATGCACATCCCAACCCTGCAGCCTTTCTTCTTTACCCTACACAAAGAGCTATAAAGTCCTAACATAGGGACATAAGCAGTGCACAGGGCCTTGTGCAGTCCCGAATTTCCTTATTGTAAACTTAGGGTGCACCCACCCAAGGAAAAGGTGTTCACTTAGCACATGTTAGGTACTATGTGCTAACAGCCATGAGGTACCATGTGGAAAAGGTAGTTAGCAGGTTGAAATAAACATTAGCACGGGGGTTCTCAGGACAAATTTTTAGTGGCCTCCGAGTGCAGCCACCAACTCTTGCTGGTGGCCAGTCTCACACTTTTTGCTAAAATACTTAATAAGCTTTAGGAAAAACAAATAAATATGCCCACATACATGTCCAAATCATTGTAATTTATTTATTGCTAGCTAGTAAGTCAGTTGTGAAAAATGACATTAACAAACATACAAGTGTCCCTTTTCACAGCAGACTTACTCAGCCCTATCAACAAGCCTGGGGGCAAATTAAGCCCTGGATGGGGGGGGGGGGGGTTGGGGAGGCAGCAGGGGCCAGGGGCAATGGAGGTGGGGGACTGGAGCCCAAAACCCTATGGCCAGAGGCAGCCACGCCACTGCCCCGACACCCCAGGGCTGAAGCCCAAATCCTGAACCCCACTGCCCCTGGGAAGGTGGGTAGCTCACCGGCTCCCTGGTCCTCCAGGATTGTGCCCCAGGTGTCTTCACAACCATTGCTGGCAACCAACAATCAGTCGCCAGCAGTGGGGAGCAGGGCACAACCATTGCTGGCGACACCAGCAATCAACACCAAGGCGGTGCATCCAGGGGCAACAGGAAGGGGCTGCTATTTCCATGCCCCATAACAGCCCAGGAAGCTGTGGCCACAAGAAAAGCCCCTGGTGGTCGCATGCGGCCATGGTGGCTGCATTTGAGAAATGCTGCTCTAGTGGGTACCGTAGGTTTTACCATGGTCTCCTAACATGTTAGGACTACAAACTGCCTTGTCATCACTAGGATTTTACCTGGTGTTAATTAACACCTGGTAACATACCCTTCTTCCTAGTGAAAACACAGCCTGAAAGCACATAGCCACACCCCCAGCAACAGGGAGTAGATTGTGGTGGGTGTCACCCTTGGGTTAGAATTCATAGAATCATAGAATAGCAGGGTTGGAAGAGCCCTCAGGAGGTCATCTAGTCCAAACCCCTGCTCAAAGCAGGACCAATCCTTTGCCTTTGCTAAAAAGGAGGAAGCTGGTGAGGCAAGGAAATTCAGTCTGTCATTATTCTCCACTTGCGGCAAACGCTGTAAAAATGAAAGGGTTCTGCCTCGTTCTGTTGTGGTTTTTGATGCAGGTAGCAGAGGCTGATAGAGAAGATTACTGAGACTGTTCCCAGTAAGGCAGAAATGCCAGAAAACCACTTTAGGATACCACACCCATTATAAAACAGAGGTGACAGTAGCACATTAGCTTTTTGAAGCATTACTTATGAATTCACTGTTCCCCCAAATGTGCAGGGGCTGTGTGGTTTGAAGAATATCTGTAATGAGGTTTACAATGCATCCTACATAACAGAGTCTCTGAGTTGATTTGCATGACTATTTAGTTTTTTACAGCACATGTATTTGAAATAGCACTCTCTTCAGCTACACTACACCTGCTGTTAAATAAGATTTATATGCAGCATACCCTGATTATTGGAGTAGCATGGGGAACGTGCATTTTATTTGGATAATTGGGAATTTGAATAATGGAGGGGGCAGGACTCATTCAGCAGTGGGGTGGCCTCTCATGCAGCCAGGCACTTGTCCTCCTTCTCGCAGGCCGGGCTGGGGGGTCTCTGTTCTGCCCTGCTCACACATTTTCATGACAGTGGGGGTGCGCAGCTTGTGACACCCAACTCCTGCTACAGCACGGTGCAGGGGACAGCTGCGGTCCTGGCAAGGCAGAGCAGAGACCCCCAGCCAGGACTCAGCTCTGTACTGCCAGGACCTCAGCCTTCCCTTCAGCTTGTGCCTGCAGGAATCAGATGTTACTGGCCCTGTGGCAGCGCAGGGAGTCTGCTACAGCTCCACTCTCATGGCCCCACTCACTCCATCCTGAGCCAGTGGGGCTGCAGAAAGCTCCATGTACTGCGGCTGGAGCCATTCAGCTCCCCTGAGGCCTGGAGCTCATTCTGCTCCAATCCTGGTCAGGGGTTTCTGCTCTCCTAGCTAAATCTCCACATTAGCTGAATGCCTTCCTTGTCCCTCAGCATGAGATACATGGGGAACAAGGACGAGATTCGGATAATGCAGAGTTTAGGATAACAGGGTTGTTGATAAATGGGAATATATTGTATTTTTAGTTCTGTATTTGTCACAGTTACAGAGCAAGTTGTGCTTTAGACCCCCTTTTAATCGCTCTTGAGTGCACTCCTCCCCGAGTGGAACCACATAACCCTCTTAGGCTGGATATCTGGGCTGCAGCCCTCCTGTTTACCAACCACGATAGCATGGCAGGTTTGGCATCTTTATGCTCTTTTCCCCTGGAGGACTGTGACCAGCAGCTGATTAAAGTGACTCAACAGCTTCTTCAAAGCAAAGCATTATTCATTCATCCAAAGGTACATAGCACACAGAACAAAGGGATAAAACAAAAGGCCTATAGTGCCTGGGTCTTACACTATTCTTTCCTTGCAAGTTTTGTGTATGTTCCACTTACTCAGACTCCCTACACCTGGCCTCAGAGACTACAGCCTTGCAGCATTCTCCCAGTGCTGTTGCTGGCCACTCAACCCACTTCCTCTCTAGGATGGGGGTTTTAATGTGGTAGTGCCCCTTTAATTCTGCACTCGGCCTGGGAAAAAATAACCTTCTAGCCTGGAACAAGGCAGGTGGGCATTTCCCAATTAAAAGCTCTCCCATTGTTTCCTTAGAGAAAGACCGTTGACATTCTCTCTGGAGGTACCCTATCTCAGTCATTGTTTCATTTCCTGTTTGTTTCCTCCAGCAGCCTCCTCTGACAGTGTTCCATGCAGTCAGGCAGGATAATATTAAACAGGTAAACTGAGGTGCACATGATATTCATAACAAATTTATACAGCGCTCTCCCTAGTATACCAAGACATTTCATAGCCTTTTCTCTCAGCAGCTAGTTTTTGACAAATGTCAAAGGCCCACTGCAGGCTCACTCTGCTGTACATAGAGTATGCTCTTTGGATCAATAAGAGTTGTTAGTTTATTTTATTTTTAACTCAAGTAACTTAAAGCTGGACTTGGTAATGCTGTCTAGAACACTGCACTGGTCGAGGGAAAGACTAATGAGCAAATCAGTCTCTGGATTCTACAGTCTACTCTATATGGTCTTTTCTTTGGACAGAGGATAACTGACAGGCATGGGTTAGACTATAGCGCCAGTGCATCCAATCCCAGTTGTAGCTGTTTCACCTGTCCTCATTATAGCATGGCTGAAATAAACAAGTTCTTCCTGTCCCAATATTCACTCATCTTTTGTTCCCTCTTCCACCATCACCACCTGCACTATGTCTAAGAAAAGCTGATGAATTCCACATGCCTGCCAAGCCTCTGTGAACCCTGAGAGTTCACTGCTCTCTCCCACGTGCTGTGCGTGCATATAAATTCCTATTCATATCAATGGGAGTTATGTGTGCACATTGCCGGGAGAATAGCACCCCTCCTCCTGCCGAGGACTGGTTGTTTTTCAAAGTTTCTGGCACTGAAAATGTAGCTGAGGGACTTGCAGGTTTTAGAGGTCTCCAAATCAAATCCAGTCAAGTGAAGCAAAAATAGAAGTGTGGTTGGGTATTTGTCTTCAGCTCTTCCATCAGTACGACAAGCTGAGAGATTCTGACCTGAACCTTCTTATTTCCCCTGTGACATACAATAAATCTCATCCAACCTTACTGTGAAAATTTCTATTTAAACATAGGCAGTAGAACCTACCTTAATCCCTTCATTTGGGGATCAGATTAAAACAGGTTCCATTGTTGTTGGTCTGCTTATTGTACAGTACCTGATTTACAAACAGAATACAGTTCTTGAACTGGAAATAGAGGGCCCAATTCACAGTTGTCCTGCGCCTTGTGTTACTCACTTTACCCCACTGCAAAGTCTCTGGGTCCAATCCTTAGCTGGTGTAAACAAATGTAGTTCCATTGACTTTTTAGTGGAGCTATGCTGATTTACACCTGCTGAGGATCTGGTCCGTTGAGTGTGAAATGCAACCTTTGTGATCGGGTAGCTTTGTACACCTACTTTACACTTCTGTAACTGACTCCTCAAAGTGCAGGGCAGCAGGGAACTGGGCCCAACGTTTGGCTCAACTACCCTTAGGAATTTGTGATTCACACTGTCAGAAAGCCTTTAAAATGGGGTTCCCAGGCTCAAGCAGACAAATAAGACATGATCAAACCCATATAATGTCATTGTCAATGGTGGTATTGTAACCCACCCACCTCCTGGGTATGGTGTTCTGTCCTATCTAGTGTCACCGAGACCACTTAGCGAGAGAGAGATTAATGAGTCTGCTCTACAGCCTAAGCTAACAGTCAGTTGGCTTTTAGCTCGTTCAGCAGAGCAGTGGTGGGCAACCTGTGGCCCGTGAGGGTAATCCGTGAGACAGTTTGTTTACATTGACCTTCCACAGGCATGGCTGCCCGCAGCTCCCCATGGCCGCGATGAACCAGACGATCAATGTAAACAAACTGTCTCGTGGCTCGCCAGTGGACTATTCTGATGGCCGCGTGCAGCCTGCAGGCTGCCCACCACTGTGGTAGAGGCTCATGCACTAAGCTTCAGAGGTCCCAGGTTCAATCCTGCCACTGATGACCCAAGTCTGTTGGTGTTACACTATCCCTTTAGGACTGCCCATGTGACATTTAATGCACATGCATCAGTCTTTCAAGGACTGGACCTCAATTTGGTACAGTTTTCATATCATTCAGAATTTTCCCACTAAACAACCTGAACATGAAATCACCAAACCGGAGGCAGACATCTGCCAGTTCTTTAATGATCAAAAGTGAAAGCATCATTCTCATCTGCCCATGCTCTGGTCAAGGCACATTTGCAGGTTTTATTGAATCATGATTCATCCCCAGAGTTCTGTCTGTTCTCTGCACTGAATGAGGCAGGAGTTCCTCATCAAGCAACATATGGAGCACTAAAATCTTTGCTAGAGCCACTGACATACACAAGCCCTCAAATTCCTACATTGCTACTATTAGTTAGGGAAGTATTTTACTACCTATCTATGGGGATGGGGTGGGGAGGAGAAATGAAGTACCATAGTCACACTTTTAATACTATACACCAGTGACACTCAGACTAGTTCAGGATCCAAATTAGCAATCAACATTACCCAAAAGAGCCACGGGGAACTCATTGTTTATCTATCTATATCTGTATATATTATTCTCACAGCAAAATGATTGACAAAGTATTATTATTTTATCAACTCAATTGGTTAATAACATAGTGAAAGAATCCTGATTGGTTAAAAACTTAGACTGGTTAATAATAAATCACACTGTGTTTTAATACCGTGGGCTGCAAAGAGCCACAGGAGATGCATTAAAGAGCCACTTGTGGCTCACGCGTCTCAGTTTGAGTATCACTGTTCTAGACTCTGGCATAGTTAAAACACAGATTCATAGCACTGATGAGAAAGGACCTGAAGCTAGTTTTGGTGTCAATGAGGTTTTTTTTAAACTTCAATTGTTAGCTCTTTGGGACGGGGCCATCTTTGTGTTCTGTGTTTGTACAGCGCTTAGCATAATGGGGTGCTGATCCATGACTGGAGCTCTTACGCACTACTACAATACACATAAATACTAATGACTTTGTACCTGGCCTGAACCCATGCTATGCCTGTAAAAGATAAAGCCACGTTTGCAATGGAACAATGGTGCTGTAACCAGCAAGATGGTTGTTTTGAGAGTGTAGCTAAACCTTGACTGGCGTCCCTGTTGGAAGGGAAAGCGTTCTGATGTGAGAAAGCTTTGTCAGATGCTATTGTACTCCTTCTATTATAGAGCTGCTAAAAGGCCTCTTCCTCTGTTTTCACCCCCCCCCCCATCCATTATCATGGCTGCTTTAAAAGCATAGAGGAAACAGCAACTATAATTTCTGGCTCTTACCCAGCCTGCACCGTGGGGGGAAGAGGAGGCAGAGCAGAGTCTGAGTGGAGTCTGCTTGTCCATTCTGGGGCTTCTTTTTGGGATCCACTGTAAAGAGCAGCATGCACTACCCACAGCGCCTGCATCCTGGTGTCTGGGAAGGAGTAGTGAAGGGCAGGCAGGTGGAGCAATGTCAGCCATGGAATGAAGGAAGTCCCTCTGTATTGAGAATGTTTCCCTAACAGGAGCAAAACTGGTGAAGAGGCTGGGCCTGGCTCTCCCTCTGAAGAGAGTTATTGAGCCGGACGCCACGACTCTTCACTCACACCAGCAAGGCTTATTCGTGGGACGAAGGCCTGCAGGCCGAGGGCGCGGGTTGTATTCGCTGGAGTTACGCCAAGTCCAGATGTGCTACAATAAGTCTTTAATTGTTCCCATGTCCACCCTTGGTCCACAGGGAAATAAAAAGTTTAATTTAATTTTATTTCTAAATGATCCTAATGAAAAGAGGGCTAGTAATACAATTAAACAGGCTTCTCAGAGAGACTTGCTGCTTCTTTGGAAGAAAACTAATCAGGAAAGACCCGACTTGGGCCATGGGATAATATAATTTCCAGTAGATAATCTTTAATTTGTCTATAATAGACCTGTGGTCCCAAGTCAGGCTTTGCATTTCTGTGGACTAAGTGCAGACAGTTTTAACGCAGAGTCTTTGAACTTTGGTTACTAACTTCAAAATACTGGAGCACAGAAGAAGCTTTTCCTTTTGAAAGCCACACTATTTTCCTAAACAATCCCCATGTTTCCCATTAAAACACCACTATGTCAATTGTCTTTTCCCTGTTCTTCAGCTCTTGCCATGAAAGGCTGTATATTGTTGCTGCATGCTGTTAAACATAACAGTTGTGCTTTTCACCCCAGCAGTGGTTTCATTTCAGTGGCAGGCAAAGTGATTACCAAGCAGCTATACTTTTCTAGTTAAAGCTACAAAACTGTTTCCATTCCAAGCCCCTATTTTATTTGCTAGTTCAAAGCTTTCTGGAACACTCACCTTTTGGGCTGAAATTTCCATGTTTGGTCTCTGCCCAAGAGAGCTTTCTTTTTGCAGAGGAGGGAGGAAATTTGGGCAAAGTTTCTTTCCCCATTTGGAGTGTTGCCATCCCCATGTGTTCAAAAATCATGAGACTGGCTTAAAAATAAAGGGATTTAAGGAGAGAGAATAATACACTTTTCTTCTTTGCTTCTGATTTCTGAGACTTTAGGATGCAGCTGGGCCATATTTTTAAGCTTTTCTCCATGACAGTAAAGGATATAAATGGATTTTTTTTTAAAAGGAAAGCAGAGATTGTCATGTTCCCTCTTAATTACAACAGATGGAGGCTATAACAAAAAAAAAAACCAAATATCCTGAGACTCATGGTAAAAATCTCAAGAATTGGCAGCTCTGATGCTGAGGTCAAAAATTGCATTTTGCCTTATTTTAAAGAAAAAAAAATTCAGAACCCTTTTCCTAAGTGTGGATATTCCTAGTAGGGACTGGAGTTTAGAAAGGGCTGAACTTTGACATTTCAAGCATGGAAACAGGCCTCAATGAACAGCATAGACTTTGCTAGGTCTGAAGTACTGGTTTTGAAGTAAAACTGGTTTTGAAGTAAAAGGATGAACAACTGGAAATGAAATATTCAGGGCCTGATCCAAAGGCCAGTGAAATCACAAGAAGTCTTTCCATTGATTTCAATGGGCTTTGGATCAGGTCTTCAGCATGGACAGCAGAGAACAGTATTAAAACTGCCAGCCTTTAGGGTTAAAACCCTCATGTGCCAAGCCTGTGACAGAGGGGTCTGATTGATCTGGGCTTCTGTACCCACTCCTGTTATAGAAACAGTCCTGAGGCTGAATTAGCCCGTCACACTGGTGCTCTTCTGCGCCACAGAGATCACTGCCTGGTGGGTCTCTTAAATGGTGGATGCCATGGGCCCTACTTCTGTTCCTTCCTTGCCCCAGCTCGCCAAACCTCGCAGTCGACAGGAAGAAGAGATTACTGACAGTAGATGGCTCTTTAATTTAGCAGAAAAAGACATAATGATATCCAATGACTGGAAGGTGAAGCTAGACAAATTTAGACTAGAATTAAGGTGAACATTTTTAACAGAGAGGATAATTAAACATTGGAACAACTTACCTAGAGGTGTTTTGGATTCTCCATCACTAGCAATCTTTAAATCAAGACTGGTATCTTTCTAAGAGATCTGCTATAGTTCAGACAGAGGTTATGGGCTTGATGCAAGAACTGGGTGAGATTCTTTGGTCTGTGCTATGCAGGAGATCATCTTAGATTATCACAATGGTCCCTTCTGACCTTAAGATCTATGAATACTCCTGCTTTCCATGTGAAATGTCAGCTTTGATGCATCATTGTTAATGATGTATCCCGTAAAATACACAATGTGTGGATTGAAGCCAACTTACCATTTCACCACATTTAGCTTCTCTTGCCGTGTCTAACGTTGATTGCTTGATTAACGTAACCTTTTGCTGTGATAGCTAAAGTACTTAAAGCACAGTGTCTGTGCAGTACTACAGCTGCCGGGTGAAGGCTGAGGTCGTCTCTTCTCAGATCTATAATATTAAATTGCTGCACATCCTGCAGGTCTTTGCTCTCAGCTGCCAGGCTCTCCTGGAGCCACGAGGTTTGGTAGATGTGATGACAAGTTACATACATGAATTATTGCATGGGAACATGACATAGTTACAAGTCACAGGCTTTTATAGCCATGGGTATTACAGTGGGGCACAGATTGTAATATTCTTCTTGCGATCACATACTGGCGAACATTGCCATATTCTGCTGTCCTTGTGCATGTGGCACGGACTTGGGTGTGGATACAGCAGCAATGGGGGATGGTCATAAGACCCTTATAGATTTTTTAAGGGCAAGTAGCGGCTCAGCATTGCTAGTGGTGTGACACATGGGATGATTCTACACAGGATGGGGGTACAGCCTTTCCTCCCCTGAATACCTGCTGGTGTAACAAACCCACGTTGTACAAACGACAGTACAGAATCCCAGCATCACCCACCCACATGGAGCCAGGCCTGGAGCCTTCATCCTATGGCTATAACACAGGCCCCTACCACTTCGGAGTTATGGGAGGACTCTTTCAGCTCGGAGGTCCTTCACCTTGACTAGAGGGCAACACCACATGTGTACAACCACAGAGGGGTAGGTTATGAACCTCTTACTCATCTTAAGAAGTATCTTATTCCTTGAATGTCCCCATGGATGAGTAATCTGACCCAAGGCAAGTCTGTTACATTAGGCTGGCACTGCAAAACGCCTCTCCACAGAATTGTAGTGATCCACCATGTATCTCAATAGCATTGTAGAAATAATACTGCTCAGTGTGCTCCCTTATCTGTGTCCCCCTCTGAGGGTTCAGTCCCCCTCACCTGGCCTCGGGCCCCTTGGGAGGCCACCAGCCCTTTAAAATCTAGTTCAACTCTAGCTGTCAACCAATCCCTATATTATACTCCTCCCAGGCCTGGTAGCAAGACTCTAAGAGCTACAGGAGACTTGGACTCCCAGGAGTATAGGGAGACAGGTGCCTGATTAGGGCCTTCACTCTCTCCCCCAGCATCTTACAGGCTTCTGCTCCTGCTCCTTGGGCAGCTTCCTACCAGTTTGCTGCGGATGCAAGGTAGCCCTCAGCCTGTCTGTCCGCCACTCCCTTTTTCCTGGGCTGCAGCCTCCCATCCCAACTGTTGCTGGTCAACCAATTAGCCACAGCTGGGGAGGAAGTTACTCTGCCCCTTAACTCCTTAGTGACTGGCAGAATGGCGCTTATGCAGCCCATCACATCCCCACAACCATTAGGTCTCCCACGATTGCTGTGGGAGCAGGACTCCTCCATACCTCCCAGCCCCAGCCCAGCTGATGCTACTAATGCCACCATGTGGAGGCATCTTAGCCAAGTGTAATGAAATAGATAATGGCATTTATTAGCGTATCAGCATAAATACATCCGAGAAAGCTGCCAACCATGTAAACTGTTGGAGACAAGGGTTGAAATCACTCTGGGTATTTCTGTAGTAGTTAGTGTGTACTGGGGGTCAGAGTGGCTTAAAATGTGAGGTTCCGTATTGCATTCCTTTTATTTTAAAAGGCTCAAACCCAATATTAATGTAAATCTACCATATGCGTATTCACCCAAGAATGTGGCTTTTGAGCCCTGCAGGTTGAGTAAATAAAAGGGATCCTGTATTAACTTTGTATTGGATTTAGTGTTCACAGACAATTAATGTGGGTCATGCCAAAGCATATTTTGGGAACAGCTGTTGAGCTAGTGGAAATAAGTTCCCCACTGCTGTGAACGGGAAGCACTGGCAATTGTGTCCTCTGGTCCCACTTCCCAGCATTCTCAGAGCACTACACAAAGGCAGCAGATGAGCACGCAGTCCAGAGCATGGATTAATCCAGTTGGGATTCCACATAAACATTTGAATGAGATGAATCAGTTGCTTTAAGTAGACTGACACAGGAAGACTTTGGCCCAGAGCCTCAAAGGTATCGAGGTGCCTAACTCCCATAGTTACCCCCCTTTATAGAGCTACAGCTGAGAGCACTGACTTGTACAGCAAAGGCTGCTTAAGTGTACAATGCCCTGTTTATACAGGTTTGAAATTCCCCAGTGACAAGAGCAGGCTATCACTACACAGCTGTTTCTCAAAAAGGGACTGGTTGGTTCCCGTGCCTTTGTTCTATAGCGGGACTAACCCCAGTTGTGATGATAAAGGCGAACGGATACCCCGCTGAGACCATCCAGCTGGAGAACAACAGCGCTTCACTGCGCCTATTCAACTGGAGAAATGAGAAGACGCCTCATTCCAAACTGCTCCCGCTTGAGACACAGCAGAACTAAACCAGGGGTCTCTACTTGGTGCCCAGCAGATGCTGTCTAGTGTCATGCACCCAGTTACACTGCAGAATAAAAATGCTTGTGTAGACAGCCTGAGGATTTCAGTGTGTTGATACTAAAAAGGGAGAGCCCAGCAATGTTTGTATTCCCCTAACTCCCCCTCTCGCACCTGTCTCACATCTCTTTCCTC
This sequence comes from Dermochelys coriacea, assembly GCF_009764565.3. Taxonomy (NCBI): domain Eukaryota; kingdom Metazoa; phylum Chordata; order Testudines; family Dermochelyidae; genus Dermochelys; species Dermochelys coriacea. Next base: position 14,810,404 of record NC_050072.1, on the reverse strand, counting down.
CCTCCCATCTTCCATTCTCCTATTGTCATCCCTTTGCTCCTCCTCCCCTTTTCTCTCCTCCCCATCAGTCACCCAGCCTGCTTGCAGAAAGAGAGAGCTCCACTGTGAACACTGCTGCATCTCTGCACCAGGGAGTCAGGAAGGGTAAGGAGCCCTTTTACTACTCTGCACAGGCCACCCCCAGCACCAGGGCACCCTCTGTGCAGGGGGCAAGGGGATAGCAGGGGTGCAAAGCTATGTCAGCAAAGGGCCTGGTCTGATTATTCCCTTTCCTGACAAAGGGGACTCAGGGACGCCTGTCAGTCCGGCTCCTGCCGCTTCCCATTGATCTCTATTTGGGCTGGATCGTCAACTTTTAAAGTGGGCCTCTGAGTAAGCTGCTGATTTCAGCACCACTCCCATCATCATCATGTTGCTCCTTTCATGACTCAGGCCTCCTCCCTGCTGCTTGACGGACAGAATAATTTCTCCGCTTCTCCTTGCACAGGCTGGGTGGTAGGTTCCTTGCTGCGATGCTCGGTGCCACCACCCAAGGCAATTCTTCTCCATGCCTGGGGCACGTGCAGTGCTGTCCTTTGGGAAGATGATTAATGTACCCTGTTAAGAGTAGTATAACCCAGTACACAAGAAACATACACAATAATATGAACCCCACCAAATGAAATGCTGCACCCCAAAACCATACAATAAAGTGGGGACTTTACTGGGGACAGGAAAGAGGCACCAGGGAAGGAAAGGTTTAAGGTTAGCTAATAAATGCTAAACATGAATATAACAAATTGTCCACCTCTCACCATTCACAACTGTGCCACAGCCCCCAGCTCCCTCCCCAGGCAGATGGAGCATGTAAGATGAGTCCGGAAATGCATGCAGCAGCACCACTGGTGCTGGCTGGCTTAAAGAGAACAAACAGGGTCCTCTTGCAGGATCCTCTCCTTGGTCTGGAGTCCTGTGGCTGGCTGGCACTGGGTTGGATCTCTGCCACTCTGGTCTCTGCAGGGCTGCAATGGGCTGACCCCTGCTCTAGATCCCACTGCAGTTCAAACACCCCCTTTGTGGGGAAGGGCAGTTAGTCAGACTCCCTGCTTCTCTCTCAGCTCCATACGGAAATTAACCCTAGCCCCCGGGTCAGGCTGTCCCTCCCACTCAGCAGCCCAGGCTCCTATCCAGCCCAGCAAACTGCCTGTATAAATCATTCCAGCCGAAGCCTCCTAATCTCAGCAGGTATATCTGGTCCTTTCTGTCCTCGCCCCGACTCCTGGCAGGCGGGGCAATGATGTCTGGAGGCTCTGGAGCCATCAGCGCTGTAGATCATAGGGTAAGACCTGGCTACATATAGGGTCTAATCAAATAATTACATTGTTTAACTTCTAATGGCATTTAAGACCTCTGAGTGCATTAGCAATAATAGAACAAGAACAATGGAAATAAGCTTTACAGATGGGTCAAATCCCAAACCCCAAAGGTCAAACACCCCCAAATTTTCTGGGGGCTCAGAATCCAAGGCATGATCCAGCTATAAGTCAGAGGGTTTAGCTCTTTAATTGTCTCTACTGCATGAAACTTTGGGAAGATGCCACACTACAAAGAATAGGGGGAAAGGGAAAATAAGAGGATGGAACATTCTGACATCTGGGCAGGGACTCTGGGGAAGTACCAACATCCAAGTGTCCAGCGACAGACTATTTAGAGGGGATTCTGAGAATAGCCCAACACTATAGAGTCCCTACCTCAGTGATTTAACAGGGGCTGGTATTGACAAGCTTCTAGTATTTCAGCACCTCTCAGGATCAGGTCTATCATGTATAAACCTAGACGTTCAGTCTGAATACTTGAAAGACATGCAAGGCTTTGAATTGAGATGAACCGGGTGTTCAGTGTGGAGACAGAGGTCTGTCTTTCCACAGCCCTACAGAATTTATTCTTTCCCTCTGTATAAAAATCAAATCCATGGTTTTGAGTTTGTCTGGATTTGTTATTTACCTACAGAGACGTAATGATTGTGGTGGCATTTTAGGCATGTTCTAGTGGAAGGAAAGAAATCTGACAGCTTTAGTCTGGAGACCAGGAAAAGAATTTCCCAAGCTACTTTTTACAAGGTTCTCTGACTGACAGATTTCAGCTGGATATTGATCCCAGCCAGACCAGACATGCTTAGGCTGACAGAAATCAGGAGAAGGATTATGTGTGTGAAAGTGCCTTGCAAGTCACTGCAAATAAGCATTATACTGCAAGGAACTATTGCTTGACCAACGCCTTGTATTTGCATACCACAGTTCCATCAGGGTTTTAAATTATAAGGGTCGGTTGCAACACCTGGGAGCGAGTCTTTAGCACAGTTCTGGTGCAAGAGTCTACAGAGGCAGTTGCACCAGTTCTGCTGGTTTTAACCCCAACCCCACAATTTAGTGCTTCTCCTTTGGAAAATACTCAAAAGCCCCTGCATTTAGCTGGATTCTGGAAGGATTAGACCATGGTTTAAATACCATCTGTGAATACAGTAGGGCTCCAATCAAAGTTGCAACAGTGGAAACTTTAAAGGGAAAAAAAAAACACAACAAAAAACCCCCACAATCTTGTACATAAACATAGACCCTGTGGATAAGACTTACTACAGGGCAGGGTTACCTCAATCATCAGTTCTTGTAGCATGCAATTATTCCAGTGACACTGGGTGTAAAAGCTTGGTTTCTTTCAGGGATTATGGCCAGATCTTCCAAGGTATAGAGCTCTTACCTTCATCTATTGATTTGGGTCTTTGTGCCCTCCGCTCTAACCAGAGAAATTATTTAAAAAAACCAAACAGAAGTTTAAGTAGGGGATTATGTTTCTTTTACTCATTTCAGAGGTATGAGTTAAGAGCCTTGGTCCACACATTCTAATCAGCACATGCACCGGGGGCAGGGAGGGAGAGGTGGGGGAGGGGTGGATGCACTGGACAACCTCTTGAGGTCCCTTCCAGCCCTACCCGAGTCTCTGTGTGTGCTCTCCATAGCCGTTCACATTGACAGGATATGGGTTTGCCTTCACCCCACCTAGTTGCTGGTATGAAGTCTAACCCATGTAGCAGATTTTGGTTAAATTGTGAACTCTGGGGTTGACCCCATACAGATTTAAGCAGTCTTGTACAAGAGTGTACGTTGGCCAGCATTTTGGGCCTGCATTATCATTACTTCTAGCCCCTCTTCCGGCACTGCTGGAGACTCAACACAGGTCAAAACTCTGTCATATGCACAGACTGCATTGTCCCCCTAAGATGTCTTGTCAGTGCCCTTCCCCTTTTTCAGCTGACCTGCCTGGAACTGTTGTCATCTCTCTGGTTATATTATGAGCCTCACACTATTTGACATTTATCTCAAAGCTGCAGTTCCTGTACTTGGGTGATAATATGAGAGTCTCATCTTAAAAAAGTTTTAAGATGTAACTCAAGGGCATGATAAAGGTTCAAAAACCAGGAGGAAAAAAAAAAAAAAGAACCTCAAACGATGATTTTTTTTTAAACTTATGATTTCAGCCGGGGCCTGACTCATGGCTTTTTTTTTTTTTTTTGAACGTCTGGGGTTAGCAATTCTGTATTTGGCATTTATGTACCTGTCAAGGGCAGAATTCGGCCCTGAATTACACACACACACAACATCAATAAGTGATCAATGTGAAAGCAGAGTGCACCAATGAAGAAGGTACTTTCAGTCTTAATATGTTTATTAGGGGGTTTAACTCAGAGTAGATATGACAATATGCCACTCGTGCTGGCACAGCCTCTTGCATATCTCCTGGACTGACAAGATGAATGCTTGTGGTAGAAATATTATTGAAGAAAATCAGACCCTGCTGTCAGAAATCAATAGGCAAATTTTTATCCTTTGGTCACATCAGACATACAGATGGAAATGACCTTGAAAAAAAGTTACCATGGAAGGAATAGTGGAGAGCGATCACAGTGGGGGGGATGACCAGCAAGAGATGCATAGATGGTTTGTGGCATATCACTGGCAAGTCAGCTGCTCAAAGCCTTCTGAAAATTCTGCACGTCATCACCAATATTCAGACATGAATAAATGGATTTCGCTCACCTACTAGATGAGACAACAGTTTTCTTTTGAGAAAGTCAATTTCTCATTTGGAATTATGAGCTGGTAGTTTTCCACAACAACCTCCTAGCTTAGAGCCTTATCCCTAAACTGCATATATCCTACTTGAACTAAGTTTTCAAATTTACATGAAATGTGGCCCTTTGCACCTCTCAACCTGATGTCCTGTAACATAGATGAGATTGCATGCAGCATGAGAGATAATTAGGGATTGCACAGAGCAAAGAAGAGCCAGCATGCAAGCAGCAAGTATAATTAAGCATGCAGCTTCACTACCAGTGGTATTGGTTTCTGAAAAGATATTGTGCCACAAATACATAGGATATCACACATTGGATGAGATCATTGGTCCACCTAGTCTGAGAGGAACCCCCACTTGGTGCTCCAGGCCTTAATGCATCTGATCTGTTTTCTTCCTGAACCCACTGGCAGGCAGCATATGTCCTGAAGCATAAGGCTTGTCCATCACCCTTAACATTGTTTTGTTACTTTTGACCACTGGTAAGGCATGTATCCAGTCATTTTACAGATCTAGTCACAGTATGATCTTCCTGGGTCAGGGAATTCCTTTCACACTTCATTGCTAAACTCCTATACAAGAGAGATAGTAAGATTGGGGCAGACTGTTCCCCCTAGGAGGGTGACATCCAATGAGGGGCAGGGAAACGTGAGACTGGCTGTGTGTAGTTACCCTGGAATTTTTCCACAGGGCTGGGAGGCAAGGGGTGAGGTATGGTTGGTGGAACTGGCTGTGTGTTCTACACCCAGGCCTCAGGGGACCTCAAAGGAACAGAGCTATCCACAGTGGCTCCCTACTTTCTCCTATCCCTCCTGTCCTCCCTGGCAAGGACATTCCCACTGGTACCCCTGGAATTTGTTCCTAAATGGTGAGTTCCCAGCTCAGGAGATGTGAGAAAGGGGTACTCACAGAGTATCATGGGTTTCACAAGCATGACACCATCTCTGCTGTCTCTTCCTCTCCATGGTCTCCCCACCCATGTTTCCCACACCCCACAGAAGACCTTCTGTGGAGAGGGGAACAATGCTGTGGAAGCATCATGACTCTTGGACCAAAGTCTGTTGGCTCCTGTAAGTGGATGGGATGAGCTGATCCTTTATCATAATGTAGCACAGAGCTTCCAGGAGATGCAGCATGATCGAGCACTGGGACGCTGCCCTGAACTCACACCCGAGTTCTGATCCCAGCAGTGCTGGTAACCTCTGTGTGACTTTGAGCAAGACTCTTCATCACTGTCCCCTGTCCCACTCTTTGCCCCTATCTATTTAGAATTTGGGGCAAGTGCCATCTCATACCATGGCCACATCTGCACTACAGGGACTATACCTGTATAGCTATGGGGCCTGGCAGCATAACCCTGTAGAATAGATGCAGCCTATGCTGACGAAATGAGTTTTCGGTCAGTCTAGGAACATCACTTCCCTGAGCGATGGTAATCAGGCTGAGGAAAGCACTCTTCAGTAGACCTGGCTGGGTCTACACAGAGTTACATTGGCTTAGCTACATCACTTGGGGTGTGGATTTTTTTTTTTTTACACCCCTGAGCAGCATAGCTCCAAATATAGGCCAGGCCTAAGTGTACGTACAGCATGAAGCACAAGGGGGCCCTGCTCTGGGTAGGAGCTTCTGGAATGCAGGTCGTATTGCTGTTGTATAAAACACTGAAGACTTCACACTCCATCTCCCAGAAGCTTATAACCTAAATAGACAAAAAAACTGAATGTCACAGAGCATGGCTCTATCTCCCTAAGCGAGCCAGGTGTGTAAAGTGGGTAAAGACAGTTCCACAGGCTTACTTAGCCAAGTGGAATTTTTCTACATGTTTGTTTTCCCCATTCTGATGTCAGCTAAGTTAAAGGAAGTTTAATAAGACCCAGCTCCTAGAGACTGAATGTGGAAAACACTCACCCCAAATCCGGGTGTGTGTGTGTGTGGGAGGGGAAATCACTACAAACCTTAGTCACCTGATTACTTCCTTCGCATGCCCTGTGTAACAATGACATTGAAATGAGCAATCACCACCCCTGTGTAGAGCTGCAAGAACTATTCAGAGCAAGTCATTGATCCAGAGGATTGTGCTCTTTTTTCAAATGACCCCAAACAGACTGGTGTGTGTGTGTGGTTTTTTGTTTTAAAAAACACTAGTTTTGTCATTACCTAGAGTTGGTCGAACACTCGGGGGAGTTGGTGAAAGTGCCTTCAACTCCCAGTGAATTCAGTGCAAGTTGAGGGGGCTCAGCACCTGTCAGGCTGAGGCCCTTCATGCCAACAGATTTTAGCCTCTGCTGCGTTCCTGAGTTATTCATCTCAGCTGGGAGTTCTCCTACTCACTCTTTGGTATCTGTGGCATGTGACTGGCTGCCTAAGTCACACTGTATTGTTTCTACTGGATGAAGCTTTTAAACAAGTGTTACACCAGAATGGTTAAAGTGGCTGCACAGAGAACTGCACTTTCATGAACACTTTTGCAAACAGACAGTCACTCAGAAGTGAATTGGAGAATGAATACTAAGGATGGCAAACAGCACTGATGCAAGTTCTCAGCTTTTTTTTTTTTTTAATTTGGGCAGACATCTGTGACTGTTTCTTGCTTGCCCTCATTTATATATGTGCAAGGGAGTTCTACTCCTTGTATTCATCACCTGCTTTAAAAGATTTCAGAGTAGCAGCCGTGTTAGTCTGTATTAGCAAAAAGAAAAGGAGTACTTGTGGCACCTTAGAGACTAACAAATTTATTAGAGCATAAGCTTTCGTGAGCTACAGCTCACTTAGTGAGCTGTAGCTCACGAAAGCTTATGCTCTAATAAATTTGTTAGTCTCTAAGGTGCCACAAGTACTCCTTTTCTTTTTGCTTTAAAAGAGCGTACTATGGTACGCTCTCTCTCACTCACATACACAGCAAAGGCAGACACTGGGGCCTTGCTGCATGGCTGGCAACATATGGTTCCCCCACCTGACCAGAATATCTACTTCTTCCCAGAGTTCCAGCATGCCAGTGGCAAGCATAGTCCAGGTTGCAAAAGAACTGCAGTGGCAGCTGATAAGAACTAGCCTTTTTCGTTTAGCAACAGATGCCTGAGAAACAAAGATAGCTAATTTCAGGTTTCAGAGTAGCAGCCGTGTTAGTTTGTATTCACAAAAAAGAAAAGGAGTACTTGTGGCACCTTAGAGACTAACAAATTTATTTGAGCATAACCTTTCTTGAGTTACAGCTCACTTCATCGGATGCATTCGGTGGAAAAATACAGTGAGGAGATTTATATACCATACACAGAGAACATGAAACAATGAGTTTTATCATACACACTGTAAGGAGAGTGATCACTTAAGAGGAGCTATTACCAGCAGGAAGGGGTGGGGGGGAAGGAGGAAAACCTTTTTTGGTGATAATGAAAGTGGGCCATTTCCAGCAGTTAACAAGAACCTCTGAGGAACAGTGGGGGGTGGGGTGAGGGGGAGAAATTGTTTTACTTTATGTAATGACTCATCCACTCCCAGTCTCTATTCAAGCCTAAATTAATTGTATCCAGTTTGCAAATTAATTCCAATTCAGCAGTCTCTCGTTGGAGTCTGTTTCTGAAGTTTTTTTTGTTGAAGGATAGCCACCCTCAGGTCTGTAATCGAGTGACCGGAGAGATTGAAGTGTTCTCCGACTGGTTTTTGAATGTTATAATTCTTGACGTCTGATTTGTGTCCATTTATTCTTTTACATAGAGACTGTCCAGTTTGACCAATGTACATGGCAGAGGGGCATTGCTGGCATATATCACATTGGTAGATGTGCAGGTGAACGGGCCTTTGATAGTGTGGCTGATGTGATTAGGCCCTATGATGGTGTCCCCTGAATAGATATGTGGACAGAGTTGGCAACGGGCTTTGTTGCAAGGATAGGTTCCTGGGTTAGTGGTTCTGTTGTGTGGTGTGCTGTTGCTGGTGAGTATTTGCTTCAGGTTGGGGGGCTGTCTGTAAGCAAGGACTGGCCTGTCTCCCAAGATCTGTGAGAGTGATGGGTCGTCCTTCAAGATAGGTTGTAGATCCTTGAGGATGCATTGGAGAGGTTTTAGTTGGGGGCTGAAGGTGATGGCTAGTGGCGTTCTGTTATTTTCTTTGTTGGGCCTGTCCTGTAGTAGGTGACTTCTGGGTACTCTTCTGGCTCTGTCAGTCTGTTTCTTCACTTCAGCAGGTGGGTATTGTAGTTGTAAGAATGCATGATAGAGATCTTGTAGGTGTTTGTTTCTGTCCGAGGGGTTGGAGCAAATGCTGTTATATCATAGAGTTTGGCTGTAGACAATGGATCGTGTGGTGTGATCTGGATGAAAGCTAGAGGCATGTAGGTAGGAATAGCGATCAGTAGGTTTCCGATATAGGATGGTGTTTATGTGACCATCGCTTATTAGCACCGTAGTGTCCAGGAAGTGGATCTCTTGTGTGAACTGGTCCAGGCTGAGGTTGATGGTGGGATGGAAATTGTATATAAATCTCCCCACTGTATTTTCCACCGAATGCATCTGATGAAGTGAGCTGTAGCTCACAAAAGCTTATGCTCAAATAAATTTGTTAGTCTCTAAGGTGCCACAAGTACTCCTTTTCTTTTTTAAAGATAGCTGAATGACCACTAGGGGGAGCAACACACCAGCAACACACCCATAGTTCTAACCAAGCACTAAGTTGAATATTAATGGACAAACGGAAGCAGTGGCTGTAGCATTTTGTGAGTGTCTTACGGAATTCTTCTCCTTTAGTTAAAGTATTGTGACTGGTTTTAGAACAGCAGTGCCACAATGTTCAAATAAGTTATTTGACAAATATATTGTGTCCTCTTTGCCCAGGAGATTGGTCACCTTTTTTTTTTTTTTTACTAGAGGTCCTGATTTTATAGGGATGGTCCTGATTTTTGGGTCTTTGTCTTCTATAGGCTCCTATTTCCCCTCACCCCCGTCCCGATTTTTCACACTTGCTGTCTGGTCACCCTAGTAAAAAAAGGTTTATTAAAGATCCGAGTAGTTTAGTCTACTACTTTAAATGATTTTATCCAACCAACCCAAGGCCATAGTGTTTGTTTTGTTTGCTGGGGCACTGCAGCAAAGCTCTGGCCACCTAGTACTTCACTCATCTTTATAGAGACAAGATGCAGAACTTGCTTCAACAGTCCCCAAAGCACAAGCCTCTGTCTTGGTTGTTTGAGGAGAATCCACCAGTTGAGGTTAGTACTGGAGAGTCTATGGCACGCAGTCGAGAAAGTAGATGGCTGTGGTTAGGGTGACCAGACAGCAAGTGAGAAAAACGTGGACGGGATTGGGGGGGGGGGGGGGGAGGAAAATAGGATCCTATATAAGAAAAAGCCTCAAATATCAGGATTGTCCCTATAAAATCAGGACATCTGGTCACCCTAGCAGTGGTCCACCTATACATTAGTTGTTGTAGGATCTTCTTCATATTAGAAATGTGGACATTTCCATTGTTCAGGAGGAATTTGTAATGGTAACACCAAGATTATCAATGATAAGCCTTCAGTCTTAAGATGCTATTGTCTCAGTTTGCTTTGGCTTTCAGCTAAGCTGCTCAACAGTAACATCCCCGCATGTTCTGTAAGCAGGTTATTTCCTTCCAGCTGGACTGTTTAATATTTAATGTCCTTATTCTGTTTTAACATTGGCTTAATCTGGATTTGCCCTCTCAGGCACTTGGTTCCCCTACCACTTGAGGTCACAAGTGATGAAACTCACCTCTAGTAAGTAGATGCCACTCCAGTGAAGCCAGTGGAATTTAGGGGTTACATTTTGGCAAGGAGTGGGCACTAGTAACCAGCTCAGAAGCCCTACTTTTATTTTATACTCAAACCAGGTAAAATTTTATAATAAAAATCTATCAATTATTTGTACTAAATGCTTCAATCTGGATTGGCCCCAGTATACTAGGCAATGTGCAAACATTATGGTAAGAGACAGACCCTGCCCTAACTAGCTTACACTCCGTGTAGACAAGACAGACCAAGGGTAGGAAGGGAAACAGAGGCACAGATCTGCTAGGAGAACACAATGACAAGCCAACACAGAGCAGCTCTAAATTGGATTGGTCCCAGCATTCAGACCAGCAATTTACAGGTCACAGGAAGAGTCCCAGAGCTAGATGATTTGCAAAAGGTACGGGATAGCTTTTTCTTTGGCAGACAGTAACCTACTAAGGAAAAAATGCTTCCTTTCTCTCAGGCCCTTGCAACACCAGCCCAAGCATGCCTTGGGTATGGGACACAAGGAGGATTGGCAGATTGAAGCAACATCAATAGGACAGCTGCAACAACCGTTAGTAACAGCTCAAGCAGCTGAGCCCTAACCCAACCTTCCCATTGCAGCAGAAACCAGCCTCCCAGAACAGGTCATTATGCACACAGCTAGTGTGGACTCTCCCTGCACAGCTTGTCTGCAACCTGCTCCATGTAGGAGAACCACAGCCTATGGGCCTTCTTTGCTCATGCAATGAGTAGGCAGGGAGAGGCTTTAGAGGAACGACTCACCTGCAGCCACATCCCCTCATAACTGGGTGTGGTGTAGCTGGCTCCTCTCCTTTGGCACCAGGCACTCCAGCCCTGCAGTGGTCTACTCAGGACTCAGCCCTCCAACCAGATCATGCTTAATCCCACCCCTTCCAGGTTATCAGAGTCCCACAAAACAAGAGTGCAGTGACTTTATGCCAGGGCTGTGGCCCAACTCTAGGCTCAATGGCCTTTACACTCTTTATATCAGGGTGACCTTCACACCACCTTCCACAGTGACTAATAGGGGAACCCAGACCACCCCCCCCCCCCCGAATTCCAGTCCAGGCATCCTGTAGTAAGCTGCTAAGATCAGCATTTCCTACCTCAGCCTGCCTCTAGGCCCTTTCCCACAGTTCCTTCCTGGGCTCCCCCTCTACAGACTCTGCCCCCTTTCCCAGTTTCTGCAGAGCTCTTTCCTACCCTTTACTAGGAAATACCTCTTGTTGTTCTCCCTGGAGGTCCAGTCCTTGTTGGTCTCTTCCCAGGCTGTGTGTGTCCATCTCTTTCCAAGAACTTGGGGGTGTAAGACCCTTTTGTCAAGGCTCACAGTAGGGGCTCACTTTGTTCCTAGCCTTACCCAGTCTCTCCTACCTACCCTTCTCAGGAGCATAGCCACAGGCCTGCTCCCAACTCTGGACTCCCCTCAGAGCCTTCCTTTAGTGTCATTCAGCCCCAGCCCAGTGGGGACTCAGCTTTTATTCGGCTACGTGGCTCCTCCCCAGCTGGGCCTAATGCTAAATTGGGCCTGGCCCCCCCTCCAGATGCAACCAGAAGCATGATTTGTGCACTGGCTCCAGTTAACCCTCTCTCTGCCAATGTGGGGTATACACTTCATCACATGGACGTTTTGGGCCAAAGAAATGGTCACAATGTTCTAACTGGAACGTATTCCACCAGCAAAGAGGCGTAGAGCTCCTTGGTGAGAGCATCCTCGCCCAGTGCACACAAAAGAGGTACAAACAGCAAAGCAAAATCACATTTTTAATTTGGCAAATATCGCAGGAATATTCAAGGTATTAGCCCAATGCTGGTATTAATTCACAGTGTAACCTTGGTCGCTATCCATGCGACTGTGTGCCTCACGTGTAGTCAATGCTTAAACACCACCATAGACACACACGCAAGCCAAGATTTTCAGCAGTGACTAATGATTTTGAGTGCCCAGCTTGGGACACACAGGGACCCCTGCTGCTGAGGGTGGGAACTCAGCACTTTCTGAAAAATCAGGCCACTATGGGGTCTCAAGTAAGGCACTCCAAAACTGACACACTCAGAATTACTAGGGACTTTTTTAAAAAAACTTGGCAGCTGTTTGCCAGCCTGTTGGACCCTTTTAATAGAATTATCTCTATTGTAGGCAACAAATGCAACAAAATAACTAACACACAACAAGGCTCAAACCCAGAACCTTCAGCATCAAGAGCATAAGCTTCTAACACCACTGACAGGAGAATCTCAAGTGGCATATAGATACCTGTGCTTTGGGTGCTACAGATCCCAGCCCCTATCCCAGATTAGTCCTGCTGCGAGTGTGTCTGCAGCCATGGTTCCCACCATCATCCCAGCAATGTGGGTTCTTAAATCACTGTGCCATAAAAACAAAAAGAGAATCCTGCTGCTTCTGTGAAGGATATGGATGGGCAGGAGACATCTGCTCATCCAGACCAACCATGCGTCCAAGTATTTAAATACACAGGCATTTTCTTAACCATGGCCAGCTGACTGATACAGCAAGTACCCAACTCAGACTCCAGTTTCCCTTTTTGCCATTTGATGCATAGAGCTCACAGCTAAACCAGTGCAGAGATGCCCTCTAGTGGCCATTGTAATATATTCCCAGCCTCCAAGATCCTGTAAAAATGTAAAAAAGAAAAGGAGGACTTGTGGCACCTTAGAGACTAACAAATTTATTTGAGCATAAGCTTTCGTGAGCTACAGCTTAGTCTCTAAGGTGCCACAAGTACTCCTTTTCTTTTTGCAGATACAGACTAACACAGCTGCTACTCTGAAACCTGTAAAAATGTAGTTGTGGAATACCATAAATATATATTAAGGATTTAAAGAGAAAAAAGAGTGAGTGAATATTGCAGCTTAAACATCCATGCATGCAAGCAGCTACGTCTGAGAGAAGGAAATTCAAAGGGTAAGCCTACACTCAATGATATCCCTAACATTGGAAAGTATGGAACTGGAGAGTTAACCTTTGAGGTGGGTTTAACACATCGGCTAGCTGTGACATTTGTCATGTACACAAGTTTGCCTTATACACAGGATGGGTGGGGACAGGACAGCCATGCTAAGCTGACTATTCGTTTTCATACTTTCCACAGTTTGGAATGTATTTGAAGTGTGACCTTCGTTTTGAATTCCCTGGCTCTCTGTTTGAAAGCTGTTTTTAGTACACATTATTTATATTGTACTAGTGCCCAGACACCCGGTCAGGCTTTGGGCCCCACTACGCTAGACACTTCCCCCATACAGGAAGACAGGGCACCTGTTCCAGGGAGTTATACACCTAAGAAAATAAATCCGCTGGCTCAGTTTTCATAGAAGTGTTTGCCACAATGGGATCCAGATTCCATCAGTGGCTTCAGAGAGGAGGGATGGTCTCGTTGTTAGGAGGTAGTGTGGGATTCAGGAACCCTAGGTTTACTTCCTTGCTATACCATTGAGGCCACAGGATCTTGGGCAAGACACCTGATCTGTGTATCAAGTATTACCTGTAAAATAAGGATAATACTCCTCACATCTATTTAGACCATAAACTCTATGGCGAAGGGAATGTCTTTTTTTCCCCTGTGTTTGTACAGCACCTGGCACAACAGGACCTCAGTTTTGGTTAGATCCTCTAGGTGCTCCTGTAGTACATGTAGAAAGTGTTAATATTAACAGTGATGCTTTATTAGGGTTCTGGCCAAGCGTTCGAATGATAGAATTCCTCATGGGAGAAAAATGTCTCCTAGTAAAACCTGATCTGAATTGGAAAGTTGTGAACTTTTGTTCTTTCAGCACAGCCTGTCTTCACAGCACTATGGCCCACAAGCAGATGTAATGTACCCAGTTTGAGGACAGACTATTTCCTTGCTAGCTGCTGTCAGAGCAAAGGATTTCAGTGGCTGGTCAGCAAACAGGACAGCCAATCTACTGCTGGGGTTGCAGGGGTCTGAAAATTGTTTGTCCAGGCCTGCATAAAACTGTTACATACTATGGACTATTTCCAAGCACTGTGGGACTTGAAAAGATCAAGCAGCAAGGTCAATTCTAACCCTTAGGTCTGCAGCCAATCCTCAAGGGTTGAGACTGAACGTTACTCATTCTTGACTGAACACACCCTCCACTGGTGGCTGTTGGCCTGTTGGCCATCTCCTCTCAGTGACTCACCGCAGAGTCCTCAGGCAGGAACCCAGTCAGTGCAGGCAGCAAGCAGAACCAGATCACACAACCCTGAGCTTGGGGAGCACGTAAGAGTAACATGTTGAGCCATCAGCCTTAGAAGTGCAGAAGACTCCATAAGACACCTAAGAAGCGAAGAAGAATCCATAAGTGCAGAAGACACCTAAGAAGCGCAGAAGACTCCCCTAACTAGGGAGCCGGCCATGCAGATCTAACATATCTGGTAAGGAAGGACTAGTGGTTAAGGCGCTGATTTGGGTTCAATGCCTGGCTTTGTCACAGACTTCCCCGTGTGACCTGGGGCAAGTTACATGATCTCTTTAACCTCAGTTCCTCATCTTAAAACATGAGAATAGTAGTGCTTTCCATCTGCTTTGTCTAGGTAAGTTCTTTTGGTCAGGGATGTCTCTTACTAAGAGTCTGTACAGTGCCTAGCATATAGGGGCACTGGTCTCAGCGGGTACCTCAAGGGGCAACTGTAAGGCAAATAACATAGCAATGGCAGAATAGAAAAGACTCTCTCTATATAGCTAGGTAGTCTATCCACTCCTGTGGATTGCTTGTGTGTGCATGCACTTCTCACTGCTCAAATACTTGGCCACTATTGCTCTACTAAAATTCTAGCTAGCTGTAGACACGCGAGTATGAATGTCAAAACGAGGCACATACCATGGCAGTATAATCAGGTGAAGGAGCCGGAGTGCTCCTTCAAGAGCGTATCAGATTTCCTAATACAAGAGTAAAGGAAACGCAGCCCTGAGGCTGCAGAGCTGTAAGTCAAGAGGATCTGGGGCACAGAGAAGACAGCTGCTATATCTGAGCCTTGCGAGATGCCTCTCACTAGACACCCAGTAAGTCGACACTGAAAGACACCAGAAACACCTGGGGTGCCTACACCTGTCTGCAATAATGCATCAGGAAATGGGGTTCTCTGGGCCACCCTATGAGTTAGCGAGAGCCATTTATCAGGCAATGTTTGCACAGCACTTTGGGGTGAAAAGTGGTAGGCCACTGCTAAGGACGAAGACTATTACTGCATAGGGAGATGTGTGGCCCAGCATGCACGTGGTGGCTAAGCAAAGCAGCCCTTTCCATGGGCTGTGCTCCTAAGGTGCAGCGATATGTAGGTTGTGTCTGTATTGACCACTAAAGGTATGAAAAGCCGAGATAGGAATTGCACCCTTGTTTTTATTTAACACTGGTGCACAGTGCTGGCCAGAGAAAATGCAAGTTGCAAAGACCCAATTGTGCTTACACTGAGGTCCGTGACAAAACTGCCATTGACTTCAAAGGAAAGATGACATCAGGCAGATGGGAAGCAGGGAGGGAGGGTGGATGGGCGATCAGATAAGGTGCTGGAGCTTCTTGCACAGCGCAGGAAGCCCCTTTGACAAATATGATAAAGATGGCCTGAGAGTGCAGGTCATGGCTGAAGGGACTGGGGGAGGCAAGAGTTTCATGGCACACAGGATCAGGGAAGCCATTTTGGGCCAGGGACAAAACACAAGGGTGCTTATTAGAGAAGGATACAAATGAGCTATGAAGGGACATGGGGTAGCAGAACCCAGAGTCTGAGCAAAGGGGAGTACAAGATACATGCAAGGATTGAAGTCCAAAGGGCCTTGAAGGAGAGGAGGGGGAATTTGGTATAATTACGATGCATGAAATTGGGGAGGGGTGCAAGAGCATAAAAATGGAGCTGTGTCCCCAAATTTCAGCCTTCTGCTGCTAGTGGCCAGGGTACCTCTCCTTGTCTAGGCTTCAGATCACCACCCCTAGGTGCTGTCAGCATTTAGCAGATTTAAAACACCTCAGAGGAATTTTCTTTAACCCCCCAGGTTGAGTATCAAATGGTTGATTTGCAATGTGTAAAGAAGTTAAAGATACAGGCACCGCCTTGCGATCACAGCACCTGGAAACCCACTATACATTGTACCCGAGTTGTGTTGTTCTGTTAAAGACCCGAATCTGAAGCCTTGTGCACTCAGAATGGCCATTCATCCAATGGGGCCAGATCCTCAGCTGCTGTCAGGCTGTAGCACTAGCTCTGTAGATTTACACCAGCTGAGGATTAAACCAAGTGGATTGCAGGATCTCTCATGTATTTCTAAAGGGCCTATTTCGAAATCCAAGCATCCGGCTGTTATGATTTTAATATGGTGGGGGCTGGGACCAGATCCCCCTCTGTGCGTGGGACCAGCCGTGAGTACTTGGTGAGCTAAACCATTCATGGGTGCAAACATTGTTTTAGTTAGTGCAGCCCAGCAAGCAGTTTGCTTGGTGTTAACACCGTTCAGACGCTACAGACAATGCACAGGCTGGTCTGCAATTGTTCACGCTGGAGGCCTTGCTCACTGCAGTCACAATAGCCTGAGTCCCACGTTGTGGGAAGCCCTTACGACCTCATTGAAAAAATAAGCCAAGCAAAGCTTCAGAGACAGGCCAAGCTAATAAGCGCCCTGATTTCTGAATAGCGTTTGGCACCTGACTATCCGTCCCAGCTCCTGTAACAATCTCCCACTGCAGGTGTCTCAGATGGCTCATTATTTCCACCAGACTAAAGCTGACAGTCAGGTCCCAGCTATTATTTATGAAGGTTCTTATTTTAGCCTCTGGAGAGGTTCCAGTCTGCAGCCCGGGTGAGATTATTATTTGTACTGTAGTAGTGCCTAGGAGACCCAGTCCTGGACCAGGACCTCATTGTGCTAGGCGCTGTACAAGCACCGAACAAAAAAACTGAGCATGCCCCAAGGAGCTAGCAATCCCAAGACAACAGATAGAGACAGACAGGCAGATGGGGTAGTACAGCCGAACAATGAATCGATACCAATCAGCATGGTAGGCAATGGTCTTAGCATACCGGCAGCCTACGCTTTGTCAAGCTTTTGTAGCAAAAGGAGAATTTTAAGGAGGGCTCTGAAGGAGGAGGATGAGTTAGTTTGGTGGTGTTTACCTCCGAAGTGTATGGGGCAAAACAGGTGGAAGCACAAAGGAGTCCAGCATAGCGTGACAGGTTTGGGGCTGCTTTGTAATAATTCATGAATGCTGGATGTTGGCCTGGTGATGGGGGTGCACTGTACAGGTTTAACTTAGTTGGCGTTTGTGTGGAAAGACAAGCAGGCAGGCAAGGAAAGGCTCAAGAAAGCCACCCCTCAGCAAACCTTTCCGAGTGGTAAGGGACAATGCCAGAACACTTAGCTTACATTCTGCCTCCGTCTCCAACCAACCTACAAAACTGATCTTAACCAGGACAGAAGACAACTTGTGACCACAGAAGAACTAAAAACTGCAGCAGGATTTAAAGGGACACTTAAGCAAGTTTTTCGGGGAGATCCAGAGACCCACTGGGTGTGTGTGGAGGAGCTAGGCCTGCCTACACCACCATCGCAGGAGGATGAGCCTTTTGGTAAGGCAGACATTGCATGCAGACTGTTCTTTTAAAATCCTCTCTCTCAAAAAGCTTGGTTCCAACTGTTAAAATAAACAACTCTTTGGCTGCAGAAGGCCATGTGATGACTGCACACCATGGGTCAGAAGAACTGCAGCTGCCCAAACTCAATCAGACCTGCAGGGTAAGAACGGTGGATCCAAGGGTTTCTGTAGCCCAGGGGCTGGACTAAGAGTGGAAGAATTGTGGACTTCCACGCCAGGAGAGGTAGCGGCACGTGGCCTGACATCTGAGGGGGTGCACTCAGAGACCAGAGAGGCGACTGAGGTGCAGCTAGCCCTGTAACCATGACAAGTAGGATGTAATATGAGGCCATCAGAGAGACCTCATTAAGTAGAAGCCAGTCTGCTCTTTGATCAGGGCCCGGGTTTGTTTTTGTTTGCCAGATCTGAGCCTTGATCTTTTCAATGCTCGTTTGTTTACTCGCTGCTCCAAAATCTACCAGTGCTTCTCGTATCTTACCTGTACTGCCCTAGGGCCCAATCCTGCAAATCCCATGCATGCAAGTTGTCTCTTTGGAGGACAGCTCCATAACCTCAGTATGCTTCTCCCAGAGCAGAAAGGCCAACTTTCCAACCCGAACTGGACAGCGGCAGACTGAAACCCCTGGGGCACAGGGCAGACATAGCTGCCTCTTTGCTATTTTCTAGTGGTCCCACCTGACAGAGGGGGCACATGGCAGGTGTAGCTGGAAGGGTGCATGCCACATGGCCAGAATGCTGCTACATTTCCTGGCTGCCATAATGGACCCCTGGGAGCCATTATCAGCTACTGTTAGAGCCCCTCAACTCTTACTTATGCCAGAAGCAGAACAAGCCTCAGGCAGCCCTGGCTCTGTGTGTGTGCGTGCGCATATTAAGAAAGTAGATACCTTGAGACTCCTCTCTCTGCACATTCCTCCCACCCATGTGATTTCTTCTAACTGCAGAAAGCTTGATCCCCCTTGAATGCGTAAAGAATGTCAGCTGTTAATGCTGGAAGATCCCTCCCCAAGTCACATCAGGGCCGTGATTATTATGCAGCATATTAAACTTCTTAGTCCCTTGCATGACTGACAGCGGGGAAAGCTGTGACAAAGGATGCCTCTTGTACAAGTCAGCCAGAAACTAGGTAGCCATAAGTTAGGAGAGGAAGCATGGTCTAGTGGTTAAGCCAGGGTTTAGGGAGCCAAGAAATCTGGGGCCTAATTCCAACTCCAAAATACATTTATAATGTTGGTCTCGTCTCTGAATCTCTCCCTGTGCTCGTTGTCAAGCCCCATCCCCAGCTGTAGCAGATGAATAAGAACAGAGCTCATCAATGTTAGCAAACTGCTTTTGGATCCTTCATGACCACCAGGCTTGATCACTGCAATTCGTTTTAGCTAGGAAGGAAGCCAAAGGCCCCTAGAAAGCTCCAGCTCGTTCAAATACAGCAGTCTGCTAAGCAACCCAGGCCGCTGTTAATATATCACCCCAATGCTCCACTCTCTGTGCTGGCCCCCGGCTAAATACAGAGCCCTAGCCACATTCGCTCTCCCAATACTCAAAGCCCTGATGGATATTGGGATACCTTATGTGAGGCAGTGGGATCCAGTGGGCAGAGCAGTTGGCTGAAACTCACTAGACCTGGGTTCTAGGCCTAACTCTGCCTCCAGCCTGCTAGGTGATCTTGGGCAAGTCCTTCCCTGTGTTTCAATTTCCCCATTTGTAAAACAGGGAATATGATACTCACGTCCCCAGTAAAGTGCAGCTTTCCACTGGAATAATTCAATCAGCCCGCAGGGGGAGGTTTGTGTGGGTGTGCAAAGAGGTTCACTCACTGCAGGACCGCCCCCTTGTCTTTCACTTGTCTTTCATTCTGGCATCCCCCGCTGACAGTCGCTGTGGTGGTCTCCCTTCTGTAACTCAGGCCAGGTCACACCTCTTTTGGGGTAACAAAGCTCAACAATTCCAAAGCTCTGGTCCTGTTTCTGGGCCCAGCAGACACCATGTCCCTCCAGGCACTGAATTATCCATATCCCTTTATGTCAGGGGACATTATGCCACCTCCCCAATGGCTGGTAGGGGAACCCAGGCCCGCCTTTCTAGTCCAGGTTCCTGACCAGGACCCTAAAACCAGCAGCCAAAGTCTGCACAGTCCCGCTCCCCTACTGCTGTTTCCCTGGGCTTCTTTCTACCCAGTCTTTCTTCCCTGCAGCGTATCTCGGTTGACCCTTCTTTTAGGGCTAGTATCCCAACACTTATCCCCCACTCCATTTCTTACTCACCACCTCCTGGTTCCCAGAGCGTGACGGCAGACTCCCTCCCTGCAGCCCTTGTATGTCAAACTTCCTCATGATAATAACCAGTCTGCTCCTGCCCAGCTGGGCTTCATGATCACTTAAGCCTGGCTCCCCTTGCAGGTGCAGCCAAATAACACAACTGACCCCTCAGACCCATACTAATCCCATCAGAGCCTGCGTGGGGTCCAAACACCCCAACACAGTGTGAGAGACAGCACTTCTGCAAGGTTGGGACTGAGAGTATAGAAAGCACTGCCACAAGAGGTGGCACTGACTATGGGATGCATTACTACAGTTAAGCGTAAAGATCTTCCCCCCCCGTTAGTTTTCTCTCAATCATTTCTCTGCACACACACCAGCCATTTATAAGCTAATCAAGCTATTTCACTTATAGGCTGAGAAAGAAGACACACAGAGTTACAAACAGAGGTAACAACAGTTTGGTTGGTGCTCAGATGCCATGGTGATGGAAGCCACATCTGACCAGATCTACACTAGAAAAGATTTCCCAGTACAGCTAAATCAGTAAACCCTCCTGGCATAGATGCAGCTTATACCAGCAAAAATGATTCTTCTGATTCCCTAAGTAAAATTAGCTATACTGGTATTACCGTATCTAAACTAAGGCTTTTGCCAATATAAAATGCCCCCCCCCCCAAACAAAATCTCCCATACCCCTTGCCAACAATACTATATCGGCAAAAGTTTTGGGTGTAGATGTGGCCTCAGTTACTTAGATAACCAGATGAAAGTTCAGTCATCCAGCCCTTTAGTTTAGTAGAATCTCCATCATGGATTGGAGATCTATGGTTCAGAGAAGTTTCCTAATGTAGACGATGAGACGCAGATTTCTATAGCAGCTTCTCAAAATTGAGGCATAAGAATAATGATTTCTCTCTTGCCTATGCAACTGATTTTTTCATACTTACAATGGGACAGAAGTCTTTTATTATTGCTGTTGACAAGCTTTTATATGGCATTGCCTGTGCAACAGCACTTTCCAAATACACAGAGTAAGGCAGGTTCCCTGCCCCAAAGCGAGGCGATAAGTTAGACTGGTGAAAAGATCTTTTGGGTTTCATTTTGTTCCACATGCCTGGAGCCTCCTGGTATTAGAATATCGGCTTTTGTTTTGCTCATGTGTCTGCTCAGAGCGTATATGGTGGGGAGGGTCAGTTGACTGCATGTTCATTTCACAACTCTAAAGGGCCCAGGGTTGGTTCTACCACCCCAATATCCTGAGAATCCATTCTGCTCAGTGATGCTCTTTCCTCATCCCCAGACATTTCATCAGCAAAATGTGCTGCACTAGGCTGGCAACTGAGACTACTCACTTCCCTCTTCCTAGATTGTCCTCTCGCTCCAGAATACACCAGCAGGGTGTGCAAGAGATTGATGTACATTGCATTAGTCTCTTCAAGTCAGACTGAGACCATCACCTCATTGCTCTCACAAGTGCCATATCCACAGGAAACACAGCACATGTCCTAGATGCCAGTTTCTATTGCTGAATCTCACTGCCCCCTTAAAAAAAAAACTGGCAGCAGAAAGTATTTCAGACTCTATCAGCCCTTCCTCTGTGCCTTGAAAACTCTGACAGCCTAGTTTAACAAAATGGAGCATCATTGATCATATAAATGCTGAAAAAGACAAGGCACTATGCCAACGTGTCAGTCAGGCAAAGGGATGCTATTCTATTCTATATAGGTTTTTATACTGCACTTGTACCTGTAGTGCATGAAGTAACATGACTACACATCTGTCATGTGTTTGTTCTCTTGTTCTCTCCCCAGAGAGAGTGTGGAGTGGCGAGTCTTGTTTTAGTAGGGTGATGGCAGTGTTATTTTGTTAACTGTATCTGATGCTCAGTGCTGATATTAGAGAAGGTAGGTCAAAGAAATGCACCTTGCTCTTTGGCAGAAAATGGTCAGGTTTGTGACAGTCCTTAGTTCTGAGGGGAGTTCATTCCACAGTCTCAGCCCACTCCTGGAGAAGGTTTGGCCTCCCTGAAGATACCGTGAACCACAATAGGAAACTGGAGCAATTTGTAGCATAAGAATGTCAATTCCATTTCCATCCATTTGACTGAATTAAGCTCTTGAGTTTGTTGGCCAAAATTCTCAAGAATGATGACAGTAAATATGGAGAACCCACCCTCTGAAAAATCAGACCCCTCTAGAGATGTCTCCTTGTGGGTATCCAAAACCCCCAAACCAGTTGCTTTAAAAAAATCTTAGCTGCTACCTTTCAGAGTATCTAGATGCCTTTGATCTTCTTGACCCTTGGCAATCTGGGTATAGACCAGGCTATGGCACACACACTGCATTGGCTGATGATCTCCACCTGGCAATGGATGAAAACCAGGTGTCTATGTTGGTATTATCCGCTGTTTTTGACACAGTTGATCACAAGGTGTTGCTGACTTGCCTGCGGAGCCTAGTGGGAGGAGGCAGGGCTGCTCTTTGGTGGCTTCATTCTTTTGTCTTGGAGAGATCTCTGCGAGTAGTTGTTGGCAATTACTCCTCCTTCCAAACAGCAGTCAATACTGCTTCTAGGGGAACCAAGTAGGTAAGGGAACATCTTTTACTGGACCAACTTCTGTTGCTGGAAGGTACAAGCTTTCGAGCACAGAGAGCTCTTCTTTGGGTTATGATGGCACTTCCACTTGGGCTCAGAACATGAAATGCTGCATTCACCCCCTTCTCCCCATGTTAGAAGATTTCTAGATCAAAGATAAACTTCAGTTTGGATAGACTGCCCGGCGCTAGTTTATGTCAATAATTTTTTTTAAGAGCACCACATTAAATAAATATAAACCCATCTGCTAAAGGGACATCTCTGAACAACAGCTACCTTTAATGTTGATTAGGGAACACTCAGAACAATGTGCCGTACTTCAGTCCTGTTCTCTATTACAAAGTCATCACAGTTTTTTAATAGGTCATAGATTCTTAGATTTTCAGGCCAGAAAGGACCATTCTGATCATCTAGTCCGAGTTCCTGTGTAATGCTAGCCATGAAATTTCAACCAGTGGTTCCAGCATCTTGCCCAGCAACTTGTGGTATAATAGTAACTCTGAGCATTTTGCATCTTCAAGGAGCTTCTTTACATTTCAGATTCTGTAACTGGGATCAGAGCCCTACTTTGCTAGGCATGATCCAGACACAGAGTAACAGAGTCCCTGTCCCAGAGAGCTCACGATCTAATTTAAAATGCCAGAAGTGAGTGCTGCCAGAATGAGGAGGAGCAAGAGGGTCGGGGAGAGAAATGAGGGAAGGAGTAATAAGGACATGCCTTCACATAGCCAGTCGTGCACAGCTAAGTGGTTTTGAATGAGTTAATTAAAACTAGAGATAAATAATATCAAGAGTCCCTATTAGCTCTCTGACCAGCTTTACGGACATTAGGAGGTTGATCACACTTCGGAACTATGCACCTAGCTCGTAGAATAGGCACTCTACTAACCAATAAACAGAACATGCTCAGATCCCTCCACTCCTGGGAGAGGCAAGGTATGGAAGGGACCTCAAGCCACGACCAGGTACAAGAGACATAACCCATATATTTAGAGAACTGGAGCAAATGAATAGAGGAGAGAGGGCTTCCTTCAGCCAGAGTTCAGCTAACAAGGGCTTCTGGGATCTCAAGTGCAATACAGACAGGACAAAGGGACAGTCTCCTTAGTTCCCTACTCTTCAAAGCTCTTTTCGTAGTTCTGGATCATTCCTGCTGGGCTAACTGGCTTCTGTCCCTCCCAGCCCTGGCTAACAGTGGGCAGAGTATCTGAAGGGACAGGAAAGAGACCAACGCCAGATGACAGGGTAGAGTGGGAAGGAGAGGGGAGAAGATCAAATCTGAGATATGTTGGGGCAAGTGGAGTCTTAGAAAGAAGGGCAATTTGAACTAGACTTTGAAGTGAATGGGGTATCAGGGGTGATGTAAAGTGAACTTGGAATGTGTTAGTGGAAGATAACCTCACACCAACAGCTACTCTAAGTATAGATGATTTGGGGTGGGGGGAGAAAGAAACATACACAAAGTGACTAATGATGATGCAGGAGCTCAGTTATTTAGAATAGTGCCTGTGTCCTTTTCACACCCGGATGATGAACATCTGTTATAAAGCAAGACCAGCCCCATAATCCCCATCCTCAGACAGCCCCACGGGTCCTGGGTCACTTGCAAATCCTGGTTTTGTTTGCCTTTAAAAAAAAAAAGCAGCACTTTGTTACACAGTGTTTTATGTCTCCAGCATCAGGTTCAGCCACCGGCTCAGCTTCCTGATTGGTTCAGTAGTTTAATCAAAAACAGCTCCCGCCCTTTCCAGGGTAAAACTAGACTCCAGGGGAACAAAAGCTTAACAACTCTCCAGCTCTTGGTGCAAGGGCTCCCAAACTGTCCTGTACCAAACGGGAAACTCTTACCCCTCCCCGGGGGTCTTTCTCCCCTGGCTGCACTAGCCTCCTCTCCACTCCCTCTCACTGGGAAACCCTGGCACAGGTGGATTCTCACTCACTCACCTCGCACTGAGAACAGGGAGGTTACGTAAGTCCCCTGCCCCTTTTCCCAGCAGGCTTTGCTCTCAGAATAGACTTGCCCATGCTCCCTTGGGAACTGCAGAATGTGTCAGCTCTGGGTTGCAACAGTAAAAGGGCTGTATCCGGGACTTGTTCTTAAAGGGCTAACACGCTATGCCTCCATTGACTCACCTAGGCCTGTCCCCTGGATCTTGCCTGTCTCTGCTCCCCTTTGTCACCGCAGCTTCTGCTTGCCTAGCATTGGCCTCCTTTAGAGCTGGTGGAAAAAACCAGGCACATGGTTTTGTGAGCTTTTCGGTTTAAAACGTTCAAAATTCTTTGATCATCTCTGGTCTCCTCTCCATCTTTTCAAGCAAACTGGCTTCTTGCTTCGAGAGCCTTCTCCTGTGCTGTGCATATAACCTGGGGCGGTCTGCCTGTTTCTCTGCCTCATCCATTGTCTTTTTCATTTCACATCTCAGCTGAATACAAGTTTTCTCTCTTGCTCTTCGGTTCTCTCTCCGTCTGCTCTTATTTGGAACATCGCTCATCCCCCTTTTGCATTTCTATTAGCACCCTGCAGCCAAAGATCTCAAAGAACTTCCACAACGATTTAGGAATTCAGCCGTGCCTCAACCCTAGGAGGTAGGTAAATAACAATGACCTTGTAGAGAGAGAAACTGAG
Organism: Dermochelys coriacea; assembly: GCF_009764565.3. Lineage (NCBI taxonomy): Eukaryota > Metazoa > Chordata > Testudines > Dermochelyidae > Dermochelys > Dermochelys coriacea. The sequence continues at coordinate 14,785,452 of NC_050072.1, read as the reverse complement.
GGCATTCTCTGTAGCTCAGTCACACAGCGCGTCTGTGGCAAAATCAGGAATAGATTCTAGATCTCCTGACTCGCTCTCGGTTTTGCCTTTCCCCCCATACAACCACCCTTCTTTCTCTTTTTTTTTTATAACTGTATTATACAACTCTAAACAGCATTTTGGGATACAGCTTGCATGAAAGATGCTATACCAAATATCCTTGCATTGCACTGTGCTTGGATCAGATTTGACCACACCTGCACTTGCATAAAACTGGAACCCATCCCAGATCCTTCTGCTTCACTATATATATTTAGAGGCCTTGCAGAGCCTCACAGGTCAGACAGCAGCTAAACCGAACTCACATGGTGTCAGAAGAAATGTGCTCCAATATGAGGGTAGCAACTGAAAGGCTAAGATAGAGCAGCAGTTTTGCAATTGAACTGGGCATAGGAATCCCAAAGTGTTCTTTGGATCTTAGACATTCAGATCATCAGGATCATTCAGAAGAAAACGATATACTGTCTGCAGCACAAGATGTTTGGGAGACTAACATTCTGGTGATGATAATTGCATAAGGACATCTTATACTGTAGGCTCTGGGAGCAGCCATCCTCTTTTAAAAACATAGGGCAGATTTGTGCCAGGATTAGCCTGGTTGTTAAACCCTGTTATTACTTCTCACCTGGCTGGTTTATAGGGGGAGGGTTTTTTTTTGCTGGGACCAGACACCACTCAAGAGGAGTGGGAGAGAGGGGGGCAGCTGCAAGTGGGCCATGCTGAAAAAGAGACCGATTTTGTCATGTTGACATTTGTGGAAGAAGTGCCAAAGAAAAAGGGCTGGGGTGAAATCCTGGCCTCATTGAAGTCAAAGGTCAATTTCCCATTAACTTTAATGGGGCCAGGAGGTCATTCCACATGTGATGGTCTGAGAAAACTTGCAGAAGACATAGATGCATTGGACCGTGTGTCTGGCAAGGAGTTGAATCTTCATTTCAAAATATCAGATGATTTTTGTGCTGATGCTTTGTTTTGTATCCAAGAATACAGCTTTATAGAAGATGGATATGTTGCTCCTTTTCTCTTGAGCTGTGCAAATGGTTCAGAAACCCCCTAGATTCAAGCCTTGATTGAGTTTGTGGACTGAAAATCAACATCATTGTGCTAGATCCTCACCTCATGCAAATTGGCCAAGCTCCTTAGACTTCAGTGGAACTACTCTGATTTACATGGCTAAGAATCTGGCCCATGCATGGTCTCAAATGCAATGCCCTCAACTGATACAATGGCAGCCTAAGAGCAGTTGTGTTTTAAGGCACTTGATTATACAACTATCTCTGCTGTCACCTGTACACTATTCCGGGTGTACAGGCTCTGCAGGTGTCACAAAAAAATGATACTAAAACATGATGTACACATTGGGGCCCGGGCTGCAGCTATATCTGGAAACTGAAGCTCCTGGAGTTTACTTACTATGCCTCAACAGTTCTTTCAGTTTTGCAGACACTAGTGAGTTTGGCTCGGAATTAGCTGAAAGTTAAAATCAGGGTCCCTTCACCTCTACCAGATCTGCACTTGCAACCAGATAGAGGCGCAAGAATCCAAATCTGCACCAGAAATTGATTGCAGGCCCCAAAATTTCATGGAACTGTTATTGGTGCAGGTGCAAATTGCACCTGTTCCAACTTTGCTACCACCCATGTGGGAGTAAGGGATAAAGCCCTGCCCCCATTGAGGTGTTTACCACTGCTGGAAGTACTACACCCCTGCCCCAACCCCTACCCACCCAGGCCTTGTATTGAGGAATGATGGTTGTCATTTGTAAAGGAGGAGAATGGAGAAAAAAGTTCTCAGATCTCTCCCCAATCTCTCACAAGAGAGATCAGATTGTGGCCCAAAGTTCTTAGCAACGGGATGAACTTGGATGATCTGCAGAATGGCTTTGGAAAACACTCTTGCACCAACACAAGTTTAGCAAACAGTTGTACACAGAGCAGTATTCCACTAGGTACTGGAGCAGGCAGGTAGAGTATTGGGTCTCAGTAATCAAGGATCTTGCGCAGAAAACTGGTCCTTACGTCCACAGGAAGGTCCCTGAATTTTGTGGCATGTTGTGAAGCCAACTGGAAATCAGGCAGCTCTGGATGCTGGGCAGAAAACTCTGCCCTGAATGTTTCTTCTAAAATAACCAGCAGTAAAATACTTAGGCAGTGTTGTTGTAGCCATGATGGTCCTGGGGTATTAGAGAGGTGGGTGAGGTAATATCTTTTATTGGACCAACTTCTCTTGGTGAGACACACAAGCTTCTGAGCTTACACAGAGCTCTTCTTCAGGCCCATGTAAGCTCAAAAGCCCATCCCCCTCACCAACAGAAGTTGGACCAGTAAAAGAATTACCTCACCTCCCTTGTCTCATTCGTGAAACAGGTAGAGTTGTGTCTTCTCTTTACACAAGAAATATGAAGAAAGCACAAGGTCACCGTGTTTACTAAATATTCACAAATGTAGCAATATACGTACTGCTACTCTGATTGATTTCTGGAGAACAGAAAACACAATGAGCATTAGTACAGGGCACACAGTCTATTTAAAGGGATAATACCCAATTCCTATACACTACATTTAGCAATACTGGTGTTTAACGTCTCACCGTTACCATTAATGCTCCATTAAGATGAATGGGGCACTTCACACCTCTCAAAACTATATTTCAAGCTGCCTGCAAATTAAGGCAACAGTGCACCAGTTTAAAAGAGGTTTTAGACTATGGGCTTGTCTACACTTGAAATGCTGCAGCTGTGCAGGTAATTTACCTCCCTGCGAGGCAGTAGCTAGGCGACCAAAAGAATTCTTCTGTCAACCTAGTGCTGTCTACACTGGGGTTAGGTTGGCTTAACTATGTTGCTTAGGGGTGTGGATTTGTCACCTCCCCCCCGCGTGACATAACTATGCCAATATAAATTCTCAGTGTAGAACAGCCCTACATCTATATGGCCCCATAGTCTGGATAGTTTGAAAGGAGAGTACGTTAACACAAACTAAATACCTTTTAGTTCACACCAGCAACATGGGGGAGTGACAACACAGCATGTCAGTGTATGTTGTAGCTCACACCCCCATAGTCTGACCTGTGGGGCCATATAGATAAGGGATATAGATTAGATAGATAGATCCATATAGATAGAATTCTGCAGCACAATTCTGGGGAAGGAGTGGATTCTGCAGCAAATTCCAGAGCTGTGGAATAGTGGAATCCAGAAGGGCCTATCATTATTTATACACTTCCTACAGTTTTACATATTTCCTTGCACTAACATTCCCAGCTTGTAAGAAGGAAAAGCACTGGGGAACCCTGAAAAAGTGTGGGGATAAAAGACAGATGGATTGTGAACCCCCATTTCCACACAAGCTTCCCATTCAAACCTGCCCCACTTCTGGCTCTGCTGCCTTCTCTTTCTGCTATAAAAAAAAAAACAGAAGAGAAAACTCTGATGAGCTCCAAGAGGGCCGCTCCCTTTCTACTATATCTAAGCATTGGGAAAAAGAGCCGGAAACTGCCTCAGAGTTGACAGCTGAAGCAGACTCAAGCTGCATGTAGCTGTTTGGGAGCCCATGTAATATGTAACATCAAAATAACAGCATCCAAAAAGCCTCATCAGTCACTTGGTATCAAACCCAGGGTCTGCTCAGAAGCTGCCAGCACAACAGCTTAGGGAAGGTGCCAAAGAGGAGTTTGATATTGCTAGGGACAAAAATAGTCCTTCATAAGCACCTGCCTTCTGAGACCTATCTATGGTGCTTACATGGCCTCCATTACTGTAGTAACAGATTATTTTCCCTCCCAATAGCCCTGTGAGGAAAGGAAGTGCTGTTATCCCATTTTACAGATGTGGAACTGAGGGACAGAAAGGCTAGGGCCCAGATCCTCAATGGCTCTTAATTTCCATTGGATTCAGTGGAAATTAGGAGTCTAAATACTGCTGATAGTCGGGGCCCAAGTGATTTGCCCAGGTCACACGGGAAATCTGTGGCAGAGCAGGGAATTTAAGCCTGGTCTCCCAAGTCCCAGGCTAGCACCTTAGCCTCTGGACCAGCCTTATTCTTCTGCTGGGTATTTAAACATAAGGAATAGGAAAGAGAAATAGTGCCCGTAGCAGCGGTCGTGAGCCCAGCACGGTTTATTTCAAACAATACATGCATATGTGCAAAAACACAATGGGTACAATTTTGAAAAGAACCTATGTGACTTAGGATCCTAAAACCCAATTATTTTCAATAAAACTTAAGCTCCTAAATCACTTAGGCACATTTGAAAATTTTACCCACTGGTGATGTTTTGACCAGTCCTATAGGAAATTAGTATGACTGTGGGGTGCAGAGGGTTGCATAAGATACCCCCAAAAAGCCCCTAAAAATTACTTGTGTGGCATAGAAAGTATGTATTGATTTAATGCTGATGAAAGATGTCAGATATTGCTCAGACTACCAGCTGTTTTATACTCTGCATCTGCTGATTTGTGTAAGATGCTCAGATACTAGTATGGCATGTACTATAAATGCATAGAGCAGGGTTGGGCAAACTTTTTGGTCCGAGGGCCACATCGGGGTTCCAAAACTGTATGGAGGGCTGGGTAGGGAAGGCTGTGCCTCCCCAAACAGACTGGCCCCCACCCTCTATCCGCCCCCTCCCACTTCCCGACCCGACTTACCCCCCTCAGAATCTCTGACCCATCCAACCCCCCCTGCTCCTTGTCCCCTGACCACCCCCTCCCTAACTGCTCCCCGGGACCCCACTCGCTATCCAACCCCCCCTGCTCCTGGTCCCAACTGCCCTGACCCTTATCCACACCGCCAACCCTTGACAGCCCCCCCCGGGACTCCCACGCCTATCCAACCATGCCCTGCTCCCTGTCCCCTGACTGCCCCCCGGGACCCTTGCCCCTTATCCAACCCCCCCGCTCCCTGTCCCCTTACCATGCTGCTCAGAGCACCAGGACTGGCAGCTGTGCTGCCCGGCTGGAGCCAGCCACACCGCCGCGCAGTCTAGAGCACTGGGGCAGGCCAGGGGCACTCACAGCCACGCTGGCCAGCAGGAGCTCGCACCCCCACCGCCCAGAGCGCTGGTGGCGCGGCAAGCTGAGGCTGCGGGGGAGGGCCGGATGTGGCCCATGGGCCACAGTTTGCCCACCTCTGGCGTAGAGACACAGCTCTAAAGAATGAAATCCTCCATTTACACACACCACATGGGTACTGTAATGCAAACTTTCCTCCAACCAATGTGTGTCAAGCCCAGTCTGGAGGAAGTAAGAGGGCAGTTCTGTCTCCCTGTCTGTTCAGTCACTGCTAATACTGCATATAACCAGCAAGGCCAGTCAGTATTGGCTTTTGTGATAGGAACACGAGCCCATTTGGAACTAGACTCACATCACCAAGATCATCTATCTGATGATAGCAAATTTCAGTCAGTACCAGGCTGCATTTGAACCAGAAACCTAAATGTTCTTCGTCCCATTAAAAAAAAAATAAAAAAAAAATGACCCATCCAGCTCCTGGTATGTCCAAATTACATTACCTGACTGGTGCCGTCATCCACTCAGGTTGTTTTATCTGCTTATTGCGTCCTGTCATTCACCAAGATTATAAGGTGTTTGGCGCTGGGATTCTCTTTTTACTTGTTTTATACAGCATCTGGAACAGCAGGACCCCGATCCCTGACTGAGCCCTGTGGGCTCTGCAGTAATACCAATAATAAACATAGTGATGCAGTACATACAGGGAGATACCAAAAATAGTGTCTTTTAGAAGGAATAAGTGAGGAGTAATGAACTCACAGGAGACAGGGTTCCCTATGGAGTTTAACAACATCAGACTTGTTTTGTTACATTTCAGAGATAATTACTGTAGTGACATGTACACATTTCTGAAGTGCAAAAACAATACTTTCACCTTGCAAATGTGAAGACACGTCTCTCTTTTTGAAAAAAAAGCCTGATGGGATCTCAACTCAAGACAATGAATCCATCTAATCACAAAGGATGACTTAAAAAAAAATACACATAGAAAAGCTGCAGAAATCTTCCCAGTGTAAACTCCTGCTCCATGCATTGATCTGTAATGTAGGAAGAGAGGGCATTCCAGATACAATCTTGCCTTAACCGAGGTAAAATTGATATTACTATACTGCTGAGGCAGGGAAATGATTACCATGTTGTACTGGGGGAGGGACATCGAATGCCCTGGAGGTGTTAATGGACTAACAAGGCTCTTGGCACAGGTGCTGACTTTTCAAAGTGCTGGGGAGTGCTCGACCCCCGGCTCCGCCCCAGATCCCGTCCTCACTCCACTCCTTCCTTCAAGGCCCCACCCTTGCCCCGCCTCTTCCCACCCTGCTCCACCCCTGCCCCTTCCTGCCCAGTTCTGCCTCTTTTCCCAAGTGCACCACATCCTCGCTCCTCCCCGCTCCCTCCCAGCCTCTTGCCTGCACCCCATGAAACAGCTGATTGTGGCGGGCAGGAGGAGGAGGTGCTGATCCGCAGAGCCTGCTGGTGGGCAGAAGGTGCTGGGGGTGGGGTGAGGGGGAGCTGATAGCAGGGCTGCTCCAGCCCCGGAGCACCCACGGAGTCGGCACCTATGGCTGCAGGTATCAATCCAGCCGTGTCTGGTAATGACCAGGAGTTACTCTGGGGTGATCTGTATGAAATGAGTTGACCCAGCTCCTAGTGGATAGTTGTCCAGCCAGCATATTGCACAGCTTGGCATCTGTGTTGGTGGAGAAGTGGTTTGGAGGTGTCCCCTGGAAGTACACAGTTCAGGAAGGCTGCACCTATATTCCCCCTCTGCAATCTACCAAAGGCACAAACTCTGGGCTCCCAGCTCCTCAGCCATCACCTCTCTTGGGTGGAGACTCATATGTCTTCACAAGGCTGCACAGTTCCCTGCCTATGCTGTGATATTCTCAGCAAGCCAGACTGCCAAATAGGCCAGCGCCTGCACTTGACTTTCTCTATGAAGGGCAAGAGCAGCAGTTATGAGATGCCACAGTGCTTTTTGTAAACAAGCACATTTATTCTTAAGGTGAAAGCATTAAGAGAAAAAATATATTAAAAACAATCAAAGAACCTACACACATGGTAATGATCTTACCAGAGCTCACCTGCCTACTCCAACAAGAGCTGTGGGATGAGTCAGTCCTTCAAACTCCACAAATGGATTTTTCTGTGGTTACATGTTCAAATCAGTCTTAGCCCAGAACAAGCACCTCCCTAAATAGTTCTGTTTTTCCTATATACATCTTGGGCCTTTGATCTTCAAATTCCAGGAACAGGTCATCAGCAATCAAGGGGCCCCCCCTCAGAAAGTAGCTTTAAAAGGCTGATGTGGAAAATTTGCATTCATCTCACCATACAGATCCCTAGGAAAACCACTTGACACTGTTTTCCCCCAAAGGCCATTCTTGTCTGGCCTATTGTTCAATAAGGTCCTTTGAAGTTCATAACACTTCCCAGGGTTCACCTTCCATCTGCCACATAGAGAAATTACATATAATCCCAGTGCACAATAATTCATAATCTTTGCGTTTCATACAATGGACTCCAAAGATATTTGAACTTAATTCAATATGGGTTTCCAAGGATGCTGCAGGAAATTGCCACAACTGTCAGAATACCCTCGGGGTCACTTGTGTTGCCAGCTCTCATACTGGCTTTGGCCTGTGAAGAATGGAGAATTTTACTCTCGGGGACTGAAGGGCAGCAGCTTTCACCAGCACTAAATTCTCACACAGAAACATTGACGTCAAACAGTTGCCTACAAAAGGCAAAGCCGTTAGTGCAAAGGGCCTCCTTAAACCCCAGAGATCCCTGCCAGCCAGAATTTCCCCTTCTGGCTATCGCCAACCTGTGTAAACTACAGAAGCGTCTCAGATGCTCTTTATTTATGTGTGGGGGCTGAGCCAACCCAAGACTGGGGTGTGTGCACAAAGTGTACCTACCCCAGCTTGACTTGTTCTGAATGTGCCTTGGACAAAGCAGCAAATCAGGGCAGTGTAGATTACCAGCCCCTCACCAGAGCATACACTGTGAACATGCACACCTTACACCAGAGTTTATTACAGGATAAGGGGAAAAGATTTTGTCAAAGCCCCTTCTTAAAATACTGGTAGCACATGACTGGGACATCTATAGACATTTAGGGAAGGCAAGTCAGGCAGGATCGAGTCCAATACATATTTCTGCTATAGTCTTTTTTCCTAAGACCAACTGTCCTTTAACGAACTCTGCACCCCTGTGGAGTCTTGCATCTCCTAGGACCAGCATCTGCTTCCATTGACATCAATATCAGTGCTTTGACGGAAGCAGGAGTGAGGCCCTGATGGGTAGATAGCTCTGCCCATGATAACCTATAGCTCCTGCTGTTTTGTTCCTATCTGTGGGAACAGGATGTGGGGGGGGGAGCCCTGCCAGCATCACTGCGTTTTCTTCCGTTTCACACCTCACTGTGCTCATTGCTTTTACATATGTCTTTTTTTTTTTAACTAAATGAATTGGGTTGAACAAGTCTTTCAGTTGTAAGACGTTTTCTTGAGGCCACAAGAAAAGAACCACAACTCTTTTAAGTAAGGATGCACCTTTTTGTTTTCATGACCACCTTTCTAACAGTGAGTGATGTGTGCTCAGATCAAGACCAATTCACCAAACATGAGCACAAAGGTTTGATAAACACACCACCACAATATGCTGATATGCAGCCTAGAAACACATCCACTTGCCTGCAGGACATACAGCAGCCACAGCTAAACTGTGTTTGTAATAAGAACAAATCTATACAATAGACAATCTTGTCTTCTCTGCACTTTGGGAAACGCTCTAGCACTTTAGGATTTTTCACACTGAAGGAAAAAAGAAACCACACAAAACTCCTGCATCCCTTAGCTCCAATGAAAGTCTTTTGGTAGGAGTCAGCCTCTAAAACATTAGCATAAAACATAAATATTATCTATGGACAACTGCATTCGCCTTTACAATCAGATTGGATTAATCAATTTATTTTCATTAGCTAACCATTGTCTTTGCCATACAATCTCTCCCTGCATTTGGGGTATGCAATAAAAAGTCAGGAGCAATTACAAGTTAAACTTGATCTTCTGCAGCTCAGAGCTGAATGAACCCTTACCAAAGGCCTGATCCAAAGCCTACTGAACATAAGAGCGGCCATACTGGGTCAGACCAAAGATCCATCTAGCCCAGTATCCTGTCTACCAACAGTGGCCAATGCCAGGTGCTTCAGAGGGAATGAACAGAACAGGTAATCATCAAGTGATCCATCCTATCACCCATTCTCAGGTTCTGGTAAACAGAGGCAAGGGACACTATCCCTGCCTATCTAGGCTAATAGCCACTGATGGACCTATCCTCCATGAACTTATCTAGGTCTTTTTTGAACCCTCTTATAGTCTTGGCTTTCACAACATCCTCTGGCAAAGAGTTCCACAGGTTGACTGTGCATTGTGTTAAGAAATACTTCCTTTGGTTTGTTTTAAACCTGCTGCCTATTAATTTCCTTTTGGTGACCCCTAGTTCTTGTGTTATGAGGAGTAAATAACACTTCCTTATTTACTTTCTCCACACCAGTCATGATTTTAGAGACTTCAATCATATCTCCCTTTAGTCATCTCTTTTTCAAGCTGAAAAGTCCCAGTCTTATTAATCTCTCCTCATATGGAAGCTGTTCCATACCCCTAATCATTTTGTTGCCCTTTTCCGAACTTTTGCCAATTCCAATATATCTTTTTTGAGATGAGGCGACTACATCTGCACACAGTATTCAAGATGTGGGAGTACCATGGATTGATATAGAGGCAATATGATATTTTCTGTCATATTATCTATCCATTTCCTAATGATTCCCAACATTCTGTTCGCTTTTTTGACAAGCGGAGATGCATGGTAACACGGACAGGGATGCTGATGGTGCCTATCTCATGGATATGAGGGGGCCCCTTCCTTGTGGATTGCCAGGATCCACGGGGTTTGCAGGTCTTGTCCCCAAAAATGTTGCCTGCCCCAAACCCCTGCCCACTGAAAGGGCTACTTTGCAGGAAGCTCAGGGAGGAAAACCTCAGTTTCTCCTGCCCCTCTGGTTTCACCTGCCGTACTTTCGATATCAAGGTGACAGGTGCCTTCAAGATACCTAAAACTGTAAGCATATGTGGCACCAAGAGTCTAGGATTATTTTATACAATATTCACCAGTTTATGAAACTCCACAGTCATAACCTTGTACAAGGTGAACAACAGAGTTATATAACTAAGGTTTCTTTAAAATTGCCACTGGGTCTCCTTATGGATATTTTGGAAATGCCAGAACTATTCACAGCAGCTTTTTAAGAGGCCTTATGAGATGAACAACAAAACATGCTGAAAGGTTACCATCAAAATCGCTAAGGACCATGATCATCTATATGTGATGTGCAGCCCTTGCTTCAGCAGCATATTTCCTGTGCAGCTCTTCTTTGGCTCATGTAAAAGACTGTGCTCCAAAAGGTCAGAAAGGTAATTAAAGAGACAAAAGACCAGCTCTTCCCAACACCAAAGCAGGTGCTCAGTCTAAATGTTTGCCTGCCAGATCGTATCTCCTTAGGTTTATTAAAAATTAAGTTTTTGTTTTTTAGGGATGGATCACGACGATAGCAAACTGAACTGCAAGTACAATCAAAATCACTTAGAAAACTATTTCATTTTGGTTATGCAAATGTTTGAAAAGCAACCTGCTTTGTTACACTATTGCAACATTAGAAGAACCTAAGCCAGACTCCCTCCCCCCCCCCCGGCCACAGCAATGCAAACCCAATGTAACTGGCTAGTTTATGCGTTTACAGCTGCGATGCATGACTGACGTGGTGCCAAGGTGGCCGGAATAAACCAATGAATCTGGCTCACTGTGTATCAAATAGGAAATGGGAATGCCTGATTTGTGTTCCAGGGTGACATACTGATAGTAGGGGAGGGATTCTCTACTGTGCTAGACAGGCTGGAAAGAAGTTGGATCTGGCCAGCTGAGAATTCACCTGGCATGATAGGCTGGCTCTGCACTATCTGGCTCCTGCAGCACCTGCCAGCTGGTCCCAAAGCAGGGGATGTATCTAGGGCTGGGACGGAAGTGCACTGCACTCTGGCTGTAACGAGCTGCTGCATGGTCCCTTAGAAAACTTGGCACTGCGGAGAATCTTGGCTTGTGTTTGTAAAGACCAGAGTATGTACCACAGTGCCATCCTCCGTCCCAATTATTCAGTCGTATCCTGTTGGATCAACCCAGGCTATCAGTTTGCAAGAGCAAATCTGGGTCTCTAGCCTTAGCTGCTTCTCCCCCCCCCCCGCCCACTGGTATTTGATTGCTCCTGCTGACTGCAGTTGTTGCATGCTTTTCCTCACATCCAGGAAGGCAGGTGAGTAATAAGCCCACCCACGGAACTGGTGCCAGTTCCTCTGTGTGCATGAGCTGACTCGGGACTCTCTGGACGGATGTGCTATACTCCTTTTCTCCCGGAAGCTCATCTTCATTCGTGAAAATGCAGCCAATCTTTCCTGGCCCAGAGCCTGGGAACAGGAGTGTCTTCCTAAACTCAAAAAAAAAAGAAAAGGAGTACTTGTGGCACCTTAGAGACTAACAAATTTATTTGAGCATAAGCTTTCGTGAGCTACAGCTCACTTTTTAAACTCAGGTTTCCTTAGCAGCCTGCTGACTTGGGGATACTTCTCCTTGCCATTTTCCCTGAAGGCAGTTCACATCTATGCCTATGCTTTCTTGGCTGCCCTGCCTTTCATTGGATGGCTGGAGCCCTTTTGGCAACTACGTTAAATGTCATAAAGGAGAATGATCCTTATGCCAATACCAGAGAGATTCAGATACTCTCTCCTCTGGAATCTCAATTGCCAGGAAATTTTTACACTATCAGGGCTAGATTCCCAGCTGGCTAAGTGTTCCCCCAGCAGATGCTGCATGGGGATGGGATAATCATCATAGACTGCAAAAGTCCATGTTCCTGACCAGCCCTTCTACTGGACAGGCAACTTGACTGTAGGCAAGTCAAAAGAGTTTGACTTGAAGGGTTGAATCATCACTTGGACCTCTGGGTCGATTAAGTTGGGGTCCACTAAGGATTGGTGGATAGCCAACACTTGTGCTCCGGTGTCCCTCCATGCTGTAACCTTCTTCCCACCCACACTCACAGTTTCCCTCCACTCTGAGGATATCTGGGAGGCATCTGGGCCTGAGGACCTTCGGTGTGACCACAGTGCAATGAACTGTAATCTGTTGGGGTTCTTGGGGCAGTTGGCCTTTACATGCCCCGGCTCGTTACATTTAAAACATCGCCCAGCTGACTGGTCACTGGGGTCAGGTGGGTTGCTGGAGAACGGTGTGGTGGGACGATAAGGTGTCTGGGGTTTTCCTTGGGGTGTAGTTGGGGCCTTGGGTTGACCCCGGTAGTAGGGTGTGGTCTGAGGGTGTCTCTTCTGGTATCCGCTTAAACTGCGATCAGGGTTGTTCCTCTCTGCTCCCTCCACCCATTTTGTTATGGTTTAGTCCGCCTCTCTGGTGGTCTGGGACTGCTCATATTGATCAGCATAAGAAGCAAGAGACATTCTGCTGTGTCCATTTTCTTATCCCATAAACACTGTTTTATATCATCCTTGGACATATTCAGGAGTTGCTCCTGTATCATCAAATCCCTCATGCCTTCAGAACTAGTTACATCCCGTCCTTTGAGCCATTTATTAAACAGATCCATCATCTGGTTTATATAAGCCACATTACTTCATCCAGGCCCTCTCGTAAGGTTTCTAAATTTTACTCTGTAAGTTTCAGATGTGATTTGAAATTGCTTTAAAACCAAATCCTTGAACTTATTATAGTCAGAAGCCTCATCAATAGGCATTTTATTGAATATGTCCAGAGCTCTTCCAGTCAATTTTGCGACCAATGTGGTCATCTTGTGAGCTTCAGGAATTTTATGGAGTGTGCACAGTCTCTCAAAGGTAAGAAAATATTCAGCAATATCACTGGATTCATCATACTGTGGACATAGTCGTTCCCATTTGGGGATTGTTGGGGAAGATGGTTAGGGTTATCCAGTAGATTCCACTCAGTACTTGCCTTCTCTAACTCCAGTTCATGCTTCCTCTTTTTTTCCCCCTCTCCTCCATTTCTTTTTCTTTTGCCTCCATAGCTCTCTTATGGGCAGCCTCCTCTTGGGCTTTCGCTGCCTCTATAGCTCTCCTGTGAGCAGCCGCTTTGACTTTCTCTTCTTCCATAACTCTCTTGTGGGCAGCCTCTTTGGCTTTTTCTTTTCTTTCAGCAGTTTCTTTCTCAAGTCGTTTTAATTCGACCAGTCTCTTATGTTCCTTTTCTTTCTCTTGTACGTCCAGTTCTTTTTGGCTACCCCTCTCTGTCATCCTAGCCTCTCTGTGTTTAACTAGCTTGACCCAAGAGAGTTAGAAAAAAATCATCATCTTGTGAATTCCCAATTCGCTGTGCTGTATTCTGATACCTTTGCCTCTGATACCTTTGCTTCCAGCTGTTCCCAGCTAACAGAAAAATCCTTTTGTTATGCAGCTGCTCTGTCTCCAGGCAAAGACACAGAACCTGCAGCTGTAATCAGCTTTTTTTTAAAAAAACCCTCCCTGCTTTTTCAAAATGATCTCTGGTTCAAAATGATCCCACCACTCTGCCACCGTGTCAGGGTTCCCACCCCACTCTGCACGCTAGGGTACAGATGTGGGGACCTGCATGAAAGACCCCCTAAGCTTATTTCTACCAGCTTAGGGTAAAACTTCCCTAAGGCACAAACCTTTTGCTCTTGGAAGGTACACTGCCACCACCAAGTGTTTTAACAAAGAATTAGGTAAAGGACCACTTGGAGTTCCTATTCCCCCAAAATATCCCCCCAAGCCCTTACACCCCCTTTCCTGGGGAAGCTTGACAATAATATCCTAACCAATTGGCTACAAAGTGATCACAGACCCAAACCCCTGGATCTTAGGATCATAGAGAAATCAGTCAGGCTTTTAAAAGAAAAAGAACTTTATTAGAAAGAAAAAAGGTAAAAGAAGCACCTCTATGAAATTAGAATGGAAGATAATCTCACAGGCAGGCAGATTAAAACATAGAGAATCTCTCTAGGCAAAACCTTAAGTTATAAAAAGCCACAAAAACAGGATACACATTCCCTCCAGCACAGCGAATTTCACAAGCCAAAAACAAAAGAAAATCTAATGCATTTTCTAGCTAGATTACTTAGTAACTCTATAGGAGTTGGATTGCTGGCTTTCTTGATCTGTCCCCAGCAGAGGCATCACACAGACAGACAAAGCCTTTCTCCCCCCAACCAGATTTGAAAGTATCTTGTCCCCTTATTGGTCATTTTGGTCAGGTGCCAGCCAGGTTACTTGAGCTTCTTAACTCTTTACAGGTAAGAGGATTTTATAGTACTGTATCAGAGCTTCTTAACCCCTTCCTTTTATATTTATGATATCCCTGTTTTGGAAATAACAGAGGAAGTTCAGGGTATAAATGTGCTTTTTCCCCCGGGAGAGAGGGAAGTTGTTTTGTAACAGCAGCAGCAAGAAGGCAGCTGCCTCTATACCTTCTAGATGCCTTTATGTTGTTTATTCAATTCATGCCTGAATCATTGTTCTGGGGACTCTGTGCTTGGGGTAACCCATTCATAAGCACACTCCAAGGTCATGTGACAGAAGTACTATCCCCGTTTTACAGCTATGGGGAACTGGGGCAGAGAGTAATGCTAGAATTGTCAAAAGCTTGCATCTGCTGTGTGCTCCAAATCGGGCTCAGTGCAGGTTTAGAAGATGTTCAAAAAAGCTTCTTAGTTGTGTCCAAGACCCCTAAGAGCACAGGGGGCTGACAGCCAGATTTTAAAGGTATTTAGGCATCTAAAGATACCGCTAAGTGCCTAGTGTGATTTTCAGAAGCACATAGGCACCTAGTGGAAATTCCAAAAGTGTCTATCAGCATTTTAATCACTTAAATACTTTTAAAAATCCAGCCTTGATTGCTTCTAGAGCCCACTGCTGGGGTGCGGCTAATAGGCTGGCAACTCAGTCAGGACTTTCAAATGGACTCTGAGGCAGACCTAGGCAGAAAGTTTTTGCTGAAACCGTTCTACACTAGAAAATGCTGTTTCAACTGAACTGTTTTGTTTTTTTTCAATGAAATCGGATTAATTTTGACAATTTCCTATGGAAAAAATTTCTAAATGAAAATTTTTCAATTTGGAAAATGTCATTTCAGAAATTTTTTTGTAATTTAATTTCAAAACAAAACTTTTGTTTCAAAAATTTTCACTCATATTATTTTTAGTATAATTTTTACATTCTTTCCTTACAGGTAAATAATAGTAGCACATTACTGGACATCCTCCTGTTAGCCTGGAATCATTTTTTGAGGACAGATTAGATAAACACCCGCTCCTCTAATTAATATAGGAAGTGCTTGTTCAAACTGTCAAAGAGCTAAATTGTTTCATAATATCACAAAGAGATGACACTTTGATTTGGAAAATAAGAGATGTTTCAAAGTGCAGTAAGTAGCAGTGGCCCTTAATGATTTTAAAGATTAAATATAATAAAAGGTTGTTATAAAGGGGAGGACAGGAAATAATGGGTTTAAAGTGCAACAAGGGAGATTTAGGTTAGACATTAGGAAAAACTTCCGAACTGTCAGGGTAGTTTAGCAGTGGAACAAATTAACTAGGGAAGTTATGGAATCTCTGTCAATGGAGGTTTTAAAGAACAGGTTAGACCAGAGGTGGGCAAACTACAGCCTGTGGGCCACATCCGGCCCGCGGGATCGTCCTGCCCAGCCCTTGAACTCCAGGCTGGGAAGGCTAGCCCCTGGCCCCTCCCCTGCTATCCCCTATCCGCTGCAGCGCTCTGATGGGTGGCGGGGCTGCGAGCTCCTGCTGGGCAGTGCGGTGGCGTGGCTGGCTCCGGCCGGGCGGTGCGGCTCCCAGACATGCTGCTCTGAGCGGCATGGTAAGGGGGTAAGGAACAAGGGGGTTGGATAAGGAGCAAAGGGTCCCTAGAGGCAGTCAGGGGAAAGGGAGCAGGGGGCAGTTGGATGGGGCGGAGGTTGGGGGTGGTGGTCAGGGGACAGGGAACAGGGGGGTTGGATAGGTGTGGGAGTCCCGGGGGGAGGTGGTTAGGGGACAAGGAGCGGGAGTGTTGGATGGGTTGGGGGTTCTGATGGGGACTTTCAGGGGGCAGGAAGTAGGAGGGGGTTGATAGGGGGATGGGGCCAGGCTGTTTGGGGAGGCACAGCCTTCCCTACCTGGCCCTCCATACAGTTTTGGAACCCCAATGTGGCCCTCAGGCCAAAAAGTTTGCCCACCCCTGGGTTAGACAAAAACCTGTCATGGATGATCTATACTTAGTCCTGCCTCAGTGCAAGGGACTGGACTAGATGACCTATGGCGGTCCCTTCCAGTTCTAACTTTCTACCAGTTCTGCTTTGAGCAGGGGTTGGACTAGATGACCTCCTGAGGTCTCTTCCAACCCTAATCTGCTATGATTTCTAGGATAATAAAATAAAGATAAATAAATTTAATATTCCATAGAACCAACTTCGTTGGTGAAAGAGATAAGCTTTCGAGACTTCAGTGAGTTCTTCTTTAGTCTATGTGGGTGACCAGATATTCTGGTTTACTGGGATTGCCCAGTAAAATTGTCCTGGTCAATTTGACTAAACTGGGGCTTTGTCCAGGTTTTACACCAACTGTGGGTCATGTCTGATTACTCCTTTTCCTTCAGGCAGAAATAAGGAAGGGGACACAGGGAAATAGAAGCGGTGGGGGAGCAGCTCCAAGCCCAGCAGATATTTTCAGGAGATGAAGAGAGGGAGGAGGAGGGCAGCCTCTGAGTACTGCCGCTTTAAAAGGAATGAGGAGAGGAGCTGAGGACTGTAGATGGGCTATGGGGAAAAGTGGTAGATACAGGGTGGGGGGAGAGTTTGTGGGGGAAGAGAGAAAATAGGTTTGGGATGGGGGTTGGCATTAACTAGGGGGCATACAGAATTGACTTAGGGGGCAGAGTCCTTCCCCTGCCCTGCCTTTCAGGTGTCCTGGTTTTGTACCAGGGCAATCTGGTCACCCTGCTTATTCACCATGCAAGCCCTAAGGGTATAAATTGGGCATAAGTGATGCCTAGGTCTTGGTGCAGGCCCTCTTCACAATGGTGAATCGTACCAGGGCATTTCCCTAGTTCATGCCAGTCGAGTTCAACTTCAGCCATCTTGTTTCGTAAGAGAAGAGAGGTTGAAATGTCTCAGTGAGATTCGAATCCCAGTTTCAAACCTGGGCATTCAGATCCCGAATTGGAGCTCTCTGGTTTGCGCTAAAGGGCATACAGGTACTGGGGGCCCTGAACCAGCAATGAGGATCCCTGTCAATGTTGAAGAGCTAATTGCAGGATCAGGGCCTGTCTGACTATTTAGTAGCCTCATGTAGGCTTCATCGGTGAAATCCTGACCCCAGTGAAGTCAATGACAAAACTCCTGCTGACACGAATGGGGTTAGGATTTCACCCCACAATCCCTAGCTTAAGTACCCATCTTTGAACAATGGGCCCACAGTGTGTTTTTCGGTCATCAGCTTAATTAGATAATAACATAATAATGTCTTAGACCTCAGAAGGAATAGGGGCCTATCAGGCGTATAGGATTTTACAACAAAACCACACTCGCCACCAGATTTAAATCATTACACTTGAAGCAGATGCCTAATCCACTAAACTACAGCCTTGGCAGTTAGAGAAATCTGCAGGAGGTAAATTAGCCACCAGAGGGAGCTCACAGTATTCCATAAAGGCAAAAGAAACAGAGAAAGCTATCAAGCAAACATGAGAGCGGCAGAATTCCTCGCCCATTCTGCGAGGTGGATTTCCATGTTCTGGCTGCTTTACTCACACCGCTCACAAACCAACACCTTACACCATAAACTGAAATGCAGATGATATTCTGAGAGAAGGAGAACTTTCCTCCAGCACTAATTGTGTTTGTCCTGAGGTCTTGAGCCAAGACTATTTGCATTTGAGCCACTCGAAAATCCAGAGTGTGCCTTGGTACTAAGTATTACATATATTTTATTTAAAAAACTGCACATATATTTGCCAAATCTTGAGGTCCTCACTCAGGAAAAACTCTCATGAGTTTCAATGGGACTTGAGGACTTAGCCCTATATTCTTGTCTAGTGATATCTATTATTTAGCTATGGTCAAATCTATGCCCCTCATTCTAGGATATTACATGTGTCACTCTGACCCCTCAGAACAGCCGGTTTAGATTTAGAATGTATATCCTCTGGCTCCAGAAGCACAGGGTCTTACCACCGGCACTAATGGACACTCTCTATTAGGTTTCAGAGTAGCACCCGTGTTAGTCTGTATTCGCAAAAAGAAAAGGAGGACTTGTGGCACCTTAGACACTAACAAATTTATTTGAGCATAAGCTTTCGTGAGCTACGGCTCACTTCATCGGATGCAGCTGTAACTCATGAAAGCTTATGCTCAAATAAATTTGTTAGTCTCTAAGGTGCCACAAGTCCTCCTTTTCTTTTTTCTCCATTAGCAGTTATTAGTAGAAGGATCAACGGCACACAGCTGAGCAGTGCCTGTTCCATCCAGAAGGTGGCAGTGGTACACATATACCCTTGCCTACAGCATTATAACTAGTCACACCAATGGTTGTCTTTGGTGCAATCCACAATGCTTTTAACAAGCTAGCAGATGCTCCCCACTGGCCATCTTTATTCTTTTCACTTAACATACATCAGCAGGCACAAGAATCTGCTAAATGTATCCTCTGTGCCTGAATCTCAATGCACAGGCCACATAGGATATTTTTAATAGTAGGTAAACCTCATCTACAAACAACCTCTCATTTCAATACTATAGACGGTACATTTTCCAGGCCAATTGCACTCACAACCTGTGCTTTCTTTCCACAAGCCCCAAATCACTGTTTTCTCCTGAGTCTTTTGGTGCTAGTGTAAGCAGGAAGCCACTTGGCAAGGAAATCAACTCTACGGGAGAGCCGGGGAAGGATGTGGCCCATGGCTCCGAGCATTTGGCTCACGCTGGAGTTAAAACCAGGGAGGTTTTTGTGCCTAAAGCAACAGGGTTCATGCAAATGCCAGAGTCACAGAAAGTGCTAGGCTCTGAGGACAAACAAAATGTCAAAAAATAAGTTATTTTTCTGCTAGGTTCACAAATCCCCATGGCATACAAATGAAAATGAGCCATCTGGTCAATTATTTTGAGATCTTAAGTTGAGCATCCAGAGTCCAATTTTGCTCTCAGTTACACCAGTGCAACCCCATTGGCGCTATTCATAGGTAAAACATGCATATTTGCCATCAGCTGCTGTCATGAAATAAGCTTAAGTAACTCTGGGCCCATTCATGCTCTCATTGAGATCAATTAGTGTACAGGACTGGCCTCACAGATGCATCCCCCTCACTCCCTCTTTTGGGCAGTTTCTGAACTGAGATCCTGTCCATTCTCTTATGTTTAGGTGCTTATATTGGACCCCTTCAGCATATGTGCCGCACGGCATCTATCTGAAGAATGCTCTGAACAGATACTTGGCCCCACTGAAGTCAAGGGAGTTTTGTCATTGGCTTCAATAAGGCCAGGATTTTGCCCCTGATTTTCCTGGTTCTCTCATCCTGTCATAGATTCATAGATACTAAGGTCAGAAGGGACCATTCTGATCATCTAGTCCGACCTCCTGCACAGCGCAGGCCACAGAATCTCACTCACCCACTCCTACAAAAAACCTCACCTGTGTCTGAGCTATTGAAGTCCTCAAATCATGGTTTAAAGACTTCAAGGAGCAGAGAAGCCTCCCTCAAGTCACCCATGCCCCATGTTACAGAGGAAGGTGAAAAACCTCCAGGGCCTCTCCAATCTGCCCTGGAGGAAAATTACTTCCCGACCCCAAATATGGCGATCAGCTAAACCCTGAGCATATGGGCAAGAGTCACCAGCCAGATACTACAGAAAATTCTTTCCTGGGTAACTCAGATTCTACCCATCTAATATCCCATCACAGGCCATTAGGCCTATTTACCATGAATATTTAAAGATCAAGTAATTACCAAAATCACGTTATCCCATCATACCATCTCCTCCATAAACTTATCGAGTAGAATCTTAAAGCGAGATAGATCTTTTGCCCCCACTGCTTCTCTTGGAAGGCTATTCCAAAACTTCACTCCTCTGATGGTTAGAAACCTTCGTCTAATTTCAAGTCTAAACTTCCTGGTGGCCAGTTTATATTCATTTGTTCTTGTGTCCACATTGGTACTGAGCTTAAATAATTCCTCTCCCTCTCTGGTATTTATCCCTCTGATATATTTATAGAGAGCAATCATATCTCCCCTCAACCTTCTTTTAGTTAGGCTAAACAAGCCAAGCTCCTTGAGTCTCCTTTTATAAGACAGGTTTTCCATTCCTCGGATCATCCTAGTAGCCCTTCTCTGTACCTGCTCCAGTTTGAATTCATCCTTTTTAAACATGGAAGACCAGAACTGCACACAGTATTCTAGGTGAGGTCTCACCAGTGCCTTGTATAACGGTACTAAAACCTCCTTATCCCTACTGGAAATGCCTCTCCTGATGCATCCCAAAACCGCATTAGCTTTTTTCACAGCCATATCACATTGGCAGCTCATAGTCATCCTATGATCAACCAATACTCCAAGGTCCTTCTCCTCTTCCATTACTTCTAATTGATGCGTCCCTAACTTATAACTAAAATTCTTGTTATTAATCCCTAAATGCATAACCTTACACTTCTCACTATTAAATTTCATCCTATTAAAATGTCCTGTCAAAGGACATTCTGTCATTATAATTAATGTGCCACCTGAAATTGGGGCCCCTAGTGCTAAATCATGCCCCCCAAAGTTTACAGATAAAGGGAGGATTATTATCCCATGATACAGATGAAGATTTGAGACACAGAGTTTAAGTGACTTGTCCAAAGTCACAGGCAGAGTCTGTGGCAAACCCAGGAACTGAAGCCACATCTTCTAAGTCACAGTCCAGTGCTTTAACCACAAGGCCATCCTTCCTCTGTGCTTTTTCCCTTCCTGCTAATCTTCAAATAGTCAGGTGTCCACCCCTCCTCCTTGAGGGCCTGATTCTTACCTCACTTGCACTACTGTAAATCAGGAGTAATTCTACTGACGTCAATGGAATTAGCCTGCTGTTAAAACCCGTGTAAGGGAGAGAAGAATATAATTTATCAACGGAGAGTTCTCTGTGATTTACCAATAAATACATAAACAAATAAATAAAAATCAGTTTTGCTCCTTGTTGAACTGTCAGCTCCAGACCAAAATCAATTACTGAGTTCTTTGAGTAAAGCAAATAATGTTATAATGGAAAGGGAAGGACCATTAGATTTCTTGGCAGAATCCCACACTTCAACTGTGAGTATTCAAACTGGCAGCATACCATATTTAAAAAGGCACACATTTCCGAAACAGGGATCTATGTCTGTAGTGGATATACCTATGCAAATTCTTTTGTATGGCTTGGGTAGGTAGCAGCAATTACAAACTACAAATTACATATCTAGATTTGATAGCCAGCACATTGTCATAGCAGTGAGCTGGTGAATGACCTTCAGGCCCCCGGCAAAATAATGAAGGAGACACTCAGATATGATGTGCTCCATCGTTTGTGCCTGGTGACCACAGTCGCATACAGGTGTTCGCTTCATTTTCCATTTAAAGAGGGTTTTTGTCCACATCTCCCATGAGATGTCCTGATGTGATTCAGGACATGATTTATGTCTTTCCAACATAAATCAAAACCCAGTAGCTGCTCGGCAGGGTCAATGACGAGCTGTTTGTTTTGAGCAGTCAAATCGCTCCATGTGGCTCTCCACTGAACCTCGGCATCGAGTTGGGTGTAAGGGTCTTGTGCGGTTCCATAGAGGGTTGCGGGATTTTAATCTTGTCTTTGGAAGTTTCTGCAGGCCATCATGCAACGGGATCCTCATGTTTGCATTGACATGGTTGAGAAAGCAAGATGACTGGGCAGCTCTTCTAATCTGTGGAGGCTGGATATGTAATAGGATCGGGAGCCAGTCAACTGGAGTTGTTTTGAGCATCCTTGACACTGTATGCATGGCGCTATTGAGGTGAGTATCAAGCAGTTTAGTATAACTGTTGCGAGACCACACTGGCGCACAGCATTCAGGCACAGAATATATCAAGGCAATTGTTGTGGTTCGTAAGGTTTGTGGACTGGAGTCCCATGATCTTCTGGCCAATTTTCTGATAAGTGCAACACGAGACCTGACATTATCGCGGGTGTTCTCAAGGTGTTGTCAAAAGGTGAAACTCCGGTCCAGTGTAACACCAAGATACTTTGGGTCAGCCTCATGGCTGATGCTCTCACCGCAGAACTTCACACCCAGTTTGGTATTATACATCTTATTGCTCAGTTGGAAAGTGGTCACTATGTTTTTTTTCAGATTAGGCCTATGTCATAACCATACAGCTAAGAGTAGCCTAGAATTCCTCCTTACCTGTAAGGGGTTAAAAAGCTCAAATAACCTGGTTGGCACCTGACCAAAAGGACCAATGGGGGAAGAAGATACTTTCAAATCTTGGTGGCGGGGGGAGCTTTGTTTTGTGTGTTCTCTTGGGAAGCAGAGGAGCATCAGGTCAGAAAACTCCTTCTCCTATAAACCATTCTAAAAGTCTCCCATATTACAAAAACTGTAAATAAAAGGCATGTTAGATTATCTTTTGTTTTGGTTGTGAATTTTTCCTTTGCTGGAGAGAGGTTTATTCCTGTTTTTTGTAACTTTGAAACTAAGCCTAGAGGACGTTTTGCTATGTTTTTGAATCTTTTGTTACCCTGTAAAGTTATTTTCCATCCTGATTTTACAGAGGTGATTTTTACCTTTTTTTAAAATAAAATTCTTCTTTAAGAACCTGACTGATTTTTCTATTGTCTTAAGACCCAGGGGTTTGGGTCTATGATCACTTTGTAACCAATTGGTTAGGATAATATTGTCAAGCCTCCCCAGGAAAGGGGGTGTAAGGGCTTGGGGGAATATTTTGGGGGAATAGGAACTCCAAGTGGTCCTTTCCCTGATTCTTTGTTAAAACACTTGGTGGTGGCAGCGTACCCTCCAAGGGCAAAAAGTTTGTGCCTTGGGGAAGTTTTACCCTAAGCTGGTAGAAATAAGCTTAGGGCGTCTTTCATGCGAGTCCCCACATCTGTACCTTAGAGTTCAGAGCGGGGAGGGAGCTTGGACAGTCTACATTTCCAGCATTGGAAATAATCAGCCATTGCGCTAAGATCTCACGTTAGGGTGCAGCTGATAGCATGGAGGCTTGTATGCTGAACAGCTAGGGCAATACCATCTGCATACATGAATTTCCTTGATTTCATTGCTGATATATCTATGGTGTATTGATAAAAAAGTATCAGGGCCAGGACAGAGCCCTGAGGGATGCCCGAGTTAAGAGTTCTTGGTCTACTGTTCTGGCCATTAAGGTGTACCTTAAAGTGGCGGTCCCTAGTCACTGCCACCAAGAGGCGGATAGTTTGTTGGCAGTGAATGACATAGGAGATCTTGAGGAGGAGGCCCTGTTTCCAGACAGTGTCATATGCTGAGGACAAATCAACAAGGGTGATCCCTGTCTGCGACTTACGTTGGAATCCTGCCTCAATGTGGCCGGTGCGTGAAGCTATTGGTCACAGCAGTTTCTCTTCGGACGAAATCCTGCCTACTCCGTGGGGAGGATGTCTTCGATGTCTGACAGATGGCGGAGCAGCACCTGTTCCATTGGCTTGCTGGCGGTTGAAAGGAGAGAGATGAGGCGGTAGTTGGCTGCATCTTTCTGGGAGTTTCTCAGGCTTCAGTAGGACAACCACTGTTACCAGTCGCCAGCTCATTGGCACTTCTCCAGTTCTATGCACAGCAGTGAAAAGCACCACCAGTCGTTCCTGTCCTGTCTCCCCAGGTTCTTGAGAAACTCTGAAGAAATGCCATCAACTCTGCAGCTTTCTGGCTTTTGGTTTCTGACAGTGCAAAGCTGATCTCCTTGACAGAGTATGGAGAGGAGAGTGGAGATTCCCCTGGGCATTGGTGAAGGTTTCTGCAGAATTCCTGTTGGACCTCGTGGCATGTAATCTTGTCTGTTGGCGTCTTGCTGTTAGAAAGAAGATGAGAGGCAACAGCATTTGCAGTAACCTTTACTGGGCGATACATTACTGGCTGGGCTTCTCCAAGTTGCCGCAAAAGAACAATGTCACCCATGTCTTGCGGCTCGAATGGGTGAAATCAAGGCTTTCAACGGTCTCTTTCCACTTTTCCAGGCGTGCCGAATTCAAGGACTCAAGCAGCACAATGGCTTTATGTCGTTGCTCCTTTCATATTCCATTAGGAGGGGCTCTTTTGTCCAGCAGGAGGTGAAAGCCTTGCGGTAACTACGCGGGATATACTTCTTAGCAGTCGATTTTAGGATGTTTGTAAAATCGGTTTGAGCCATGGGATCTGAAGTTCTGTTTCTGAAGTATAGGCGTCCCGGTCAGCCTTGCAGAAATTCCAATGCGGCTTTGGCACTGACTGCAGAAGAGGCACCTCCAGGCTGATCTGAAGTTGGACCATGTTGGCTATGCGGGAAGTGACTCGGGATGGTTCTTATTGTGGCCAGTGGTATACCTGAGTTGTTACGGGCCATAAAACACAGGTCTGTGATCCATTTTCCACCTCACAGACCAAAAAGATCCAGATTGTTTTATATCATAGAGTAGGTGGAGTTCTTTAAGGGAGGCCCATTCTGTGATCTGTTCTCCAGCTGTGTCATTTGAGCAGTATCCCCAGTTTTCGTGATGACAGTTAAAGTCGCCTATGTAGATGGCCGAGTGAGGAAGGAAAGGTAAGATTGGATCAGGCCCCATGATGTTAGGTGGCTTGTAAATGTTTACTATAATGATGTCCCTGATTTTAACCATGTTGATCTCTCTTCCACTAGTCGATGATTCTTCCACATCCTCTAATCCATTCTGCATGTTCACTGCTAAACCATGTTTTGGATGGCTGACAGCAGTGATTTGTGTCTGTAGTGGATATAGCTATGCAAATTCAGGGGCAATGTTATGATTCTGTGCACTGTCCCTTGAAATGGGTAGGACCAGCTTCTCCGCTGGTGTAAATGAAATCAATGAAGCTATGCCAATCTAGCTCACTGAGACTTTCTTCTGGGAGTTAAGAGCTGTGCCGGGAGTTACATCAAGACAGCTGTCATAGAATGAGGAACCCACTGCGTGGTCTCTCTGTAAAGTGACGAGTCATCCCTGAACTAGAGCCTGATTAAGCCACATATTCACTGATGAGTCATTTCGGTGCTAGGCTCCAGCCAATCCACAAGCCAGGAACTGGTCTGGTGACTCTCAGGGCAGGTATATAAATTTCACAGGTGAAACAGCAACTCAGTCTGCTCCCTGTCACTTCCGGGCTTGGAACTCTCCCCTACCTGATAGTGGCAACAGACTCCCCAAACCTTAATCTATTCCAGCCTTGCTCTCGCTCAGGCCCTGTGCCTAGTCCTGCTCCAGCCTTGCTGTCACTCTGGCTCGTTCCATCCCTGCTCTGGACTCCTGATTCTGGCTCTGACCATTAAGCTCAACCATCCCCACCATGGTTTCTGACTCTCTTATTGTGATTTTTATGATCTGAAATTAAAGATTGAAAATGCAGTGCACATTTTGCACTAGGAAATCATCATCTACCAATTTTCTTTCAAAATACATATTTGTATTGGATTATAAATAGCATAAAGATGTTGCAACCTTTCTTCCTCCACTCCCAATCTTTTTATAAACAGATGCCAGTTATAGTCTGGACCTTTGTCTAATCATCCTGTTCTACAATTTATACCGTAGACCAGATTTATTTCATGCAAACTTTTTTTTTTTTCTGCTTCTGAATGTGGACAAAATTGGTGCCTAGATACCATGTGGGTAAGTGTCTTAGAAATACTTGAGATTGCCAGACCTCAAGATAAGAAAATGAAACTGACAAAGGAGTAAGGACTTACTCTGAAGATACATTCACTTTGAAGATAATGCACTTTCTCAAAAATCCTGAGTTGAAACACGGAGCAGTTCTAAGTCAACCTCTGCAGGTTGGGCTGAGTATTCTGTTCCCAGCTTAATACACAAGTGGCACAAGCCCTATTACCCACCAAAGTATATGATAGAGAAGACATGGAGCTCTTTATCTGTAAGTCCACCTCTCAAGTATCAGATTGAGGTTTTGGTTCAGCCCCATCTCCAGTTTACAATGGCTGGGCAGGAGAAAAAAATTCACAAGTGGATCCACCCAAGAGAGACACCTGGACTGCTTAGAATAGAGAATTATCTCACTTTGCATTGGAGTTGCATTGTCAGTGCTTTCCCAGCTAGCAGCTGCCCCAGTACCAATAGAGACTGCAGACTGTTTTCCATAGGGAAAATAACTGGACTGGCAAGGGGAAGATGGGCCTCCCTTCCTTCCAGCCTACTCACTTCTCCCCTGAACCACTCACTGCCCATCCTCGCTACCTTGGATCTGCAGAGTGCCCTCCACTGGGGCTCCACAGGGAAGCACTGCTGAAGAGGCCAATGGTCTCCCATTCTGTGTAGAGGCGTGAGAAGGAAGGCCCCCTTTGTGCATGGACCTAGGGGATACAATGAGGCTCATGTTCGCTGAGTGAGAACAGAGAGTCAAAAAAGAAAGACTCAAAGCAGTCTTTTGAAAACCCAGTCCCCGAGCTATGTTTGGTGATACAAACTACAAAGCCAAGGATACTCTGGCAGGGGGCCTTTGGGGGATTCCTATGAGCCCCTTGTTAAAATTTCCCCATCAAACTGTGACCATTTTCCTGTCTTGGTGGAGTTTTGTTGTTGCGTGATTTTCTCTCTGCAGTGACACTTCTACCCCTATTGATGTGCCTTGCCTATGACTGCCTGCCTAGCAGTGTATTATCCTTTGTGCCTATCAAGTGGTCAGTAGGTGAAGGTGTGCACCGGTTAGTTAGCACGTCTGGTATGGCTTGTGCTCAGGGTATGTCTACTCTACGAAATTAGGTTGAATTTATAGAAGTAGATTTTTAGAAAGCAATTTTATACAGTCGATTGTGTGTGTCCCCACTACGTGCATTAAGTTGGTGGAGTGCGTCCACAGTACTGAGGCTAGCGTCGACTTTCGGAACCTTGCACTGTGGGTAGCTATCCCACAGTTTGTGCAGTTTCCGCTGCCCATTGGAATTCTGGGTTAAGCTCCCAATGCCTGATAGGGCAAAAACATTGTTGTGGGTGGTTTTGGGTACATGTCATCAGTCGCCCCTCCTTTCCTTCCTCCCTCCGTGAAAGCAACGGCAAACAATCTTTTTGCGCCTTTTTTCCGTGTGGGCGCCATACTGCTTTCAGCAGATGGTGCAGTAGGACTGCTAACCGTCATCGTCATCCACCGCTTCAACTCTGCTCTCCTGCTCTTGTCTCAATAGCCAATTTCTCCATGTTGTCTCTCATGGGCTCCCGCAACGCTGCTCTCCTTCTCTCATGAATCCATCTCGCAGGTCGTCAGCCACCGCTTCCGCTGCCACTCTGCTCTCCTGGTGGTCTCACAGGGCCGCTTCTGCTGCAACTCTGCTCGGCTGCTCTTGTCTCACCATAACACGGCAAGCGTGCAGCCCGCTCAGCTGTTGTGTCCTGGCAGCAGATGATGCAGTAGGTCTGCAAACCATCGTCATTGAACGACCGCTTCCGCTGCCACTCTGCTCTCCTGCAGATGCCATACCACGGCAAGCATGGAGCCCGCTCAGATCACCGTGGCAGTTATGAGCATTGTAAACACCTTGCACATTATCATGCTGTATATGCAGAACCAGAACCTGCAAAATCAGGCAAGGAGACAATGGCAGCGCAGTGACGAGAGTGATGAGGATATGGACACAGACTTCTCTCAAAGCACGGGCCCCAGCAATTTGGCCATCCTGGCCTGCCCTGGAATGGGGCAGGTTCATTCCGTGGAACACCGATTGTGGGCCTGTGAAACAAGCACAGACTGGTGGGACCGCATAGTGTTGCAGGTCTGGGATGATTCCCAGTGGCTGTGAAACTTTCGCATGCGTAAGGGCACTTTCGTGGAACTTTGTGACTTGCTTTCCCCCGCCCTGAAGCTCAAGAATACCAAGATGAGAGCAGCCCTTACAGTTTGCAAGCGAGTGGTGATAGCCCTCTGGAAGTCTGCAATGCCAGACAGCTACTGGTCAGTCAGGAATCAATTTGGAGTGGGCAAATCTACTGTGGGGGCTGCTGTGATCCAAGTAGCCAACACAATCACTGAGATGTTGCTATCAAGGGAAGTGACTCTGGGAAACGTGCAGGTCATAGTGGATGGCTTTGCTGCAATGGGATTCCCTAACTGTGGTGGGGCCATAGACGGAACGCATATCCCTATCTTGGGATCGGAGCACCATGGCAGCCAGTACATAAACCAAAAGGGTACTTTTCAATGGTGCTGCAGGCACTGGTGGATCATAAGGGATGTTTCACCAATGTCAACGTGGGATGGCTGGGAAAGGTACATGATGCTCACATCTTCAGGAACTCTGGTCTGTATGAACAGCTGCAGCAAGGGACTTACTTTCCAGACCAGCAAATAACGGTTGGAAATGTTGAAACGCCTATAGTTATCCTTGGGGACCCAGCCTACCCCTTAATGCCATGGCTCATGAAGCTGTACACAGGGAGCCTGGACAGTAGTCAGAAGCAAGTGCAGAATGGTGGTAGGATGTGCATTTGGACGTTTAAAAGCATGATGGCGCAGTTTACTGACTCGGTTAGACCTCAGTGAAACCAATATTCCCATTGTTACTACTGCTTGCTGTGTGCTCCACAATATCTGTGAGAGTAAGGGGGAGACATTTATGGCGGAGTGGGAAGTTGAGGCAAATCGCCTGGCCACTGATTACACACAGCCAGACACCAGGGCGGTTAGAAGAGCACAGCAGGGTGCGCTGCGCATCAGAGAAGCTTTGAAAACCAGTTTCATGCACACCAGGCTACGGTGCGATAGTTCTGTTTGTTTCTCCTTGATGAAAACCCACACCCTTGGTTCACTCTACTTCCCTGTAAGCCAACCACCCTTCCCCCCGCCTTCGATCACCGCTTGCAGAAGCAATAAAGTCATTGTTTCAAATTCATGCATTCTTTATTAATTAGTCACAAAAATAGGGGGATATTTTTTGTGAGGTAGCCCGGGAGGGCTCGGAGAGGAGAGAAGCACCGGGTGGGGTGGCGGAGGAGGGAAAGACAAGGCCACACTGCACTTCAAAACTTATTGAATGCCAGCTTTCTGTTGCTTGGGCAGTCCTCTGGAGTGGTTGGGTGCCCGGAGCCCCCTTGCATTCTTGGGCGTCTGGGTGAGGAGGACTTGGGGAGGAAGGTGGTTGATAACCCAGGAGCTGCAGTGGCGGTCTGTGCCTTTCCTGCACCTCAACCATACGCCAGAGCATATCAGTTTGATCTCCAGTAGCCTCAGCATTGCATCCTGCCTCCTTTCATCATGCTGCCGCCACCTCTCCTGTTGCTCCAGCCATCTGTCCTCGCGTTCATTTTGTGCTTTCCTGGACTCTGCCATTGTCTGCCTCCACGCATTCTGCTGGGCTCTTTCAGTTTGGGTGGACTGCATGAGCTCAGAGAACATTTCATCGTGAGTGCATTTTTTTTGCCTTCTTATCTGCGCTAGCCTCTGGGATGGAGGTGCTAGTCGCAGCGTTGAAACATTTGCAGCTGTGGGAGGAAAAAAAGGAAGATTAAAATTGAAAAAGACACGTTGGCCATTTAAAAGGAGGGGCTGATGTTTTCGGGTTAATGTGCATCACAAACCCAACTAACCCGCCCACCCCCATTCTCTGGAATGATTGCTTCACCCCTCCTCACACCACCTGGCTAACAGCAGGGATGATTTCTTTTCAGCCACAAGCAAACAGCCCAGCAGGAAAGGCCACCTCTGAATGTCCTCTGAATAAAATTCCCCTATTTCAACCAGGTGACCATGAATGATATCACTCTCCTGAGGCTAACACAGCGAGATAAAGAACGGATGTTGCTTGAATGCCAGCAAACACCGGGATCACAAGCTGCCATTCTTTCTTATGCAATGATTCCAGACTACGTGCTACTGGCCTGCCGTGGTAAAGTGTCCTACCATGGAGGATGCAATAAGGCTGCCCTCCCCAGAAACCTTTTGCAAAGGCTTTGGGAGTACCTCCAGGACAGCTTCATTGAGATGTCCTTAGAAGATTTCCGCCCCATCCTCAGACTCGTTAACAGACTTTTCCAGTAACTGTACTGATTTGTTTTCAGCCACAGGCAAACAGCCCAGCAGGAACGGCCACCTCTGAATGTCCTCTGAATAAAATTCCCCTATTTCAACCAGGTGACCATGAATGATATCACTCTCCTGAGGCTAACACAGCGAGATAAAGAACGGATGTTGCTTGAATGCCAGCAAACACCGGGACCACAAGCTGCCATGCTTTCTTATGCAATGATTCCAGACTACGTGCTACTGGCCTGCCGTGGTAAAGTGTCCTACCATGGAGGATGCAATAAGGCTGCCCTCCCCAGAAACCTTTTGCAAAGGCTTTGGGAGTATCTCCAGGACAGCTTCATTGAGATGTCCCTGGAGGATTTCCGCCCCATCTTCAGACACGTTAACAGACTTTTCCAGTAGCTGTACTGGCAGCCCAAGTCTTCAGGGAAAAGTAATCATTAAACACGCTTGTTTTTAAACCGTGTATTATATTTACAAAGGTACACTCACCAGAGCTGCCTTCGCCGCCTTCAAGGTCCAGGAACCCAGGTTGGGAGGGTATTGGCTTCAGGGTGATAAACAGTTCCTGGCTGTCAGGGAGAATGGTATCTCCACTTGCATAGTGTGTGCTATCTTCCTCGTCCTCAAAATCCTCATCCCTGTTGCGTGAGACTTGCAGGGGTGGGGCAGTGGTAGGGGAACCCCCTAGAACTGCATGCAGCTCATCATAGAAGCAGCATGTCTGGGGCTCTGACCCCGAGTGGGCATTTGCCTCTTGGGTTTTTTGGTAGGATTGCCTAAGCTCCTTAACAGTCATGCAGCACTGCTGCAGGTCTCTGTGATAGCACTGCTGCAGGTCCCTGTGATAGCCTCTGTCCTTCATGCCCTTGGAGATTTTTTCAAATATTTTGGCATTTCATCTTTTGAAACAGAGTTCCGATAGCACGGATTCATTTATCCATACAGCGATCAGATCCAGTACCTCCCGTTCGGTCCATGCTGGAGCTCTTTTGCGATTCTGGGACTCCACGGTCACCTCTGCTGATGAGAGCTGCATGGTCACCTGTGCTGATGAGCTTGCCACACTGGCCAAACAGGAAATGAAATTCAAAAGTTCACGGGGCTTTTCCTGCCTACCTGGCCAGTGCATCCGAGTTCAGAGTGCTGTCCAGAGCGGTCACAATGGAGCACTGTGGGATAGCTCCTGGAAGCCAATACCGTCAAATTATGTCCACGCTAACCCAAATTCGACCCGGCGATGTTGATTTCAGCGCTAATCCCCTCGTCGGGGAGAAGTACAGAAATCGATTTTAAGAGCCCATTAAGTCAACAAAAATGGCTTTGTTGTGTGGACGGGTGCAGGGTTAAATCGATCTAACGCTGCTAAATTCGACCTAAACTCGTATTGTAGACCAGGGTTTTGACTCTAGAATGCTGATGGAGTCAAAAGGCTGCTGATTGGTTTAGGAGGCAGGACATGTATTCCGAGATCAGGGAGCAGTAGCACATTCTGTCTGTCAAACACAGGGGTGAGTTTTACATCTGCTACTTCTGTAGCTGGTGCACTCCCTCTTCATGGGGGGAAATTGGCTGGTAGATCCTCACAGTTGATCCACTAGCCCAGACACCAAATCCTTGAGGCATGGGGGGGGGGCAAAGGCAGAACAGATCTTCATGACAAGCAGGCTTTGTGGATCCTTGGTGGTGTCTACAAATCCTGCTCCAACTTTCTGCAGTGGAAGCACTCTTCTGTGTCAGTAGAGGAGGCTCAGGATTTGACTCTCCAGTTCTTTCTAATGGGAACCCCAATGTTTCAGTCCTAGGGTCCAATGCTACACTTAGTTATGGAAGATTTCTGTTTAAATCAGCGAGAGTTTTGTCGAGGTAAAACATTCAGCATCAGAACCCTCGTTTGGATAATTAGATTAACAAGGGTATCAGTACTGCAGCAGCACCAAAACAGGATCAGATCCCTATTGCAGTAGCTGCTGTTCACACACAAAAGATACACTTGAGAAGAACATACCAAAAAACCAGTGGCTTGATACTAAGTGTCTCTGTAAAATATGAGGGGAGTTTGTTTTCTGGCCCAACAGTGTTAGAAGAGATCCTGGAAATATCCTGACTTTGGATTTAGGTGTGAATAAAAAAACAAAAACAAATGACTGACATGAAGAATGGAGTATGCAGCAACTGCTTGATGTTAAAGTTCGGAGCACTCTGGTATAACTCATCATATGCTTACTGCTCTCTGAAGGCTGGAGGACAGGAGGGGAAGGAAGCGGAAGAGAGGAAAGAGGAAGGGAGGAAATTGATGACTTCAGGGTTACCAGATGAAGCTTAGTGTAGGTTACTTTCCGATTGTGATTTGGGTAAACTTCACATGAAAAATAAAACTGTCAGATGCTCACCTTTTCCCCCTTTTGCAGCAGAGACAAATGAGTACTTGAACTAACCTGATTCAACAAAGAGAGAAGCTGTGGAGACTTATCAGCCTTCTCATTTTAAAGAATAAATAGGATTTATTTTAGTTATTTTTCTACTTTCTGAGAGCCAAATCTTGCTCTCTCTTGATGTACCCACAGGAGGTTGAAGAGCAGCCCAGGAATCATAGAATCATAGAATCATAGAATATCAGGGTTGGAAGGGACCCCAGACGGTCATCTAGTCCAACCCCCTGCTCAAAGCAGGACCAAGTCCCAGTTAAATCATCCCAGCTAGGGCTTTGTCAAGCCTGACCTTAAAAACCTCTAAGGAAGGAGATTCTACCACCTCCCTAGGTAACGCATTCCAGTGTTTCACCACCCTCTTAGTGAAAAAGTTTTTCCTAATATCCAATCTAAACCTCCCCCATTGCAACTTGAGACCATTACTCCTCGTTCTGTCATCTGCTACCATTGAGAACAGTCTAGAGCCATCCTCTTTGAAACCCCCTTTCAGGTAGTTGAAAGCAGCTATCAAATCCCCCCTCATTCTTCTCTTCTGCAGACTAAACAATCCCAGCTCCCTCAGCCTCTCCTCATAAGTCATGTGCTCTAGACCCCTAATCATTTTCGTTGCCCTTCGTTGTACTCTTTCCAATTTATCCACATCCTTCCTGTAGTGTGGGGCCCAAAACTGGACACAGTACTCCAGATGAGGCCTCACCAGTGTCGAATAGAGGGGAACGATCACGTCCCTCGATCTGCTCGCTATGCCCCTACTTATACAACCCAAAATGCCATTGGCCTTCTTGGCAACAAGGGCACACTGCTGACTCATATCCAGCTTCTCGTCCACTGTCACCCCTAGGTCCTTTTCCGCAGAACTGCTGCCGAGCCATTCGGTCCCTAGTCTGTAGCGGTGCATTGGATTCTTCCATCCTAAGTGCAGGACCCTGCATTTATCCTTATTGAACCTCATTAGATTTCTTTTGGCCCAATCCTCCAATTTGTCTAGGTCCTTCTGTATCCTATCCCTCCCCTCCAGCGTATCTACCACTCCTCCCAGTTTAGTATCATCCGCAAATTTGCTGAGAGTGCAATCCACACCATCCTCCAGATCATTTATGAAGATATTGAACAAAACGGGCCCCAGGACCGACCCCTGGGGCACTCCACTTGACACCGGCTGCCAACTAGAC
This sequence comes from Dermochelys coriacea, assembly GCF_009764565.3. Classification (NCBI taxonomy): domain Eukaryota; kingdom Metazoa; phylum Chordata; order Testudines; family Dermochelyidae; genus Dermochelys; species Dermochelys coriacea. Next base: position 14,751,447 of record NC_050072.1, on the reverse strand, counting down.
ATGGAGCCATTGATCACTACCCGTTGAGCCCGACAATCTAGCCAGCTTTCTACCCACCTTATAGTGCATTCATCCAGCCCATACTTCCTTAACTTGCTGACAAGAATGCTGTGGGAGACCGTGTCAAAAGCTTTGCTAAAGTCAAGAAACAATACATCCACTGCTTTCCCTTCATCCACAGAACCAGTAATCTCATCATAAAAGGCGATTAGATTAGTCAGGCATGACCTTCCCTTGGTGAATCCATGCTGACTGTTCCTGATCACTTTCCTCTCCTCTAAGTGCTTCAGGATTGATTCTTTGAGGACCTGCTCCATGATTTTTCCAGGGACTGAGGTGAGGCTGACCGGCCTGTAGTTCCCAGGATCCTCCTTCTTCCCTTTTTTAAAGATGGGCACTACATTAGCCTTTTTCCAGTCATCCGGGACTTCCCCCGTTCGCCACGAGTTTTCAAAGATAATGGCCAAGGGCTCTGCAATCACAGCCGCCAATTCCTTCAGCACTCTCGGATGCAATTCGTCCGGCCCCATGGACTTGTGCACGTCCAGCTTTTCTAAATAGTCCCTAACCACCTCTATCTCTACAGAGGGCTGGCCATCTCTTCCCCATTTTGTGTTGCCCAGCACAGCAGTCTGGGAGCTGACCTTGTTAGTGAAAACAGAGGCAAAAAAAGCATTGAGTACATTAGCTTTTTCCACATCCTCTGTCACTAGCTTGCCTCCCTCATTCAGTAAGGGGCCCACACTTTCCTTGGCTTTCTTCTTGTTGCCAACATACCTGAAGAAACCCTTCTTGTTACTCTTGACATCTCTTGCTAGCTGCAGCTCCAGGTGCGATTTGGCCCTCCTGATATCTTTCCTACATGCCCGAGCAATATTTTTATACTCTTCCCTGGTCATATGTCCAAGCTTCCACTTCTTGTAAGCTTCTTTTTTATGTTTAAGATCCGCTAGGATTTCACCATTAAGCCAAGCTGGTCGCCTGCCATATTTACTATTCTTTCGACTCATCGGGATGGTTTGTCCCTGTAACCTCAACAGGGATTCCTTGAAATACAGCCAGCTCTCCTGGACTCCCTTCCCTTTCATGTTAGTCCCCCAGGGGATCCTGGCCATCTGTTCCCTGAGGGAGTCAAAGTCTGCTTTCCTGAAGTCCAGGGTCCGTATCCTGCTGCTTACCTTTCTTCCCTGCGTCAGGATCCTGAACTCAACCAACTCATGGTCACTGCCTCCCAGATTCCCATCCACTTTTGCTTCCCCCACTAATTCTACCCGGTTTGTGAGCAGCAGGTCAAGAAAAGCGCTCCCCCTAGTTGGCTCCCCTAGCACTTGCACCAGGAAATTGTCCCCTACGCTTTCCAAAAACTTCCTGGATTGTCTATGCACCGCTGTATTGCTCTCCCAGCAGATATCAGGAAAATTAAAGTCACCCATGAGAATCAGGGCATGCGATCTAGTAGCTTCCGTGAGTTGCCGGAAGAAAGCCTCATCCACCTCATCCCCCTGGTCCGGTGGTCTATAGCAGACTCCCACCATGACATCACTCTTGTTGCACACACTTCTAAACTTAATCCAGAGACACTCAGGTTTTTCCACAGTTTCGTACCGGAGCTCTGAGCAGTCATACTGCTCCCTTACATACAGTGCTACTCCCCCACCTTTTCTGCCCTGCCTGTCCTTCCTGAACAGTTTATAACCATCCATGACTGTACTCCAGTCATGTGAGTTATCCCACCAAGTCTCTGTTATTCCAATCACGTCATAATTCCTTGACATCACCAGGACCTCCAGTTCTCCCTGCTTGTTTCCAAGGCTTTGTGCATTTGTATATAAGCACTTGAGATAACCTGTTGATCGCCCCTCATTCCCAGTATGAGGCAGGAGCCCTCCCCTCACAGACCTTCCTGCCTGTGCTTCCTCCCGGTATCCCGCTTTCCCACTTACCTCAGGGCTTTGGTCTCCTTCCCCCGGTGAACCTAGTTTAAAGCCCTCCTCACTAGGTTAGCCAGCCTGCTGGCAAAGATGTTCTTCCCTCTCTTCGTAAGATGGAGCCCGTCTCTGCCCAGCACTCCTCCTTCATGGAACACCATCCCATGGTCAAAGAATCCAAAGCCTTCTCTCCGACACCACCTGCGTAGCCATTCGTTGACCTCCACGATTCGACGGTCCCTACCCAGGCCTTTTCCTTCCACGGGGAGGATGGACGAGAACACCACTTGCGCCTCCAACTCCTTTATCCTTCTTCCCAGAGCCACATAGTCCGCAGTGATCCGCTCAAGGTCATTCTTGGCAGTATCTTGCAGAAATTCTGCAAGAGTTACCTCATTGTGGCTTCAGGGGTGGCATTAGCATCTGCAGAGGATTCAGGGAGTGTAGCCTCCTGATCTTAAGATCCATGGAAAAGGACACATCCCACTCCCATGGAGGGTCTTTTTCTCCATGTAGCTATTCTGGCTCCCCACACATCCTTTGTAAGCACAGTCAAGAATCCCTGTACCAGGTAGCATCCACACACAAGGGAGCAACAGCAGCAGCTGTTGCAAAAGAAACTCGGGGAATTCATGCTGCTCAAACATCCCTAACTCCCAATGAGATTTCCCATCAAAAATCCATAAGGTCAGCAGGGAATAATGCGCTGGATAATGTCTATTTCCCTGCTCCGCCAGTTTGCATATCTAGATCTACACACATAGACAGAGATCTGCACACGTAGAGCTCACTGAAGAGCATCCCTGAGGGTCACCGTTTCACAGAGAGGTGACAAAGTTATAGAGCAGTGGCTCCCCTCTGACAGCAGGGACCTGGGGTATTTCATCTTCTCCATGTATGAGGGCTTCTTTATGGGAACTGCTCAACAAAGCAGTTTGTCCATCCTTCAGGTTTACTCCAGAGGGAGGGTGATTTCCAGAGTAAACTCTGCACTGCTCATTAGCCACTGTGAAAATCAGCAGAGCTGGCTGTACTGGGAATGGAAATGGACTGGCGCTGTTTTTGTCTGTGTTTGCAGTAGTTTGACCAAGAGATCCAGGAAACCCTGACAGAAATTGTGTCAGTCTGCTGTTTAATTGGGCAGAAGGTAATCATATCATCAAATATATTGGGGGGGATTATATGGGGGGGGGGGAGAAGAGTGATTTACACTACTGGCACAAGGAAAATGGGTATAAACTGGCCATGAAGAAATTCAGGCTGGAAATTAGTAGGTTTCTAACTATCAGAGGCAGGGGTGTGCAAAGGAATAAAAAAATGTGGCTGCTTCTGGAGGGGCACTTTTTGTGCCCCCCCCGCAGCCAGAGGAGCTGCCTCCCCACTCCCCATCTGGAAGAGCTGCCTCCCACCCCCGCTGCAGCCCTGGCACTGGTGGAACTGCCGCTCTCTCCACAGCCCCCGCAGCTGGAGGAGCTGTCATCTCCCCCCACAGCCCTGGGGCCTGTGGAGCTCGCTCTCCCTGCCCTGGTCCTGGAGGAGTTCTGTGCCCCTGCTGATTGGGGGCAGGGAAGCATACCTTCTGGAACAGCTTTCCCTTAGGAGCCATGGAGGTAAACAAGCTAAGGAGTTTTAAGAGACAGCTTGATAAGTTTATGTATGGGATTACATGAGGGTTGCCAGCGACAGCAGGGAATTGAATGCAATGACCCAGAAGGCCCCTTCCAGTCCAATGTGTCTAGATGCCTAAACCAAAACACAGCCATGTACTACCACCTTCACCCATCCCTGCCTTAGGCTCTGCCATTGTGGAGTATGAGGGGTAAGTCTGCACCCAGGACTGGTAGCATCCCTCTCAGCTGCATGAATATAATTTTTATTCCTGGAACCTTTCCTCCCAACTTTTCTTTATGTTTCCACTTCTCTCTGCCTCCCTTTCCTGCCCTCTGTTCACCGAGCTTACTTCTGGCATCGTCTCCTGCCACCACGCTGTGCTCAGGCAAAATTCCCACTGGCTTTTACTCAAGCATTCCTGCAGTGAATATTACAGGGTTTATTTTCTTATTATTTAACACTTACATTGCAGTAACCAGTGGAAGTCACAAGCAAGTCAGAGCCTCATTGTGCTAGGTGCTGTACAAACAGAGGAAATTACAGTCCCTGCCTCAAAGAGCTTACAGGCTGAAAGAAAAGACAACAGGAGGAGGAGAAGAGAAACAAGTAGGAGGGGAGGGGGTGGAGAAGAGTGGCCAGGAGAACAGAAGGAACAGGATGCTCTTGCACAGAGAACCGACACGTGCAATTCTTAGCCAGTCAGTTGCAGCCAATCACAACCTTGCCACCTGCACATCCAGTACCAGAGACCCATTTGCCGTACACTGTGGCAAAGGCATTTGAAAGAGAATAACACGGTGGCTTTACAGATTTTGACGACGTGAGCTGTAGCTCACGAAAGCTTATCCTCAAATAAATTTGTTAGTCGCTAAGGTGCCACAAGTCCTCCTTTTCTTTTTGCGGATACAGACTAACACGGCTGCTACTCTGAAACCCAGGCATACGGGGCGGCACGGGCAAAAAGCACAAAGGCGCTCACCGTGGGAGAAGCGGGCAATCCCGGCTGGTAGAGGGAAGGCGGGAGTCCACCTTGCAGCAGCAGCAAGGAGAGACAGAAGGAGGCTAAGCTGTGAAGGTCAGGACAAGGAGCCCCGAGGCGAAGGCGCCAGGCCTCTGAAGAAGTGGGGTTTTTAGCCAGGAAAGCTTATGCTCAAATAAATCGCTTAGACTTTAAGGTGCCACCGGCCTCCTTGTTTTAAGCCTGAAACCTGTGCCCCCCCCCCCCAGGGGTGCCCTCCGCGGGCCGCTCAGCTCAAGCCGCCCCGGCTGCAAGGGGGAAGGCGAGGGGCTGCTTTGCAGCAGACGGGAGAGAGGCGGCCCGCAGCACGCGCTCCTGCCGCGGGCCCCACGGGGCACCTCGCCCAGCCACTCATTCATCCGGGCTCCGCCTTCGCTTCCCCGCGCGCTCGGCCCCGGATTGGCTCCTTCCCGCGTCAGTCGGCCTGAGTTTATTTGGTCGCGTGGACCTGTCAAGTCCGGCGCGTGTGGTGGGGGGATGTGCCTTGACCGGCCCTCCCTGCTCCCACGTGGCAGGCTGGGCTGGCGCCGGCCGGGGCCAGGTCTCCCGCGGCTTTTGCAGGCTGGCCGGCCGGGGGCAGCGGAAAGTCTGAATCAGCGCAACCAGGGCCCCGGCTGCCTGCCATGAATCAGTGGGCACTTCCCCTGCCCCCCGCAGAGCGCTAACGGGGCCTCCCGCTGGGCAGTGAAATCCACCCCCCCCCGCTGGGATAGCCCCCCCCCCCGCTGTTAGCAATTAGCTGTGCAGATACCTGGGACAGTCCCCCCCCCCCTTCGCTGTTAGCAATTAGCTGTGCAGATACCTGGGACAGCCTCACCCCTTTCCCCGCTGTCCGCAATTAGCTGTGCAGATACCTGGGAGAGCCCCCAATCCCTGTTAGCAATTAGCTGTGCAGATACCTGGGACAGTCCCCCCCCATCGCTGTTAGCAATTAGCTGTGCAGATACCTGGGAGAGCCCCCAATCCCTGTTAGCAATTAGCTGTGCAGATACCTGGGACAGTCCCCCCCCATCGCTGTTAGCAATTAGCTGTGCAGATACCTGGGACAGTCCCCCCCATCGCTGTTAGCAATTAGCTGTGCAGATACCTGGGAGAGCCCCCCCAATCCCTGTTAGCAATTAGCTGTGCAGATACCTGGGAGAGCCCCCCCGCTGTTAGCAATTAGCTGTGCAGATACCTGGGAGAGCCCCCCAATCCCTGTTAGCAATTAGCTGTGCAGATACCTGGGAGAGCCCCCCCCAATCCCTGTTAGCAATTAGCTGTGCAGATACCTGGGAGAGCCCCCCCGCTGCTAGCAATTAGCTGTGCAGATACCTGGGAGAGCCCCCCCATGCCTGTTAGCAATTAGCTGTGCAGATACCTGGGAGAGCCCCCCCATGCCTGTTAGCAATTAGCTGTGCAGATACCTGGGACAGCCCCCCCAGCAATGCCCAGGACCCCCGCCTGCAATGCCTAAGGGAAACCCTGCGTGCCGCGCCTCCCGGGGAGTTCCTCGCGCCATGCCCAGAATTGAGGGAACCCCTGGCGTGCAGTGACTCAAAGGGACCCTCCTTTCTACGCAGCGCTTTCAAGAGATTCCCTTGTTCCCACCCACACACCCAAGCGCAGGGAAACCCCTGGGCGCTCCGGGACACCCCCGGGGCTCTTCTGTTTGTCGGCTACCTCGAGCCTGGGGTTCGCACGGGCTGGCCCATGTTCCCCCCCCCCCAACCCAAAAGGCAGAGCCCTGGGCAAACTTCTGTCTCCTCCGCGGGGCGGGAGCCCCCCAGAGCCCCCAGCCGGCAGCGTCCCCCACCCCCGGGGGCACGGCCTTGCCCTAGGTCGGCAGAGCTGCACCCCTTCCTCCATCCCCTGTGTGTGCCCCGCTCCGGCCAGCCCGGGGGTGGGGCACCGGCACAGGGGCGGGAAGGCAGGGAGCCTCCGCAGGGTCTAGCAAGGGGTGGACGGCGCCCCCCCCCCCGCAACAGTTTGCCTCTCAAGCCCTAGAGGGAAGAGCGTGCAGAGGCGACACGCCGAGTGCATGTGTGAACGGGGGGGGGGGGGGGGAGGGAGCAGGCTACAGACATCCGGGCCCTTTGCACATTCCAGTCCCACTGCCCTGTGCAGCCACCACCTCCGGGAGACGCTGCCAGCCGCCAGCAGAGCGAGCGCGGCCGGCCTCGAGCCCCGCGGTGCAGCAGCCCGGCCAGAGCCGCAGCTGGGGCCGGCTGCGCGGCGGGGAGACGCTGACAGCTGAGCCGCTGCCGCCTCCAGCAGACACCGACAGGCGCGGCAGCGGTGAGGCGGGGGCGCTGCGCCCGCAGCTGGGCGGCGGGCGGAGAGGAGCCTTCCTCCGCCACCCAGGTTGGTGCCCCGGCCGCGGCTCTGACCCGCCCTCGGGGCCGGCTCCGGTGCCCGCCGGAGGGCTGCTGCCAGGCTCGAGGGGTTCTGTCAGGTTGCTGGGGGAGGGCTCTGGGCTGGCATTAGTGGGCGAGAGGAACGGGGATGGCTGGGAGGCAGGATCTTGCAGCTGGAGGCAGGGGAAGGTTGTGTCTGCAAAGAGCGGGGGGGGGGGCGGGGGAAGCATTTGCAGAGCGATCAGACAGGTGGTTTTCTTGGGAAGTTTTGCTGTAGTTTGCGTGGAAACCATAGTTTCCATAAGTCTGCCTGGCATTTGGAGGCGATTTCCTGCCCTTCCCTATTGGAGTTTGTTTATTTACTGTGCCGGAGCCATGGAGCTGCCTGCAGCTGGGCAGTGTAACAACAGCTCCTTGGGATGGCTAGTGGAAAGGTGGGGATGAGGGGTGCTAGTGCTGAAGTAGTGAGAGGACAAAGCTTTCAGCACGTCCCTGGGGTCCAAGGCACCCAACAGGCTGTAAGAATTGCCAACTTGTTACATTTTACAGCAGCAGTTAGAATTTTATCCTTAATTGTTTTTAGTGCAGACTTTAGTGCAGGCTTACAAGAAGTGGAAGGTTGGACATATGACCAGGGAAGAGTATAAAAATATTGCTCGGGCATGTAGGAAAGATATCAGGAGGGCCAAATCGCACCTGGAGCTGCAGCTAGCAAGAGATGTCAAGAGTAACAAGAAGGGTTTCTTCAGGTATGTTGGCAACAAGAAGAAAGCCAAGGAAAGTGTGGGCCCCTTACTGAATGAGGGAGGCAAGCTAGTGACAGAGGATGTGGAAAAAGCTAATGTACTCAATGCTTTTTTTGCCTCTGTTTTCACTAACAAGGTCAGCTCCCAGACTGCTGTGCTGGGCAACACAAAATGGGGAAGAGATGGCCAGCCCTCTGTAGAGATAGAGGTGGTTAGGGACTATTTAGAAAAGCTGGACGTGCACAAGTCCATGGGGCCGGACGAATTGCATCCGAGAGTGCTGAAGGAATTGGCGGCTGTGATTGCAGAGCCCTTGGCCATTATCTTTGAAAACTCGTGGCGAACGGGGGAAGTCCCGGATGACTGGAAAAAGGCTAATGTAGTGCCCATCTTTAAAAAAGGGAAGAAGGAGGATCCTGGGAACTACAGGCCGGTCAGCCTCACCTCAGTCCCTGGAAAAATCATGGAGCAGGTCCTCAAAGAATCAATCCTGAAGCACTTAGAGGAGAGGAAAGTGATCAGGAACAGTCAGCATGGATTCACCAAGGGAAGGTCATGCCTGACTAATCTAATCGCCTTTTATGATGAGATTACTGGTTCTGTGGATGAAGGGAAAGCAGTGGATGTATTGTTTCTTGACTTTAGCAAAGCTTTTGACACGGTCTCCCACAGCATTCTTGTCAGCAAGTTAAGGAAGTATGGGCTGGATGAATGCACTATAAGGTGGGTAGAAAGCTGGCTAGATTGTCGGGCTCAACGGGTAGTGATCAATGGCTCCATGTCTAGTTGGCAGCCGGTGTCAAGTGGAGTGCCCCAGGGGTCGGTCCTGGGGCCCGTTTTGTTCAATATCTTCATAAATGATCTGGAGGATGGTGTGGATTGCACTCTCAGCAAATTTGCGGATGATACTAAACTGGGAGGAGTGGTAGATACGCTGGAGGGGAGGGATAGGATACAGAAGGACCTAGACAAATTGGAGGATTGGGCCAAAAGAAATCTAATGAGGTTCAATAAGGATAAGTGCAGGGTCCTGCACTTAGGATGGAAGAATCCAATGCACCGCTACAGACTAGGGACCGAATGGCTCGGCAGCAGTTCTGCGGAAAAGGACCTAGGGGTGACAGTGGACGAGAAGCTGGATATGAGTCAGCAGTGTGCCCTTGTTGCCAAGAAGGCCAATGGCATTTTGGGATGTATAAGTAGGGGCATAGCGAGCAGATCGAGGGACGTGATCGTTCCCCTCTATTCGACACTGGTGAGGCCTCATCTGGAGTACTGTGTCCAGTTTTGGGCCCCACACTACAGGAAGGATGTGGATAAATTGGAAAGAGTACAACGAAGGGCAACGAAAATGATTAGGGGTCTAGAGCACATGACTTATGAGGAGAGGCTGAGGGAGCTGGGATTGTTTAGTCTGCAGAAGAGAAGAATGAGGGGGGATTTGATAGCTGCTTTCAACTACCTGAAAGGGGGTTTCAAAGAGGATGGCTCTAGACTGTTCTCAATGGTAGCAGATGACAGAACGAGGAGTAATGGTCTCAAGTTGCAATGGGGGAGGTTTAGATTGGATATTAGGAAAAACTTTTTCACTAAGAGGGTGGTGAAACACTGGAATGCGTTACCTAGGGAGGTGGTAGAATCTCCTTCCTTAGAGGTTTTTAAGGTCAGGCTTGACAAAGCCCTGGCTGGGATGATTTAACTGGGACTTGGTCCTGCTTTGAGCAGGGGGTTGGACTAGATGACCTTCTGGGGTCCCTTCCAACCCTGATATTCTATGATTCTATGATTCTATGATTCTAGATGGGCAAAAGATGTAGAGTGTCTGGTTTGCTAACATGAAAGAGAAAAAGTAAAGAACTAAGAAATTGCTTTAACAAGTCTCTCTTGGCTTAAAAATCACGTACTAAAACCAAAGCCCAAATCTCTTTACCTACGTTGTTAATAACACCGTCAATTTTAAAATTTTAAATGGATGTTAATTTTGTAGGCAGCTTTACTTTTAGGATCTTATGTTCTAGCACAATGCTGTATGTGTTGGTAGCAAACATTGGGCAGGGAGCGTGTATGTGTTTAAACCCTATTTATAATGGTGTCTAAAAAAGAACGAAAACATTTCTGTTGCTCTTAGTTTCTGTAAATTCTTGTTTTTACAAAATCTAAATTTTCAGCCAGATTTGACCCCAAGATTTACTGTACCTTTAAGCATCCGGAATGTTCATGCCACAATTAGGAATGAAATGGAAAGATAAGTATATCCTTTCACTGATTTGCTCCATAACTTGATGTAAATAGTTAAAAGAAATCCATCAAAACTCTGCTAATGCAATGTGTTTTTGTACTTATAACAAATGGAGGAACAGTCTCTGACTGTAAATTTGTATCCAGGAGGGAAAGGCTGGGCTTGTGGTTAAGGCACTGAATGTGACTCAGGAGACTTGGATTGAACTCTCAGCTCTTCCTGTGTGACCTTGGACTTGCTTCATTTTCTGTGCCTCAGTTCCTTCTCTGAAAATGGGTTTAATAATATTTCCTTACCTTGTGGGCATGCTGCAAGGATAAATCTATTAATATTTGTGAGTGCACTCAAGATATTCTGGTGAGGGACCTGTGTAAGTAGATATAACTTGCATTTCCCTCTTGTTTATAATCTAATGGGATAAGTGAGCATCATCAAATGGAAATCCTCCTAGGGGACTGTAGGAGACCATTGAAGTCTGTAAATTCTTGTTTTGTTTGGGCCTGAACTTGCAGTCATTGCACATGGAGGTTAAGGACTGCTGGGTCAGTGATGAGAGCTGCCTTGAGACCTTCTGGAACAGAACTTTATATCGGGGGGGGGGGGGGAACTGAACACCTAGACTTCACTAGTTACTCCCAAGCAAAGCCCCTTAGAAGGAAGTCTTGCTGTTTCAGTATTCCAAAAGGGATTAAGGAATGTGTCAGCCTTGTGGATTAGTTTATTGTTGGCACAGATGTTAAATTCAAGGATTTGGACACCTTTCTGGATTCCTTTTTTTGCAATAGTTTAGAAGCTTGCAGATGAAAAAGATGGGGCTACCCTTTCACAGGGCTATTGTGGCTTTATCTTATGTTGTAGCTAACAGCATAAAAAGATTAATGAATAAAGATCCAACACTTAAGTAAAACAACAGGAAGCATTATTCTCACCTGAAGATTCTCTGCTACTTTACAACAACCTACATTGCAGACCCTGAATCACAGATAGCTGAGAAGGCAGAGAACTCTTAGTTATGTTGTCCATTTCCCAGCTAGCTGAAAACTTGTTACACCTTGCAGTATTCTTGAGTATTCTCCCTGAGATTCAGGCAGCAAGTACACAAGCCAAAGACTAGATTGAAGCTGACGAGGTAGAAGGTGCACATATTTAACAGTGCAGATAACTAACCATTGGAACAGGTTGCCAAGGACTGTGGTGTATTCTCGGTTTCTTGGAATCTTTAAATCAAGACTGGAAGTCTTTCTGAAAGATAGACTCTAGTTCAGTCAGAACTTATTGGCTAGATGCATAACACAAGCTATGGAATTTCATCCAGTGATTCCTGCAAGAGGTCGGACTAGATGATCGTAATGGCTTTAAAATCTATTATTCCTCCCTACCTTGATGACCCAATTTGCTGTCTTTATTGAGACAACACTCCTGCTGAAGTTGCTGGTAACAGTATTTAATTTAATAGCGCTTACACTCAAGCAAATATCACGTTGAATGAGAACGTCTGTATCAGTTAATATAGCCTGCCATAGAGCAGCTTATAACTTACAAGATGTTCTTTTACTACTTGTAAATGACACTGTCTTCCTATTTTATGCCCTCCAATTTTGTGTTTATGGGGAGGTAGCTCTGCTGCAGCAGATTGCTGCAATGAATTATCTGTCACATCTCCTTTGCTCATCCTCTCAGCACTAATTTCACAAACTCGCTTTACAATGGAGGGGGCCCAATCCTTTTCTCATTGAAACCCACTGCAGGACTCCCTTTGACTTCAATGGGAACAGGATGGGAACCCTGTTTTGTGTACTAGCTTTTCAAATTCATTGCAGGCCAGACGCTTCCTTCTGGTTGTGGGAATGGAGGGGAGGCTGAAGCCATGGGTCTCAGTTGGGAGGCAGAGGGAGGGAGCGAAAGCTGCAGGGTATTCCCCTCTGTGTAAGGATAAGCCTTGTCTGTGGGAGCTCATGGGGCTTCAGCCAAATGGGTAAGGTGGCGACTGGCTGGAGCAAAAAGGGGTAGAGGAGCAGCTGGACTCCACTGTATTCTTCTCCCCCTTCAAGCCCATAGGTCAAGCCTGTGCCCGCTACTCCTCTGTGCATGTACAAATGCAGTGGCTCCCCTCAGCTCTTCATGGACGCAATGACTCCTTGCTTCCACAGTATCTTCTACAATGGACTGTCCCTGGAGCTCATGGGGAAGTAGGGGAGGTCCCATTGGGCCAAAGTCCGCACCTACTTTACCCATAATGTCTAATGGAATGTGGACCCAGACTGGGGTGGGGATACAGCTGTGGCTCATGAAATGGCAGGACCTGCATACAAACTTATTAGTTGACTCTTGTCCTGTAATTGGATCCATATGTGTGGAATGGTCAATGGAGCTCAGCATTTGGGCTCAGCATGGCCCTCCTGTGTAGCTCTGATGGCTGGATTGCAAACTTTCATGGTCAATTCTTGGGGGCAGAGACGGTGGGTGAAATCCTGGCTCCGCTGCAGCCAATGGGAGCTTTGCTACTGACTTCAGTGAGGCCAGGATTTCACTCCTTAACTTAGTATTGTGTATATATACAGCACCTAGCACTGTGGGGCTCTGAATGGAATCTTTGGGCACTACTGAATTTCCAGTACTACTAATATTACTAAAAAGTGGAAAAGATTGGCTGAGAAGCGGAGTGGGGAAAAGACTGGACTCCTGCTGGACAGCGAATACATTGCTCTACTCTACCATGGAAAGGGGAGGGGAACTTGGTGGGTAGTTTTCAGTGCTGATGATGGAGGGACCTTGCCTTTGACAGGTCTGTTAGCGTTCGCAATTATCAGGATGTACAAGCAGTGGTTAAAGTAGATTGGAACAGGAGGGGGAGCTCTCAGGGCATCAGTCAGGGAGGTTGGGGAGCTGGGAGGAAGCACTGCTTACACAAGCCTGATGTAGCTCCCTCTGCTTTTAGCAAAGGAGGGGCAGCTGTGCTCCTCTCCCTCCCCCACCTGATTCCCCTTACTTTAACCTTCTGTATACTGGGAAATATTAGTCATTATCTTTGACTTTATTATTAAGCCTTAAGATGCAGGGTTTTTTTTTTAAATCTAAATATTGCAGGCTATACTATGCCATTGATTTTTTTTTAAGTCAAACTCCCCACTGAAATCATTAAAGCTTAAAAATTGATGGTACAATATGGCCTTTTATTAGCAACATAACTTTCTTTTTTAATCAACACGAAAGGGCAGAGTCTAAGCTCAGATTTGTGTTCCACATCTCTGCAACACTCAGACAATGCCCTCTCCTCTGCAGAGCAGTTCCATAGCTGTCAATGCAGCTTTACAAGGCTATTCTTTAGGAAAACATAAAGAAGAGAATCAATGTCTGTGAGGTCCCCTTTTCTATTCTTCTCTTCCAAGACCTTAAAATGTGGTGAATGGTTCTATGTGTTGTTTTAAAATGAAAATAGGTGAACATTGACTTTAGTGGTCTATTATTTGTTATGTCTCTCGCTGCTCATGCAGAGACAGAGTTTCTGGTAGGAATGAACTTGCTATTTTAGTAACTGTGGCATTTTCCTCAAGGGAATCCCCCAGGGTGGCCATTATGGTATGGTACTGTAGCTCAGTAAAAAGATGGATTAGCTGGATGGATGTCCTCAGACATGATTCTTTCCAAATGGCAGGTTTCAGCTATTTATGCCTGTACCTGTTATAATACTTAGCACTTATAGAGTGCTTTGCATGTTCAAAACCTTGCACATTCACTAGTTAATACACACAAATACCCTCTGAGAGGTAGGTATATATTAGTGTCCCTTCTCAGCTGGAATTATCAAGGTCCAGTGTTGCCAACTGTTGTGATTTTATTGAGTCTTGTGATATAGTTGATTTATTTAAAGCCCCCACTCTTGGAGTCTGGTGAGCACATCAGAATCGCAGCTTTTATTGTTTTCTAAAAATGAGTGTCTAACCACAGAAAAGCTTGCAAATATGACGTGAGTGAACCCCAAAGACTCAGAAGCCGGAAGACAAATAAAAAGAGCCCAAAATGTATTTTTTTCAAGTCTCATGATTTCTGAGATGGGGAGATTGCAATCCTGAGGGTCACATAGCTATTCAGTGCCAGAGTGGGGATTAGAAATCATGAAGACCAGGTACTAACTTGCTGCGTGGCTTTGGCCAAGTCATTGCTGCTCGCTGCCTCAGTTTCCCCAGCTGTATAAAGTGTGTGTTATATATAAAATTGGGTTTCTAGCTCTCTCTGCTATAGTTATGTGAGTGCTGCACAGTTTCCTTCCCCTACCACCTGAACTGGCTCCTGCACTCCACTGTTTTCAGGGCTCCTATTCTTCTGCTGGGCAGGGTGTGGTATATCTCCACCCTGAAATGCCATCCTGCTTCCTGCTCTCCCATAGCGGGAGCAAGAAAATCCACCCCTGAGGTGACTGATGCAGCCATTCTTTCAAAGCAGCTGGAATTGCAAGAAGGATTTGTGCTCTCCACTTGAATAGCAGCACTGGTTTCAGGCCTAACCTGCAGCTGGGGAAAATGCTGCCCCCTTCCAGTGGATAGTGGATGTGCTGTTCGCCTAGTCATCCTGTAGGATATACCCTGGGAATCGTGGGCTGTTTGGAACTGATATTCAATGTTAGGACCTGATTATGCTCAGGACTCTTAACTCCCTCTGATGTTGGCGGGAGGGGAGAGTTCTCAGTGCTTCTTAAGATTCGGGCCTTGGTTTGCGGTCTTGACTGTCAATTCCTGTCACTTTATTAGTGATTATTATTAATTATGCAGTGACTTGTGAGCTGGAGGCCAGCTTGGCTCCTGGTGCCGCTTAAAGCAGAGGTGACTTAAGGAGAATGTGGACTCAGTTGTGCAAACCTCGCTTACTGCTGGGAGTAACCCTTATTCATAGGAGTGGTCTGCCACTGCCTTCAATGGAACTATTTGGGAGAATGTGTGTTTTTCACGAGGCTACGGCTTGTAGGATTGGGCCCTGTGTGAGAAATTCCTCCTTCAGAATGGAGGAATGCACGCAGTATAAAATCTGGGGACTATTTCACTGCCGATAGTCACATGCCCCTACAATCTGTAACTATTACAGAATACATCCAGACTGGGAATAAGGCATAAGTGTTTAACAATGAGAATAATTAACCACTGGAATAACTTAACAAGGGCTGTGATGGATTCTCTGTCGCTGGCAATTTTAAAATCAAGATTCGAAAAGGTCTGCTCTAGTTCAAACAGGAATTGTTTTGGGGGAGGTCTCTCGCCTGTGTTACGCAGGAGGTCAGACTAGATGATCACACGGGTCCCTTCTGACCTTGGAATCTGAATCACACTCTGTTACTGAAAATTGCAAAGCCATAAAGCAAGAATGGGGCTTGCATAAGCCAGGCTGTCTGGAAAACTAATGAAAAGTGTGGTGATGGCTTACTCAGAGTGACTTCTCTTATCTCTGTGATAGGTAAATCTCCTAATAATGTTACTTCACTTTTTACAAACAAGAAGAAATAAAAGTAAAGACGCTGGAGGTGTAGAGTTTTTATCATCATGTTTTTAGGACTGTTATTTCCATACCTGATTATGCAAATGTGTGAGTAACTTTACTCTGGTGAATAAAGGCATGTGTGTGTTTGCAGGCTTGGGCCTGTAATCAGTATGGGGAGAGGTCAGTAAGTATGTAAATGACTAAGGAGCACAGGACAATGGGAGTTGGGCACCTAAATCACTTCTGAACATCGCACCTCTTTGATTTTGATCCTTGAAATTATATATCAAAGCAGGATGAGATTTTTCATAAGTGTCTGCAGGAGTCAGACGCACCAGGCCATTGACTTTGAATGGGCGTTGGGCACCTAACTTCCTTAGGTGGTCATGGAAGTCTGATCCTATTATAAGGAAAAGGCAGAATGAATTCTCCAATGACTTATTGCTCACCTGTACCCTGAAGATTACGTGGTTTACTGCCCACTCTTCAGTTGCTTGCTGGAAATAAAGTTTCTTACCCCCAGTTAGAGTAAGCCAGAGATTTCACGTTTCTTGGTCAAAATCTGCTGATGAAGAAACTTTTGAAGACAAAGTGAAACTGAGGATTTTAGAAACGAGGCCGAGGAACATAAATATCACTTTCAGCTACTTTTAAAACTTCAACGCCCACATTTGCAAACATGGGTGCTTACAGTTAGGCACCTAAATCCAGATTCAGGCTTCTACATGAAAGTGGCCTGATTTCTTTTCATAGGTGCTAAGTACCCCCAGCTCCTAAGGGTCTCAGTGAGAACTGTGGGTGCTCACACCTTTGAAGATGAGGTCATTTATATTTAGGTGCCTGCACGTGGCTTTAGAAGCCTAAAGTTAAGCACTAAGTTTGGAAAATTTTGTCTAGTGTATCCTCGTTTACTGCCAGACCTTAACCACATTTGTAGTGCTGCCATTCTCCATCACCTGTCATTTAGATGAGGTTCACTGGAACAGACATTTAGTGACAGAACATGTGCATTCAACTAGAAGTACCTACTATCATTGTTTTATTCTGTGTTTGTACAGCGCCTAGCACAACTGGATCCTGCTCTGTGACTGGGGCTCCTAGGTGCTCGAGTAATACAATAATAATAATAATAATTAATACTTTATTGCAGTAAAATGGAGAGTTCTTCTTACTAGCTTATCTCACATGGGTGCTGTGAACCTTAATTAGTCTTAGAAAATATTTGGGATGATCAGATATACCATGCTACATACATACAAAATATTAAAGTTATTGGTTTTAAAAAATATCCAGGAAGACAGCAAAGCTCTTTAAAGGCCAGATCCAAGACCCGTTGAAATCAGTGGAAGGATACCTGTTGCCTTGGGTAGGTGTTGGATCACGTCCTAGGAGTACATTTACACTGCAAAAAACAAACAAAAAACAAACCCCTCTCCCCCCCATAGCAGCGAGTCTCAGAGCCTGGTCTGCAGACTTGGGCTCACAGGGTTTGCGCTATGGCGCTAAAAACAGCAGTATAGATGTTCCTGTTCAGGCTGGAACACGGGCTCGGAAGCAGGGTGGGTCTCAGATCCTGAGCTCTAGACAGAGAGGGAATCTCTACACTGCTATTTTTAGCAGTGTAGCGTGAGCCTCGGTCTCTAGACCCAGGCCCTGAGACTCGCTCCCACAGATTTTGTTGGGTTTTTCTGTTTTTGTTTTTGCAGTGTAGATGTACCATAAGTGTGTTACCTTACACGTAAGGGCAATAGTCTATGTTAATTCTCAGGCTACCATTTCAGGTAATGGAAAGGAGGAAAACCCCATAATCATTAGAATAGGGAAGTTACAGGATTATGGACTGTCATGTGTGATTATGTGACAGAGTGCTGGGCGGCAAAAGTACCTGAGCTAGTACTCTGGTTACTGTAGCTCGAATTCATTACACCAGAGCAGACCTCATTTAGAAGAGCCGTGCCTAACTGATAGGCTGAGGAGTACTAAAGAGGCTAATTAGACATTTAGGGGATGATACAAAAGGCACAGGAAGGAAATGGGATGGGAGGAAATTGGGAGATTGCTCTTCCCTGCTTGCTTCAGGAGCGGAGGACTCCCTAGGACTGTAGGTGTAAGGCTAAAGAGCGTACAAGAGTGGTCGAAACCAATATTGTAAATAAACTGCATGGGGTGTTTTACCAGCAAAAAGGTCGCTGAGCTATTTGTGAACTTGAGCAGAAGCAGGAGCAAGCAGGCCCTGCCACATGCTGATATAATGCATTGTTTGTTTTTTCATTGATTTGTTTTAAATTAAATCATACTAACTCTCCGAACAAAATAAAGAATAGGCCTTAGCCTGCATTCTTTCCATGCATGCCACTCCCACTGAAGGCAATGGGAATTCAGCATGCTTTTGGACAACAAGATCTAGATGGCGTATTTCAGTGCTTTGTACTTCTATAGTGCTTCCTATCTGAGAATCTCAAAGTGTTTTGCAAGCATTGCTGTGGTGCCAGATCTCCTGATTTATCCTGAGTGTTGCAACATTTGATCGTTTTCTTGAGGCTCCAGCTCCTGGAGTCATGAGAATATGAGAATTTCAGCTTTCATTTTTAAAAAATGTTGTGGCCCTCATGGCTGTAGCGAAAATCTTGAAAATATGATCACAGTGTATCTCAAAGGTATAAAAAACAGAAGGTGGAAAGAACCTAACATATACTATTAACATTTTTTTAAGCCAATTTCATGATTTTTGAATGTTTGAGTTTAGCAATACTGCATTAGTAAAGCCTTGTCATAACTCTTTCAGGCACTATTGTAGCCATTTTACAGATTGGGAAGACTTGAGTACAATGGTGTTAAAAGGGCTTGATTCTGTGAGGCGCTAAGCGTCCTCAACACCTCACTTAGACTCAGGCACTAAGATTTTCAACACTTGGTACCTCAATCCAAATTTAGGCAACTAAACACAAGTGGCCTGAGTTTCAAAGTACTGAAATCAGTGGGAGCAGATGAGTGCTGAGCACTTTGGAAAGTCAGACCACTTAAGTTTAGATGCCAGCATACGGATGTAGGAGCCTAACTTCTGGCTCGTGTTTTTAAAAATCTTAGTCAAAGTCACTTGCCCCAGGCAATTCAGGGAGGCTGTGGAAGAGCTAGGAATGGAAACCAGACTATATGATACCCCAGACTGTGTTGTTACCACAAGACCACTCTTTCCCTCTCAGGGCTTGTCTACACTTAAAATGATACAGCTGTGCTGCTGTAGCTCTTCAGTCTAGATACTGCCTATGCCAGTGTGTGTGTGTGTGTGGGTGGATGGGTGGGTGGGCGGGGGGAGGTTTCGCCCATCGCTGTAAGTAATCCACCTCCCCAAAAGGCGGTATCTAGTTTGATGGAAGAATTCTTCTACATTAATTCGGCTTAACTGTGCTGCTCAGAGGTGTGGATTTTTGGCACCCCACAGTGACGTTGCTTTGCCGACCTAATGCTTTAATGTGGAGTAGGCCTGAGTGAGGAATTTCTGTCCTCCTCTCCCATAAGCATGGACAAAGAACAACCCCAAGCTTAAACAATTTTCTCCAGGCAAGATTCTCGTAAGCTATTATTTTGGGTACATTGTTTGTTTGTTTGTTTTTTTGTTTTTCAAACAAGATAAGTTTTCATTGTGTTTGAAAAGCTCTGGGGTTTCCTTCCCCCCCCTCCATCCTGGATAGACTTTTATAGACTCTGGCTATAAAAAGGGGGAGGCTCCATCCAGGAAGTATTAGAATATAAAAGGAAATATTTCAGTTCTGTAATGAATGAAGCTTGGCAAGTCCAGAGAGGATGTGGAGAGAAAGGGGGGGGGAAAAAAGTGGCAGGTGTGTTTAGAGGGAAGGGTGTGCCATCAAATATATTTTAAGCTCTGGAAGTTGTGCCACTCATTTTACTGCACTCTGGAGAAAAGAGATTTGGTTGCTTTTTTTTAAATCTCCTAGTGACACACTTTAAGAAACAACACTAGCCGTTCTTTTAACTTGTTTCAACTCATCAAATGAATCAGAGCTTCAGTTATCTCTTGTGCTTTTCAAGGGAGATGCCCAAAGTTTATTTAACAAAGAGCTCTTGCCTTACAAAACACAAGTTTGCATTTTTGTAAGAAATAGCGTTTGGGGGAAATATTCTACCCATAAGGCTGCCCGCTTCCTCTGTTGGATCCCGAGGGAGTGGCTACAAAGGACCTGGGTTACAAAGGAAGGCTTCCAAGAGCAAGATGAAATGAGCAGCTCATCCAGACGGGGGGAGGATTGGTGTTAGGGCACTGCTCCTGTTGAAGCTGATGAGAAAACTCGTAGGGAGCAGGATTGGGCCCTAAGGTTTTTGTCAAAGAAAAACTGTATGAGGGAAGCCAAATGGAGATTAGGATGCTCAGCACCTTGCAGGACCAGGCCCAAAGATGTAGGGAACCAGCTGCTTGTTCTTACCTTCAAGTAGGAGAATCGCTTTCTGGTGTTTAACTCTTTGATGTTCAGAATACTGCAGTGAGGCACTTGCATGGGCTGATGGCATATGATCATCCACACAGGCTAAACCCAAACTAGGGGGACGGGGCAGAGGAGGAGATGTGGCTAATGTGGGAAATATGCAGGATGTTGGGGAGAGATTCTGTAGTGTGCAAAGAACAATTATCCTAACAAGTGCATAGCTGAAGAGCCTCTTTTTCCGTGACTGGGTTTGCAGAGCACCGCTGATGCTGTTGTACAGGTGAGTCGCATCATACACGCATTTAACTTAAACGAATTCAACTATACATGCTTGGCAAAAAAAAAAAAAAAAAAAAGGAAAAATAACAAGATACCTGTAAATAGTGCGGGCGATTCCGCCCACCATTCCACTCAATGAGCGTATGCCCCAGAGTGAGCGTGAAATGGGAGACGTGAATCTGGTGTTCCCTCAGTCGGTCTCAGTTCCCATGTGCCTCTCATAGTGTGAGCATCTCGCCGCGTTGATTGTGATTCTAGTGTTTAAAGATACTGTACATATTTTTCATACAACTTGGCCCCTAAATGCAAGCCAACTACTTCAACTGGTGCTCAACTGAAGAAACAGGGATCTGTTCCAGTGCTGGAGGAAAAACTGGCTGTGCTGGACTTATTGAGAGACGCTATGTTGGTCTCCAATGTGGCGCATAAATATGGCCGCAATGAATCTGGCGTTTGTGCCATCAAGATTCGAGAGAGAGAAATTCGTCAAGCTGTGGCATCAAGTGCTCCAATAACTGCTAAGGTGGCAAGCCAGATGCATGATAAGACTTTAGTGAAGACTGAAAAGGCATTAAACTTATGGCTGGAAGACATGAACCGTAAACGTGTGCCTATCAATGGCAACACGTTGCGAGAAAAGGCTCTTGGCCTCTATGCGCTGTTAAAACCTCCTGCCGAAGAGGGACAGCCTTCTGATGAGAAGGAATTCAGTCAGCCAAGGTTGGCTTAACAGTTTTAGGAACCGCTTCAACCTCAAAATGTGCAGACTACTGGTGAAGCTGCATCTGCCAATGAAGAGGCAGCAAAAGCCTACCCCGAACAATTAAAGAAAATCATAGAAGAAAAGGGCTATCTTCCAGAACAAGTTTTTAATGCTGACGAGACTGGGCTCTTCTGGAAAAAATGCCCACCGCACTTGCACTTTGAAATCAGAAAGACAAGCCCCTGGCTTCAAAGTAGCTAAAGACCATGTGACTGTGGTGTTTGGTGGCAATGTGGCTGGGCATTTAATAAAGCTGGGCTTGCTCTACAGAGCTGCAAATCCCCGTGCCCTAAAAGGCAAGAACAAAAATCTCCTGCCTGTGTTCTGGCAATCAAAAAGGCTTGGGTGATGGCAGCATTATTTCTGGATTGGTTCCACAGGTGTTTCATTCCAGAGGTTAAGTGGTACCTCGAAGAGAAAGGACTTGACTTTAAAGTGTTGCTGATCATAGACAATGCTCCTGGCCACCCTGCAGCACTCCTGTTTGCGCATAATGATGTTGAAGTCGTCTTCCCCCGCCCCCCAATACCACCTCTATCCTCCAACCTCTCGACCAAGGTGTGATTCGCTGTTTCAAGGCCACGTACACGAGGCTTACGTTCTCACGGATACGTAGCGCTATGGATGCTGATCCCAATCTTAATGTGATGGAGTGTTGGAAGTCCTTCAACATTGCCAATTGCATCACTTATATTAAACAGGCAATGGATGCAATCAAGCCTGAAACAGTCAATGCATGTTGGTGAAACTGATGGAAAGAATGTGTGAATGATTTTAAGGGTTTCCCGACCATTGAAAAAGAAGTGAAACGCATTGTTCAGGTGGCCAGGCAAGTGTGTGGTGATGGCTTTGTCAACATCCTTGAGGAAGAAATTGAAGAATTAATTGAGAGCTATAGAGAAACAATGACTAATGAAGAGTTAGAGGAACTGATAAAATCGTCTACAGAAGACGAAGATGACGACGACAAACAGGAAGAACCAGCAAGTTGGAATCTTCATAAATTTGCTGAAGTGTTCCAAGCAGCAAAACATTTGAATGATTTAATTTCTGAATATGATCCTTCTGTGGAACGAAGCCTCAAAATCACGCATAGTATTAAGGACGATTTGAGACCGTATCAAGAAATGTTTGAGCAGCTCAAGAGACAACAGCGACAGTTGCCGATCACCATGTTTTTCAAGGAAAAACAACCAGCAGCAGATGAGCCTACGCAATCAACTTCTTGAGCTGAACCAGAGCCAACCACTTCGTCTACAACTCGCTCTCTGTCACTTCCATCTCCTGGATCGACGTCAAGCCCTGACGACCCCCTGTAATTAAAAATACAGTACTGTAAAATTTATATTTTGCATATGTACTCTTTATTGTATACATTATACATGCATACATATTACTGTACAGGGTTATATACACAAAACCATGAACAGTATACTGTACTTTATGGGCGATTTAAGGGATTTTCAAGGGTAATTTTGACTGTACGCGATTTTTGCCTTACGTGCTGACTTTAGAACCTAACCCCCGCATAAGATGCGACTCTGCTGTATTGTTTGTGTCATAATGCTGGTGCTGTCGTAACATAGACTCATGTGTTGATGCAATAACACAGTACAGATATCCCAATCTGACAGGACTTTTGGGCGTTCTGACTTTCTAGTCTCTCTACCTGAAATATGGACTCCATGCCAGTCACATGTGGAAGGACAGTCTTATGGTTAATGTATCGGACTGGTACTCAGGAGCTCTCGGTTCAGTTTCTGGCTCTGCCATAGCCTTTCTATGCAACATTGGGCGAGTCGTCTTTTCTCTGGGCTCAATTCTCCATCTGTAAAATAGAGATAATCATACTTTTTTTTTTGTCTTCTCTAATTACATTGCAAGTTCTTCAGAGCAGGGACTGTCTCTTACTGTTTGTGGGGATGGTGGCCTCAATTTTGATTGGCACCTCAAGGAGCTATTGTAATACAAATAAAAAATAAAGTAGCATTCAAAAGAGCAATGGGTTGAAGATCTTACATTTACAGAGGGCCTTTCATCAGAAATGATGCCAAAGTGTTCACATAGGCATGAAATGCTGCTGCCAGCGCTGAAATGTAGCCATCTCTGGGGTGGAGGGCAGCAGCTACCTAACACAACTACACAACGGTATAGGACCTAGAGTATAGAACACTGCATCTGCTTGAAATGGTAGGAAGAATGTAGTTCAACCAATGTAATTAACCAGATTGGAATTTGGCCCCCGCTACCACTGCTAATACCCAACTCCTGTGAAAAGTGTCACAGGATCTTTATTGTCTGTCGTTGGGCATGACATTGATTTTATGGATCATCTGAAAGTTTTGACCTTCTGCAGCATAGTGATCCCTGCAGGGCATTGGGTCTTTGGGATCCTGAGTGTCATGCTGCTATATAAAGTGTGGAGTATTATAATTTGGTACTGACTCACAGGGAAAAGTGCTGCCTTCTGAACTTCCTGTAGAGCTTGGGTTTTCCCCATATAGTGCACACCTAATTTACTTCTGCTTAGCTTCTGCGATCTGGTGCAGTCACAACTCTTTCAATCTCCATAGTATGTCTGAGCTATCTTCTTGTAAGAGGGACAACTGTGCAATTTGAAATAGCCTTTAGCAGCTGGTCTAACATATGTACAGGGAGGGGTAACTGTTTTTAATGCCCAGTTTACTTAGGGCAAGTCTACACTAGAAATACTATAGCACCTACACTGCAGCTGGGCCACCGTAGTATAGACACTTACATAGTGACGGAAGGGGGTTCTTCCATCACTGTAGTAAATCCACTCTCTGAGTGGCAGTAGCTAGGTGATGGAAAAATTCTAATGGTGTCTGTACTGGGGTGTACGTTGGCTTAATTATATTGCATCGGGCGTGAAATTTGTCACCCATAAATTTGAGTTTCTTTTCTTTGTGGCTACTTGACTGTAGTATTTTCTAGCCTAATGTATTATTTTTTATTTTACAGTTACGCTTTGGTGTGGAGGGAGGGATATGGCCATGTGTGAATGCATAACTTCTGGTGTTAAACACTAGCTGCGTTCCACACCTGAAGCAGCTGCAGGAATATTGGGTGGAGGGATTCTTGTTCCATAAACCATGCATAGAGTGGTTTGGGATCTCTTGCTATATAAATCCAAATTACTATGTCCTGCTTTCAAATACAAGCTACTGAGTAATCACACAAGTAGGTACTTATTCTCCCCATAATGTTTATAATAGCCACAAAAAGAAAGAGACAGACTTGATGGTATTAATGGGGACCATGTGGTCCAGTTGCATGCTCTTACTTGGAAGGTTAAAACAGCTGTAAATGGACTCTTATAAAGCAACCTGATCAAAAGGGCAGACAAAGAGAAGACTGGTTTTTGTTTTTATTGTACTTTTTTTTTTTTTTACATGGGCTGGCTTTATGATAAACACAAGATTAAAATGAAAACCCCAAAGTAAAAATAAAAAAGGGTAGGCAGGAACACAGTGACCTCAAGTAGACCGTAAATGGGCTTGAGGTTAGAGTCCCAAAGGGCCTGAGACATGAAAGTCTGCGACTGTTTACAGTTTAAGGATTAAATTTCCTCTCTTGGTTTCCAGAAGTTAATCTCTGTGACATGAAGAAGGATATGAAAGAAAACATTCTGGGTATTCATTGTCACTTTTAAGCATTCTGATTGTCAATGAAATAGAGGAGAAGAGAAACATGACTGATGATAGTCACTTAAGTTGCTCAGTAGGGATTTGTAGCTGGCATTATTACTGCAGTGCCGTCTGCCAGCAGTCCTATAGTTGAGATCTGTCAGCATTTCCATTATAAATTTCTATTTTCAGAAGTTCAGCACCTGATGGAGAAATTTCTCTCCATGCTGAAATTTGGTAGAGGAGACCTCAGTCTATCAGATTTCAAATGGGGATAAAAAAGGGTAATTTTTAAGTTGTATAAATGCAAAAGTCAAAGGACTACATATAACCTGCTAATCTTTCTCATGTGAATTGACTCTGATCAGTGACGACTGGTGAATAGGATTTAGATGAGTGTCATGGATTTTGCTGCTGTCTTGTAACTTAAACATATCTTTGATTTTTTTACTTCTTTTACATGAAACTTCAGGCGGGCAAACGCTTCTTGGTGAATGTATTGAAAAGTAAGAGCTGAGAGATGGAATTTAAAATAAGGAATGAAAATGGAATGAAAATTAACAACTCCATTTCTTGACAGGTTTTTTTACTACAATATTTCCAATTTTGGGTCCATAACATGCATGTAAATGCACACTGTTAATGATACATATTCATAACTTACATTTGATATAGCATAGTGTATATTGTAAATGCGGTTATGTACGTTTATACACATGCACACCTACGCTTGAGCATACAGGTATGTGCAAAATATTGTAAATTCAGTATTAAAGTTGCAAATTTAAAATCACAAAATAGTAAAGAAATACCAAAAATTAAGGTTCCAATAACAACATTAACTTGACCACATTGCATATCTTCTATATTTTATAAGTAATACATTTTATGACATAATTTCAAAATATTAAGCTACACGTTTAACAAAAAGAAAAAGCCAAGATAATCTTGATTTTTTTTTTGTGGTGTTAACTGTGCAATTTTAATATTGCATTTGCTGATTTTTTAATTTGTGTGTGTATAACATATAAGTGCATGTGTGTATAACATTGCATTAATGGAGTTTTTGTATGTAATTTCGTAGGCTTTTAAAAAGGGAAAAAAATAAAATAAAAATGCCCATGCCTAATAAAGTTAGTATTTTAAGCGTCTTTGTTTAGAAGTTGCATGTCTTTGTATTATCCAGGTCCTCCATTCCACTATTGCCATCATTCAACTAACTTTGGGCTATAATATGAAACAGAAAACATCAAAGTCAATCTTGCAAACACATACTGTACTGTGTGCATATAAGTGATTTCACTTCCATGTCCCATTTGATTCCAGAGTCATGTCTTTCGATTGGAGTACCTTTTTGGAGTTGTGTGTACGGGGTGGTTCCAAAACCCATTGACTTCAGTGGACCTTGGATCAGATCCTATAAAAAACTGCTACCAGATTTTGGGTGCTGTGTAAATCATAAATAATCATGAGCAAAAATGATCAGGAATGCAGTCTCCTTGAAAATCAAAGCCAACAAACCATTTAGGCCATCAGAGAATAGAGATCACATGCAAATTCAATACTTTAAAGGATTCATCTAATGAAGAAGCATCTAGATCCTGTTCCAGATTTTCAACAGCAACTATTTAAACCTCTCCAATTCTTCTAGGTTCTTATAATAAGAAAACAAAACAAAACAAAAAACCCAAATCCACCATTGAAGCAGTCTAAAATAACCAAGAGTTTACATGTAAAAAAGGATGTTCTTGTGGTAAGGGACTGGGCTGAGAGATCTAGGTTCAAATTGAACTCTGCCACAGCCTTCATACATGACTTGGGCAAGTTACTTAGTGTAACATGTTCAAAGTGTGTAAGTGATTTAGGAGCTGAAAAACTGTATCCCTTTTCTGAGTCTCAATTCCTCATCTGTAAAGTGGGGATAATCTTACATCCTTTCTCACACCCTCTGTCTGTCTTGTCTTTTTAGATTGTAAACTCTTTAGGGCAGAGACTGTAGCAATGTGTATGCAGAGTGCCCAGCACAATGGGGCCTTGTGTTCAGTTGTGGAATGCTGTATACTACAGTAATATTGCTAATAACAATAATAAAAGCTGGGGGAAATGTGCTGCTTGAGCCCCAATTTGAGAGAGTTTTACGTGAAGAAAGTGTAATTATCTTGGCTTGTTTGTTTGGTGAGAGAAACTCAGCTGGAAATGTGTCTGTCTTCCCTAGTAAAATACCTGTTTGTTTACTCTACTACCTACACATGATGACCAGCAAAAGAAAAGGAAGAAAAACTAACTCCACATCTCTGCAGAAGATTTTCCATTCATATCGGTCTGAGAGAAACAGAGGGTTGGGGAGGGGTGTGTTATAGGTATTCTAACCTCCTGAATGGCTCAAATTTAAAATCAAGTAACACCTCAAGCCCCCCCCTTGCATAATGGCTGGAGTTTACCTCAAAGCCCCCTTGTTCACTATAAGTACCTGATCCTGCAAGCTCTGGTTGTGGAAAACTTCCATTCAACTAGGTGGGAGTTTGAACAAAGGCCACGGACAAGGGCACTGTGTTTGAATGGTGTATTCTTTTGTTATTTTAGTAAGAGCCACACAGTTGTAACTGTGGCTGCAAATGACAGCATTTTACGCATTTAAGCCCAAATCCTACCATCTGATCTGCCTGGGCAGACTCCATGTCCCTACGTAAAGGCCCACCAAGATCACTCTCAGGAGCGTGGCCATAGTTACTTGATTTTTGGGTGCAATCAGGTTGTGAAACCATATAGGGCCAGATCCTCAGCTGGTGTAAATTGGTGTAGCTCCATTGACTTCAGCAGCGCTATGCTGATATACACCAGCTAAGGTTCTAGCCCATAAATGCTGTCATTTGCACTGACACTTAATTGGGGAAGCAAGTATAGGTGGGATCAAAACTGTGCCTGCAATAGTGGGAACTGGGCTTTTGGAGCTAGATTTTTCAAGGCTTTAGCAATCACAGTTGGAGCCAGATTTCCCCAAAGTGCTCAGCAGCTCTGCAACACTTCTGCCCAGTTTCCTAAGCAGCTGTGTACCCAACATCTTGATCTCTTTCGACAATCTGGCCCATTTACAGCAGTGCCTGAAAGGGAGCTGAGCTCTTCTGAAAATCTGGTCACTGGACCACAGCAGAAATGGCTTAGCTACCAACTGCTTCTTCAGACGGGCACATAATGATTTTTGCTAACCCCTCACAACCAAAACAGCACAGCAAATTTACTGTGTCTAAAGCCTGGAGAAAGTGGGTATTATGTTATTTCATAATGATGATATTGGGTAGCTTTAGTTCCTAGGCCAACCCCACAGCAGTTAACATGATGATAATGTTGTTTATCACATCACCTCCACTTCCAGTGGATGCATTGCGATGAAACTAGATGGAACCTTAAACAATGTTTGCATTAATGATTTTCATCCCGTAACCAAGCTGAACTGAGTTTATTTGGTTTTGGGGGCTTCTCCTATTTTAAAATAATGCATAGAGTTTGTGCAGAGGATGATGCGATATCACTGGTTATTATTTCCTTCCCTTGTGCACCCCGTACAATGGGCAACCACAGAATGTTACCAGGATAGCCAGACCATACATCAAGACAAAGCTTTCCTTGGATATTACCAGGCAGTTTGGATGAAGGATTTGTTCTTGGGAGTTGTGGCACAAAGGCAAAAGCAAAGTTAAAAAAAAAAAAAAGGCAGAGGAGGAAGTTAAAGTAACCTTCCAGTCTTGAGCTAGTTTCCTTTGTTGTGTTTTTTGGCAAGAATTGGCATAGCACTCAAGGGAAATTTGCTGTAACTTTCCATTCTTGCTGCCCATTGTCCTGCCCGTGGACACCAGATAAAAGGTGGGGGTGGAGGGTGGGGAATTGTTGGTAGAAATATCAGGAGATTATACTACTTTTAACCCTCTGATGCTCACCCTATTACAGTGTCCAATTATGGGCAGATGGATCTCATGTTTGCTGCACACACTGTTTGCTTTTCAGGTTTGTACTGTTTTAAATGAAATTAATTAATTTTGCCTTCCCAGGTCATGTTTCTATGAGAAGCAGGGGGCCTAATATCATGATGCTCCCGGTGGGAAGTGTAAAACTGGGGAGAGCTGGATACTCAACACAACCCCTTCTTTGCCCTAGGCCCAGAGGGAGCACATCCAGCAGGGCCACCCCAGAACCTGAAATCTGTAGGTCAGGTGGGGTAGGGTTGGCATCCTCCCTTTCCCCTCAAATCTTTGGGGCAAAACGGCAGAGTCTGCAGTCGCTGGTGCAGCTTTCCCCTCTGTAGTATTAACCCCTTTCCTGAGTCCCTGAGGCCAGGGGCCATAGAGAGCCAGTGTGTCAGACAGCCCTGCAGAGGCAATGGGCTTCTCCATGGGTAGGCCTTATCTGGGTAGATCCCCCGTGCAGATCTTGGTGGATCCAGAGCTTTAGCAGGCTGAGCCTCTGGTCTGTTCCCCAGATGAAGGAATACAACTCTGCTCCTGAGGAGAGGTTTCAGAGTAGCAGCCGTGTTAGTCTGTATGCGCAAAAAGAAAAGGAGTACTTGTGGCACCTTAGAGACTAATAAATTTATTTGAGGATAAGCTTTCGTGAGCTACAGCTCACTTCATCGAATGCATTTGGTGGAAAATACAGAGGGGAGATTTATATACACACACAGAGAACATGAAACAATGGATTTTATCATACATACTGTAAGGAGAGTGATCACTTAAGATGAGCTATTACCAGCAGCAGTGGGGGAAAGGAGGAAAACCTTTCATGGTGACAAGCAAGGTAGGCTATTTCCAGCAGTTAACAAGAACATCTGAGGAACAGGGGCGGGTGGCGTGGGGGGGGGGGGGGGAATAACATGGGGAAATAGTTTTACTTTGTGTAATGACTCATCCATTCTCAGTCTCTATTCAAGCCTAAGTTAATTGTATCCAGTTTGCAAATTAATTCCAATTCAGCAGTCTCTCGTTGGAGTCTGTTTTTGAAGTTTTTTTTGTTGAAGGATAGCCACCCTCAGGTCTTCTGAGTACTCTTCTGGCTCTGTCAGAAATCACCTACTACAGGACAGGCCCAACAAAGAAAATAACAGAACGCCACTAGCCATCACCTTCAGCCCCCAACTAAAACCTCTCCAACGCACCATCAAGGATCTACAACCTATCCTGAAGGACGACCCATCACTCTCACAGATCTTGGGAGACAGGCCAGTCCTTGCTTACAGACAGCCCCCCAATCTGAAGCAAATACTCACCAGCAACCACACACCACACAACAGAACCACTAACCCAGGAACCTATCCTTGCAACAAAGCCCGTTGCCAACTCTGTCCACATATCTTTTCAGGGGATACCATCATAGGGCCTAATCACATCAGCCACACTATCAGAGGCTCGTTCACCTGCGCATCTACCAATGTGATATATGCCATCATGTGCCAGCAGTGCCCCTCTGCCATGTACATTGGTCAAATTGGACAGTCTCTACGTAAAAGAATAAATGGACACAAATCAGACGTCAAGAATTATAACATTCAAAAACCAGTCAGAGAACACTTCAATCTCTCCGGTCACTCGATTACAGACCTGAGGGTGGCTATCCTTCAACAAAAAAACTTCAAAAACAGACTCCAACGAGAGACTGCTGAATTGGAATTAATTTGCAAACGATACAGTTAACTTAGGCTTGAATAGAGACTGGGAATGGATGAGTCATTACACAAAGTAAAACTATTTCCCCATGGTATTTCTCCCCCCCCCCCGACCCTCCACTGTTCCTCAGATGTTCTTGTTAACTGCTGGAATTAGCCTACCTTGTTTGTCACCATGAAAGGTTTTCCTCCTTTCCCCCCCCACTGGTGATGGCTCATCTTAAGTGATCACTCTCCTTACAGTGTGTATGATAAAACCCATTGTTTCATGTTCTCTGTGTGTGTGTATAAATCTCCCCACTGTATTTTCCACTGAATGCATCCGATGAAGTGAGCTGTAGCTCACGAAAGCTTATGCTCAAATAAATTTGTTAGTCTCTAAGGTGCCACAAGTACTCCTTTTCTTTCTCCTGAGGAGAATAGCCCAGGGGCCACGCTGGAATAGAAATCCATTGCTATTTCCACCACACCTGGGCATTTTCAGCTACTTTCTAGTCCCAGCCCCTGTGTTTCAGCAGCACATAGAGTTAATTTTGTTCAGGACTGAGCCTCTTTTCACCCACCTTAAACTGTCGCTGTGATTTTGGCCCTCTTCCCTTTTGTCTCTCGCCTTTCCCTCCTGGTTGCCTGGCAACCCCATTGCTGTTGATGGGACTTAGTTATTATACGTTACTCTTACTCCTTCTCCCCCACCCTGTACTTCTCAAAAATAGAAAAATGGCCCATGCTGGATTCCAGCTGCCTTTGAGGAACACTGCCCCGGGAAGTGCAGAGAGCCTGCGCGGCAAACAGAGGTGACTTATCACATGTCCAGGCCAGCTAGAGGACTTACCTCTTCAGGAGTCACTAGCTAATCTTGGGCCACATGTTATGTCTCTGCAGGGGTTTCCCTCATGGGGCGTTGGAAGTGGCAGGCGCTTCGTCTGCCTAAACCTACCAATGTCCTGAGATCTGGATGGAACTTAGAGCGCCTTACAAGGAGAGAAGCATTCACCTCTCCACAGCAACCTTGGCTCGTCCCTGCTCCCTGGGGAACAACGTAGCCATGTAGGGGGAGCAGTAACTACATCTGCCCACACCTGAGATGAGCGTACCACAAGAAAACAGTTGCTTCATGCCTCTTACCCATATTCCCCATGAGGCACGGATCCCCAATCCTGGGAAGGGCCTCAGGGAGGTATGAGATCTAGGGAATGCAACAGAGCCACACCTCTCCCCCTGACTTTCAGTGGCACTTGTGCTCCTTCAGCGCATCTAAAGATCCCACCTTGGCCACTGGCTTGGTGCAATTTGTCACCCTCCAATCCTGATAGTGAAGGGCAGCATGCCCCAGTCTGACAGTCCTTGCCTCAAATGGAGTATGTGGGGAGTTTTTTCTGACTAAGGAGTGTAGAATCAGGCCTAGAGAGGGAGCAAGTGAACACAAGGTTGCTGCCTGTTCAAAGCCAATGGGGACGTCTTGTCTGTTTCTGATACTGACTGAGCACACAAAACACACACTATAAACAGTACTCCAGATGAGGCCTCACCAATGCCGAATAGAGAGGAATGATCACGTCCCGTGATCTGCTGGCAATGCTCCTACCTATACAGCCCAAAATGCCATTAGCCTTCTTGGCAACAAGGGCACACTGTTGACTCGTATCCAGCTTCTTGTCCCCTGTAACTCCTAGGTTCTTTTCTGCAGAACTGCTGCCTAGCCACTTGGTCCTTAGTCCGTAGAAGTGCATGGTATTCTTCCTTCCTAAGTGCAGGACTCTGTACTTGTCCTTGTTGAACCTCATCAGATTTCTTTTGGCCCAATCCTCTAATTTGTCTAGGTCCCTCTGTATCCTATACCTACCCTCCAGCGTATCTACCACTCCTCCCAGTTTAGTGACATCTACAAAGTTCCTGAGAGTGCAATCCATGCCATCCTCCAGATCATTAATGAAGATATTGAACAAAACCAGCCCCAGGACCGACCCTTGAGGCACTCCGCTTGATACCGGCTGCCAACTAGACATGGAGCTATTGATCACAACCCGTTGAGCCCAACAATCTAGCCAGCTTTCTATCCACTTTATAGTCCATTCATCAGTCCATACTTATTTATCTTGCTGGCAAGAATACTGTGGGAGACCCTATCAAAAGCTTAGCTAAAGTCAAGGAATAACACATCCACTGCTTTCCCCTCATCCACAGAGCCAGTTATCTCATCATAGAAGGCAGTTAGGTTAGTCAGGGATGACTTGCCCTTGGTGAATCCATGCTGACTCTGCCTGATCAAGGAGAGGAAAGTGAAGTGCTTCTAAATTGATTCCTTGAGGACCTGCTCCATGATTTTTCCAGGGACCGAGGTGAGGCTGACTGGCCTGTAGTTTTCTCCCGATCCTCTTCCTTCCCTTTTTTAAAGATGGGCACTACATTAGCCTTTTGCCAGTCATCCGGGACCTCCTGCGATCGCCATGAGTTTTCAAAGATATTGGCCAATGGCTCTGCAATCACATCTGCCAACTCCTTTAGCACCCTCAGATGCAGTGCATCCGGCCCCATGGATTTGTGCTCGTCCAGCTTTTCTAAATAGTCCTGAACCACTTCTTTCTCCAGAGAGGGCTGGTCACCTCCTCCCCATGCTGTGATGCCCAGTGCAGTGGTCTGGGAGCTGACCTTGTTCATGAAGACAGAGGCAAAAAAAGCATTTAATACATTAGCTTTTTCCACATCTTCTGTCACTAGGTTGCCTCCCCAATTCAGTAAGGGGCCCATACTTTCCTTAATCATCATCTTGTTGCTAACATACCTGAAGAAACCCTTCTTGTTACTCTTAATATCTTTTGTTAGCTGCAACTCCAGGTGTGATTTGGCCTTCCTGATTTCACTTCTGCATGCCTGAGCAATATTTTTATACTCCTCCCTGGTCATTTGTCCAATCTTCCACTTCTTGTAAGCTGCTTTTTTGTGTTTAAAATCAGCAAGGATTTCACTGTTAAGCCAAACTGGTCGCCTGCCATATTTACTATTCTTTCTACACATCATCGGATGCAAAAATGCATCTCATGAAGTGAGCTGTAGCTCACGAAAGCTTATGCTCAAATAAATTTGTTAGTCTCTAAGGTGCCACAAGTACTCCTTTTCTTTTTGCGAATACAGACTAACACGGCTGCTACTCTGAAACCTTTCTACACATCGGGACGGTTTGTTCCTACAACCTCAATAAGGCTTCTTTAAAATACATCCAGCTCTCCTGGACTCCTTTCCCCCTCATGTTATTCTCCCAGGGGATCCTGCCCATCAGTTCCCTGAGGGAGTCAAAGTCTGCTTTTCTGAAATCCAGGGTCCGTATTCTGCTGCTCTCCTTTCTTCCTTGTGTCAGGATCCTGAACTTGACCATCTCATGGTCGCTGCCTCCCAGGTTTCTATCCACTTTTGCTTTCCCTACTAATTCTTCCCTGATTGTGAGCAGCAGGTCAATAAGAACTCTGCCCCTAGTTCGTTCCTCTAGCACTTGCACCAGGAAATTGTCCCCTACACTTTCCAAAAACTTCCTAGATTGTCTGTGCACTGCTGTATTGCAGGAATAACTGGCTGTGGTTCTCTGGCCTGTGTTATGCAGGTGGTCAGTGTAGGTGATCTAATGGTGCATTGTCGCCTGAAATTCTAGGAATCTACAAATTGATTAATACTCCTATGATACAGACAAATATGTCATACTCTTCTCACAAGTGGAAACTGAGGCATGGAGAGGTTAAGGGACTTACTCAAGGTCACAAAGTGCTTTCCACCGGTGGCAAAGCTAGGAACAGAACCTAGGAATAGTTCCTTAATCAAATCAATCAGATCATTTATCTTAAGAATATTTCCTTGAGAGTCATAGGATTGAATTTAAAAAAATGCATGCTTGCAAAAATGCTTCTAATTGGCCAACTGCATACCCATTCTTAAAAGGAAAAGGAGTACTTGTAGCACCTTAGAGACTAACAAATTTATTTGAGCATAAGCTTTCGTGAGCTACAGCTCACTTCATCGGATTCATTTGATGTAAAATACAGTGGGGAGATTTATATACACACACAGAGAACATGAAACAATGGGTTTTATCATACACACTGTAAGGAGAGTGATCACTTAAGATGAGCCATCACCAGTGGGGGGGGGGGAGGAGGAAAACCTTTCATGGTGACAAGCAAGGTAGGCTATTTCCAGCAGTTAACAAGAACATCTGAGGAACAGTGGAGGGTCGGGGGGGGGGGGGGGAGAAATAACATGGGGAAATAGTTTTACTTTGTGTAATGACTCATCGATTCCCAGTCTCTATTCAAGCCTAAGTTAATTGTATCCAGTTTGCAAATTAATTCCAATTCAGCAGTCTCTCGTTGATTTCAACAATTTCCATCCCACCATCAACCTCAGCCTGGACCAGTCCACGCAAGAGATCCACTTCCTGTACACTACGGTGCTAATACGCGATGGTCACATAAACACCAACCTATATCGGAAACCTACTGACCGCTATTCCTACCTACATGCCTCTAGCTTTCATCCAGATCATACCACATGATCCATTGTCTACAGCGAAGCTCTACGATATAACCACATTTGCTCCAACCCCTTGGACAGAGACAAATGCCTACAAGATCTCTATCATGCATTCTTACAACTACAATACCCACCTGCGGAAGTGAAGAAACATATTGACAGAGCCAGAAGAGTACCCAGAAGTCACCTACTACAGGACAGGCCCAACAAAGAAAATAACAGAACGCCACTAGCCATCACCTTCAGCCCCCAACTAAAACCTCTCCAACGCATCGTCAAGGATCTACAACCTATCCTGAAGGACGACCCATCACTCTCACAGATCTTGGGAGACAGGCCAGTCCTTGCTTACAGACAGCCCCCCAATCTGAAGCAAATACTCACCAGCAACCACACACCACACAACAGAACTACTAACTCAGGAACCTATCCTTGCAACAAATCCCATTGCCAACTGTGTCCACATATCTATTCAGGGGACACCATCATAGGGCCTAATCACATCAGCCACACTATCAGAGGCTCGTTCACCTGCACATCTACCAATGTGATATATGCCATTGTGTGCCAGCAATGCCCCTCTGCCATGTACATTGGTCAAACTGGACAGTCTCTACGTAAAAGAATAAATGGACACAAATCAGACGTCAAGAATTATAACATTCAAAAACCAGTCGGAGAACACTTCAATCTCTCCGGTCACTCGACAACAGACCTGAGGGTGGCTAACCTTCAACAAAAAACCTTCAAAAACAGACTCCAACGAGAGACTGCTGAATTGGAATTAATTTGCAAACTGGATACAATTAACTTAAGCTTGAATAGAGACTGGGAATGGATGAGTCATTACACAAAGTAAAACTATTCCCCATGTTATTTCTCACCCCCCACTGTTCCTCAGGTGTTCTTGTTAAGTGCTGGAAATAGCCTACCTTGCTTGTCACCATGAAAGGTTTTCCTCCTTCCCTTCCCCTCCCCCCCGCTGCTGGTGATGGCTCATTTTAAGTGATCACTCTCCTTACAGTGTATATGGTAACACCCATTGTTTCATGTTCTCTGTGTGGGTATATAAATCTCCCCACTGTATTTTCCACCAAATGCATCTGATGAAGTGAGCTGTAGCTCACGAAAGCTTATGCTCAAATAAATTTGTTAGTCTCTAGGGTGCCACAAGTACTCCTTTTCTTTTTGCGAATACAGACTAACATGGCTGCTACTCTGATATCCATTCATGGTAACTTTATATGCAGATTAAGTGCCGTTTGCATTCATTCTGTACATGCATTGCACAATCTGTCCTGCCAAATACAAACACCATGTGATATCAGCAGTAGTCATAAATGAGGAAAAATTGGTTCTCCTGAAGACTGAAAAGCATTGACCTA
This sequence comes from Dermochelys coriacea, assembly GCF_009764565.3. Lineage (NCBI taxonomy): Eukaryota > Metazoa > Chordata > Testudines > Dermochelyidae > Dermochelys > Dermochelys coriacea. Next base: position 14,715,410 of record NC_050072.1, on the reverse strand, counting down.
TTTAAATACACAGGGATGAAAATGAGTCCATTTCTCCATAGGATCTGCATAGTCATGCACTTCCTCCCCATGCAGAAACTCCTATATAACTGATGACCTGTGGGAAGAACTATGACACCCATGAGAGATCCCCAAATGTTTCTCATTATTTAGGGAATGCAGGTCATTTTGTATTGCGATATGTAAAAGGGAGTCTGGAGGGATAACAGAAGAGGCTCCTCTTAGTCTGTTTTGTTAAGTGGACAATAGTTTTTTAATTTATGATCAGAATAAGCATAGGAAATTGCATAGGTCATGCATGCTTCATCTTAGGCCTCTTTGTTCTACCAGAAGAGGAGCATTATACATGATTTACTTCTTATGTTATCTAGAACTACTGTTATTGATTTATGCTCCAGAGGTTGACACCAGGTTTAAACTATAATTCTCTGTTTCGACTTTCAGTTCATTGCATCTTGAGGCTTTTCCTTTGTAGGAGTCAGGGCTGCTCTAATGAACTTTAAAATATTTCCCACCCTCTATTTACCTAATATACCTGCATTTGTATGGAATAATTGATGCTATAGGGCTCATCAGTGATGTCTTGACTGGGCCACAGTTGAATTGTGCAGGTTATCCCAAACAATGCCAACACAATCTTTCTGCCAACGCTGTGCCATCACACGTTATCTGTGTGCCACTTATTTTACAGAGATCATTTTAGAAACTCATCGGTGTGTTTGGATTTCTTATTGGTACAATTTCCACTGGGAAAGCCAAAAGTCTCTGTAGAACTGTGAGTCCAACTTACAGGGCTTGGAAGGAAAGGGAAATTATACATTTTGGACACCACTGAAAATTACCTAAAATAGATTTTCTATATATAATGATGATGTGGTTTTTAGGGTTAGGTATCTTGGAACCTGCTAGGGCTGGAAGCTAGTATCCCAGTGGAAAGGCAAAATCCTCAGCTTTCCAGTGATGTCAGTTTCCCATTTTTAATCTTCATGTGTTTAAAGAGTCAGGAAATTCAAACTATTCCGGGGGCAAAACTTACTGTTTTCTGTTGTCCCTCCTGTCCTTTAGGGCCTGTGTAATTTTGTAAGAGAAAAGTCCGTATTCGGGGGAAATTAGGAAACATTTTTTGACAGGATTCTGTTTTATTTAACAAAATTAATAGTTGTTTTGAAGTGGCTCAAACATTCTGAATGTTAGAATAAATTCTGGGAGAGATGAGTTAGTGGTCAGAATGCAACTGATTTGTCAAAGGGGCATAATAAGTGTACTTATCACATGGATCTGCAATTTATCCCCTGGATACATGGAATATATATTTATAAATTAATGGCATAATATCTGTGGTGAAACTGTGACTGCTTCCTACTATACTGACCAGTTTGGTCTCATTGTTCCTTATGCTCTCCCATCTGCCTATCTGTATCCACCTTGGATTGTAAGCTCTTTGCAGGAGGGACTGTCTTGTGTTGTGTTTGTACAGCACCTGGCAAAATGGGTTCCTGGTCTATGACTGGAGCTCCTAGTGCTACTGCAATACAAATAATTATGGTCTGGATCCACAAAGAGACTCGGGCATTGCAGTGCCGAGAGCATGCCTACCTGATCGGGCCATGGAGGCAAGATAGATGGGGCAATGGCTGTTTATCCCTTGTTTGATGATTGTGTGGGAGCTGAGATGCAGACTGCCTGAGGAGCAGAAACTTGAGCATCTAGGGGATTATTACAGCCAAAATGTGGACGCTGAGTGAGTTTAGACGCCCACAGGGTTAGGAGGCAGCTGAACAGGGGTTTTGTGGATCGCAGCAGTACCTAAAACTGGGACTTAGGCACTAAATCCCTTCGTGGATCTGGCCCAATGAAACTACAAATTTTGCAGATCCACGTGAACCAGTTTGGTTTTTAAACTAACTAGAGTAGGCGGCTTTAATTGTATGTTTCCTACATGACTTTGATACAGTAGAATCTCAGAATTACAAACCCCTCAGGAATGGACGTTGTTCATAACTGAACAAAACATTATAATGGTTCTTTCAAAGGTTTACAACTGGACATTGACTTAATACAGCTTTGAAACTTTACTATGCAGAAGAAAAATGCTGTTTTTAGCCATCTTAATTTAAATAAAACAAACACAGAAACAATTTCCTTCCCTTGTCATATCTTTTTTTTAAACTTGTCCTTTATTTTTTTAAATAGTTTACGTTTAGGACAGAACTGTGTCTACCTTTTTTTTTTTTTGGTCTCTGCCGCTGCTTGATTGTGTACTACTGGTTCCAAATGAGGTGTGTGGTTGAGTGGTCATTTCATAACTGTGGTGTTTGTAACTCTGAGGTTCTACTGTACTGATGAACAAGTGTGGATAGGTTTCAGAGTAGTAGCCGTGTTAGTCTGTATCCGCAAAAAGAAAAGGAGTACTTGTGGCACCTTAGAGACTAACAAATTTATTTGAGCGTAAGCTTTCGTGAGCTACAGCTCACTTCATTGGATGCACTGAGATAAGCAGTAATACAATAGTGATATCTGTCTCTGAGCCATGCAATGGCATTTTTGTGATTACCTGTATAGAATTACCTGCACATACCTTTTGAACTGATAGCATTTACTGGAGCGCCAGTGGCCCAAATTCTGTGTCTTTGTGAGTGACTGTTTTGTTTAAATTGAGGGACACGTCCTGATTCATACAAAGTACTCGCAGGAGGGTGGGATATGCCACCAGATGCCCCTGTAAGAGACGTATGGCTTTGGTAGCAATGCAGCAGGGAATCTTTGGAGAGGTCTGGAGAGGATATAAACCTTCATGCTTCAGGGCATGAGCTGAGCACTCACTGCGGGGTTTAAGAAGGAACTTCACCTATGGGCATGTTATTCCATAATTGCTCATTACAGGGGTTCTTTCATCTTTCTTTGAGACATCTGGTGCTACTGGGGACTGGACACTGGACTAGATGGGCTGGACTCTGATTCAGGTTGGCTGTTCCTATTTCCCCTATCCTCCTAGAGATGTCAGGGGGGAGGAGTGGGTGGCTAGCCTGTTAAATGCCTGCTTACACTTCCACAAAGATCAGCTGTCCCAGTCCCCACCACTTGCAATCCCAAGGGCGCTTCTTTCCTAAGAAGAAAGGTGTATTGTTAACTAACATGAGGTAAAATCCTAGTAGAGACAGGAGATACCGTAACAGGTTGAGGCAAACGCTATAGTGGAAGCCTGGGGTTTACCTTGATCTGCTAATTTGTTTGGAAACTGCAAAGTGCCTTGTCTTCACTAGGATTTCACCTCATGTTAACTTGTGCTAAGGACACAAGTTTTTTCCTAGGGAAGACAATGAGGAGCAGCCCTGCCTAATCTGAGTGAAAAATCAGAGGGACTTGGGCCAGGTCTACAATATAAACTTAAATTGGTATAACTATGTCGCACGGGGGTGTGAAGAATCCACACCCCTGAGCAACACAGTTACACCGACCTCACCCCAGGTGTAGGCAACGCTATGTCGATGGGAGGGCTTCTTCTGTCGTCATAGCTACCGCCTCTCGTGGAGGTGGATTAACGATGCCATCAGGAGAAGCTCTCCCGTCGGCGTAGTTGCGTCTTCACTAAAGTGCTACAGCGGCGCAGCTGCGTTGTAAGTGTAGGCTCCTAAGCTGCATTTGAAAATTTTACCCAAAGTGTCTCCGTGCCCTCAGGGTTCCATGTGTAAAATGCAGGTAATAGCGCTCCCTGCCTCCCAGGGAAGTTGGGAGAATAAATACACAAAGATTGTGAAGCGCTCAGATGCTACAATAATGAGGGCCATAGATAAATAGATACTTGGTGCAGATTTTGATTCCATTTGTAGCTTACACAGTGAGGGCCTCAGACAGTTCAGGAAATAGCAGGGTTTGGCTGCCTTTTGTGAATAGGCCGAAGACCAGCAAGGCCTATTGCAGGACAGAAGGGCCCGGAGCCTCCACTGGGTCCCCTCTGCCATTCCACAGACTTCAGTGGAGCTGCACTGATTGACCCCCATTGAGGGCCTGCCCCAGCAGACACTCAGCTGTGCAGAGCAAGACCTGTCCTGTAGTGGAACAGAGCCAGTGAGTGGATGTGGGGGATCTGACATGATTTCTATGTCACAGGAAGTTGTCTCTAATTCAGGCTCATAAATAGACTGAATACAGGTGGCTAGTTTTGCTTTGCTTGGTTAATTCTCTGGAAAGGTTTCAAGTTCCAGGTCTGAGTGTTGCCACATGTGTATTCTTGAGGAGGGGAGCTGTGCAGATAGAGTGACTGCTGTAGCTGGCACTTAGTCATACACCCTTAGGAGCAACCAAAGGGCTCTTTACACATGAGAGTCAGTCATGGAGCATCACTGCAATACCAGGTAGGTGCCTAGTCCTGTAGCCCTCATTCATGTGCATAGTCCCATTGATTTGTGTGCAATGACTCATGAGAGCAGGAGCTAAAGGATCAGGCCCTTTGATAAGGGTGCTATTAATCTCTGCTAATGCGAGGTGCACGTTCCACTCAAGGTCGCTGTGACCCAATGTGATTCACTCGCAGGGAAGGGCAGGGGGTGTTTTCACTGCTGTGCTTCCTTGAAGTGTCACACTGAGCGAGGACAGCTTTATGTTCCCTCCATAGGAGTCCTGCTAGTGATGGGCTGCAGCAAGGATGCACTGATTGGGGGCATTTCTAGCTAATTTAGCAGGGGTCCTACCTCTGCCAGTGACCCCAGAGGTTAGAGCTGTTGGCCCTTGGCATCTCAGCACCCACTCTCTGCCGTGGGCCTTGCACACCTGCACAGACTCTAGAATGAATCTGGATCAAGTCAAGATTGGATATTTTCCTAAAAGATGTGCTCTAGTTTGAACAAGAATTATTTCAGGGAAATCCTCTGGCCTTTGTTATACAGGAGGTCAAACTAGATGATCACAACAGTCTCTTCTGCTTTTGTAATCTGTAAATCTGTCTATGCTGATAACTGATCTTTTTTTAACCAAGAGATTTTGAGATGAAGTGTGGGGAGTATAGGACCAAGCCGTGTTGCTCATGCTCCCTTGTTTGGTTAAAACCATTTCACTTTGTTCAGGCCGTTCACCACCCTCATCTTTGTTTCCCACTCCCAAATCCCTTTAGCAAATGTGGAACCTAGTCAGGATTGTCTGTCTTGTGGGTTTTTTCTAATTGACTAATTTTAAAAAAAGCAAATGTGTTTGTTTGAGATTCTCTGCCACAATCAGCTTTTGTTTGTTAGTGTTTCTAAAACAGAAATAATCTGTAGGCTGCTTTTTTTTTTTTTTTTTTTTAATAAAGAGAAGGCACCTCTCTTGTTTGATGTGAAAGGGGTTGGGGAGGGGGAATCACACAGTGGGACGATGTCTGTGGCTAAGGCCCAGAAGTGCCTGACATCAGCGTTAGTTTCAGTGCCCATGACTCCCACTGTCTAGAGGAAGCAACTGACATTTCCTGTATTTAAACTTTCAGACGAAATAATCACAGAAGCCATTTTTTGAAACTCACATATAGGGCACAACTCCTCCCTGGTGTAAGTCTTGGTGGAATCGCACCAGAAATGAATTTGGCCCATGATATTCGTTGTCATGTCGTTCTCATGCTCTGAAATTCATCTCCTTGTTTAATCTCTTTTGAGCCCTTTTGAATTGCCTTTATGATGAAGCAGGAGTTGCTCAGAATTTGTCTACGAACAGTTGTTTAGTTTTGGTTCCTGTGGGGTCTTGTTTTTAATAACATATGCCATCCCACAGCAATGGAGATTCCATCTCATTGCATCTTAAGGTGGGAATGAGATTCTGTTCTTTCTCTTGCCAGCCTTATGACTCTGAGTTATAAGTAAATTACATCCACATCTAACTCCTGCTTATTATCATGGTTACAATGAGGCCAGAAGGGAGAAGGCCGTGGTAATAAAGGCGAGACCAAGATAATGGACTAGAGTTATAGCACTGGGGATAGTAAGGCAAAGGTGAGGTTTTGCTTTACAAAGAAGAAGAAAAAGTGGCAGGCTGGATAGAGGACAGGAAAAGAAAGAGTGGGGTCAAAGAAACAGGAGATGGGGAGAATAGGGGGATGGTAAAGGAAGGAGGATTAGGAAGAAGAATATGAAGTTTGGTTTTGGGGAGGCTGAGTTTGAAGTGGGAGCAAGATGACCTGGGGGAGATGTCTGAGAGACAGCTGGGGTTGCAAGGCGGGGCAGAGGCTGTGAGAGGAGAGCTGAATTTGGGAATCATCTGTATAGAAGTGACCGCTGAAACCAAGGGGGCAGATGAGGCTGCAAAGAACCCTGTGCCCAACAGGTAGGGGAAGAAGAACAGCCATCAATGATGCTACTGCTGCTGGAGCCATCACCAAGGTGAGAGCAGAGTCAGGAGAACACAGCACAATGGAAGCCAAGGGAAATGGGAGTATATATTGCAGCCTACTGCATCTGGGGCAACAGTGAGACCAGGACCAGTGAGAATAGAAAAGATCTCTGTTGCCTCACCTAGGAAGAGGGCATTGGGGACACTGGAGGGAGGGCAAGAGCCAGGCTGCCGGGGAATGAACCAGGAGCTGGAAGAGAGGGTGTGGGAACAGACACGCATTTTAGGATTGTGGAGGCAACAGGAAGTGGGGAATAGGATAATGCCAGGAGACTGAAGGTAGCAAGGTTGTGTCTAGAGGGAAAAGGGGCTGAGCAGATACAGAGAGACAGATAAGGAGACAGAGATGGAGCGAAGGAAGTGCAGATGTGGGAGGGTGTGGAGACATGGGGTCAGGTTGGGCAGGTAAATGCAGATGGTAGTTGAGAGATCTCAGGGTCTGAGACAGGGAGAAGGTGGGACTGAGGGCCAAAGGTCAGAAAGGGGAGGCAGAGGAGATTTCATAATGCTTTGTTCTGGGTAAGCAAGATCTGTGGCAGGGCAGGGTGTGGAGGAGTGGCCTGGCTGGGAGGGAGCTTGCAGGAAGGACAAGAGGATGCTGCCAAAACAATAGACGTGGAGCGGTGGGGAGCGACTAGCAGCTGTGCGCACACATGGTATTGGTGACGCGTGCATCAATGAGCTTCTGCCAGATTCGTGCTCCAAGGAGAGGTGTGATTGGTCCTAGGAGATGGAGAAAACCACACCCAAATATGCTTGATGAACCTACTCCCCCCCCTCACCCCATGATGAATTTGGAATCAGCCTCCATTCTCCCATCCTTTCTCCTGCCTCTCCAAAGCAGCATCATCTTTCGGCGCAAGTCCCCCGGTGGAGACGCCGCTGCTCCTGCACGGCAAAGTACTGGCTGCTGCTCCCCTTTTAACCGTCTGATACATGAAGTAGCTGGATGGATTGTGATTCGCAGGCTGGGTTTTTGAAGCCTGCGATGCCCTGCAGACTGGTCTCATTGGAAATACCATCAAAGGGAAGAGCAAGGTGCTGCGCACAGTTGATGCCTTTAGTGTCAGCTAGTTGCCCAGTGGGAGGAGCCTGCAAATATGAGGGGCACATTGTGCCAGCTCCTGTATGGATTTACAAGGAGAGGAGGGGCAGGATGCCCTGGCTTTCACTTTTACCCCCTACTTGGCTGCTGGGCACAGTGTACACGCCCCTACCTTCCATGTTGCTCCTTCCTAGTTCACCAATCACCACAGAGGATGCCAAGGCCCAGCTTCCCCTCCGTATCAACCATCAGGTCTGCCGGCTGTGCAGTGTGGAGTATGCCAGGGTGTAGCTGCAGGTGTGACCCCTGCTATGAGCCAGTGAGCGCCAGGAAGGAAACTGGATGTCAGGGAGCTCAGGGGGCAGGATCCACCCCAGAATTTCCCTGACTCCCAAGCTCGCACAGTGGAGCTTGATGCCATACTGCCTACCCCAAGCATTCAAAATGAGTCAGGGCCTCTCCCCCACAAATTGTAAGATTGGCCTTAAAAATCATAAGGTTTAAAACTAATATATCTTGGCTCCTTTTTGTTTTCTTTCTGGCTTTGGGGCCTTTCAGGGTCATGTTTTCAAGCTTTCTCTGAAATTACAAGGGCTAGGAACTTTTTTTTTTCATGAAAGGTGAGATTCCCTCATCCCCAGACTCTAGGAGCTGGGGCTTTAAGCAAGACATTGACTGTTGCAAGAGTTGGCAACCCTGCCCAATGCTCACTGCCACAGCAGAAGGGGAATCTCCTCTCAATGCGGGGCTGCTTCAATGAATGGGGATCCCAGTTACTCGGAGAGCAAGGTCAGCATTATTGGGCCCTGCCTATTTGCTTTTAACCGAGCGTGAAGGGCTTGCATGGCTTGTCCTCTCTGCTGCAGCCACAACTTTTTGCACTGTGAAATGCTGAGGAGCTGGAGATATTTATTGGTCAATAATATGATGAATGTTCATTTACAACTAGAAGAATCAGTGACAATGAGTTCTCAGGGATGATTTCTAAGAAAAGGCAACAAGAAGCCGCGCTTTCCTATGGATGCCTGTGGGAAGTGTAAAAATATATAACCAGACTCTTGTGCTAACATGAACCTACTGGCACATATTACCAGGTATCCCTCCATCCACGTATGCAGGGGCTGCAGGAGGCAACTGCATGCAGGCTGCATGGGGCCACTGAGCCAGAATAATCCATTTTGGGTTTTGTTTTTCTGGACCCTTTTTTGTGATCTCTCTCCTGCCATTCATCTCCACCCTCTGATAAACAGAGGCTAGGGACACCATTCCTTACTCATCCTGACTAATAGCCATTAATGGACTTAATGAGGATGTAACTCATCAGTCTAGTGCCTTAACCCTCTTCCCATACACTTCTATTGTACCTCAGTGCTGGCGTTTTTTTGAAATTTAGGGTTTGTGCTATTTTGTCCTGTCCTCCTCCTGTTTTATAGGTTTAATTTCTGCCCTTTCCCCATCTTGTCTGCATGTATGTGTGTGTGAGAAAGAGAAGGGTGTGAGACTGAGAGCACTGTACACCTAAGGCCTTTGCGTATCCCCAGAACAGATGTGATGCAGACTTCCTCGCCCTGCGTAACAGGAGCTACCTGTTAAGTATGTGGAGATAGTTCCGTTTCCATGGCCCATTCAGACCTTGGTCTATCTCCTAACACTGCCAGGTATAATGGTGATTTTGCCATAGACACCTGGCCAGTAAGAATTAGAGAGAAATCTACATTTCAGAATTCAGATCCAGATCCTGATTTCGACCCCCATCTTCTCCCCCAAAATTTGGGCACTTCAGATACAGGGTTTGGCATGGGCACAACTCCAGTGGGAGCGGAACTGAAGCCATCAACTCATTTCACTGAGTTCACCATGAAATATCTTTTGTTCATTACTGACCTAGGCTGGAATTAAACTTAGTGACCTAGAAGTGAAAGACTTTTAAATTAAAGTCTGTATCTGATGTGTAATATAATGTAGACTGTTCCAGTGTCTGTCTGAGTCCTTATTACTAATATAGCACTACTGTTATTACTCTTTCTTACTCTTTTATTGCTAGTCATTCTTTAAGTTGTATATTGCATAGATGAAAAGGCGCAAGCTAATTTCTTCACATCAGATAAAGGCTTATTGCAAACCTCCTTTGCTGGAATCTTTGTGGCCTACGCTCCGAATTCCCACTCAAGTGGTAGACCATGTTATTGTTAAACTGTAATTGGTCACTGAATTATTGAACTGCACAGCTACCTCTACCAGTAACAAAAATGAACACTTAACTTAACTTGCAGTTGTCTCAGCTGGGAAACAAATAAGGCCACCGCAAGCCCAATCAAATCCAGAGGCGGAATAATTCTTCGGAGTCTATGTTTTAAAATGGTTTATAGTTATTTTGTGAATGGAGAAATCATGCAGTAGAAGGCTTCCACCAGCAATCTATTAACTGCTGCCTTTATAATTTGTAGCTAGACTGCCTGAAATTTGTACTTTTTTTAGGAAGAGGTAAAATAAATCAGTTCTGGGTCCCAGAAAACTAAAGCCTGATCATGCTCTTTTGGAAATCAATGGGTGTCTCTTCAATGCAGAGTTAACTTGAGTTGTAACTCGAATGTTGCCCTAACTCAAGTCCCACTCACAAAAAATGATAACTCGAGTGCGGTGGTGCTTTTCACTCAAGTTGGCTGGTCTGAGAGGAGTTGTAGGCTACAGCTTGTCAGCTGCTAATCTGACCATCACAGAATCATAAAATTATAGGACTGGAAGGGACTTCGAGAGGTCATCTAGTCCAGTCCCCTGCACTCAAGGCAGGACTAAGTATTATCTAGACCATTCTTGATGGATGTTTGTCTAACCTGCTCTTAAAATCTCCAGTGATGGATATCCCCCAGCCTCCCTAGGCAATTTATTTCAGTGTTTAATTAACCTGACAAGAAGTTTTTCCTAATGTCCAATCTAAACCATCCTTGCTGCAATTTAAGACCATTGCTTCTTGTCCTATTTTAGAGGTTAAGAGAACAGTTTTTCTCCGTCCTCCTTGTAACAACCTTTTATGTACTTGAATACTGTATTACATCTTATGTCTTGCTTACAACCCTCCTGCTAATACATCCCAGAATGATGTTTGCTTTTTTTGCAACAGTGTTACACTGTTCACTCATATTTAGCTTGTGATCTACTGTGATCTACTATGACCACCAGATTCCTTTCCACAGGACTCCTTGCTAGGCAGTCATTTCCCATTTTGTACATGTGCAACTGATTGTTCCTTCCTAAGTGAAGTACTTGACATTTGTCCGTATTGAATTTCATCCTATTTGCTTCAGACTATTTCTCCAGTTTGTCCATCATTTTGAATTATTATCCTGTCCTCCAAAGCACTTGCAACCCCTCTCAGTTTGGTATCATCCGCAAACTTTATACGTGTCCTCTCTATGCCATTATCTAAATCATTGATGAATATTGAACAGAACCACACCCAAAACTGATCTCTGTGGGACCCCGTTTGATATGCCCTTCCAGTTTGATTGTGAATCACTGAAAACTACTCTCTGGGAACGGTTTTCCAACAAGTTATTCACCCACCTTAGTGCAGCTCCATCTGATAGTATTTCTCTAGTTTGTTATAGATGGCCATGTGAGATGGTATCAAAAGCCTTACTAAAGTCAAGATACAAGTCTACTGCTTCCCCCCATCCACAAGGCTTGTTACCTGTCAAAGAAAGCTATTAGGTTGGTTTGACATGATTTGTTCTTGACAGCATTCTGTCATGTGGATGCAGGCTAGCGCCACTCGAGTAGCTTCCTACATTCCTCCTCTGTGCCCAAAGAGGGCAGCAAGTTCTCCCACAGTTACTAGAAAGAATTCACAGAGTGGCTCCGTAGCGCAACGAACCATGGGATGTGCCCCCAGAAGTCTTAGTGCTGTGACTATAATGCCAATGAGGGCACAGTAACTTGAGCATTATAAGTTACTATGGCAACTCTCTCTCGAGCGAGGCTAGCTTGAGAGGAGTAATTTGAATGTTAAATAGCTTAAGTTGACACTGAATGAAGACCTTCCCAATGGCAAAATTCTCCTTGACTTAAATGGGAGCCGAATTGTACCATAAACCTTTAGGGACTGATTTCAGCTTGGCCTTCACCAGTTGCAACTGCAGTTGTGTGCACATAGGCACCTACTGACGGAAAGGCCTCTGCCAAGAATTACAACTGCAAAACTGCACCCACAGTTCTATGTGTCCGCAAGTTGCTGGCACAAAAATCCATCCCTTCAGGTTGAGGGAGAAGTTTTTTTTCATTGGTGAGTACTAGCATTAACTCAAAATGAGCTGGAACCATCGTTCATTTGGAACCATTTCAGTTCCAACCCTGCTATGCAGCTTCTTCTGTCCTTCTGATGTCTCTGTGTGCAGGAGTATCTGAGAACTGCACTCTGACCCTTCAAGGTTTGCTCTGAACTGGACTGTGAAATTTTCTCCTCCGGCGGCCGACATATGTGACTTGTTGGTGCTGGCTGTGGCATTTAGGCAGTATGAAGTGGCTACACCTCTCAAACAATTCTGCACCGTGCTGTTGACCCTGTTCTCTTTTAATTAAAATGTGAAGATAAATAACTTTGCCTGAACACTTGGGGGGAAAAAGGAAATGAAGGTCATTTGTACATTGGGCTGCTGTCAGCCTCAAGTTAGACTCATGCAAGAGCCATTTATCCTGGATATTGCTTACTCCCAGCTAGGGTGACCAGACAGCAAGTGTGAAAAATCAGGACGGGGTGTGTGTGTGTGTGTGTGTGGGGGGGGGGGTAATAGGAGCCTATATAAGAAAAAGCCCCAAATATCAGGACTGTTCCTGTAAAATCGGGACATGTGGTCACCCTACTCCCAGCTACAGTGCTCGTGGCAGTTACCTTCAGACAAGAGAGTTTTTCCACATTTGTTTTTGTTTGTGTTGCTCATAGAAAAATCTAAACCCACCTCAGGAATCTGGCTATGTATTTTAGGAACATACCTGGCCCTCATTACTTTATTATTGCTGTTATTGTTATTTTTTACTTATATTACCCTAATGGTCGTGTTGTCCACAGATTGAGAAAGGAGGTGGTGGGGAGGTTTGGAGGAAGAGATTGAGAGCTCTGTTTTAGCCATGTTAAGTTTGAGCTGACACCTAGAAATCCACAAGGAGATCTAGTTATAATAGTAATGATAATATGTGGGTATCTGAAGAGCCCGGGACTTGGGGGAATCCCTGGCTGGCACAGATTTAATGTAGCACCCGACTGCAACATCCCCAGACACAAGGTCTGGAAAGGATGAGACACAACCTAGCCCTTAGTAAGGTCACTGAAAACTAAATTAATGCTCAGTGGAAAGAAGACTGGTAGTGTTTAATTGTTAGCACTGTCAGTGCTTCTTTGCTTTGCTCCCACCCAAACTCTGTGCTAGCGAAGTGAGATTTACTACGGTTCTTTTCCTGAAATGAAGCAAGCCCAATTCAGCTGTCAGTTACTCTGCTGTAACTCCACTGACTCCAGATTTATATAGGTGTAATTGAGAGTAGGCTCCAACCCCATGTTACAGAACTTCCCATTTACACCTTTTGTGCAAAATCACTCTTCCTGTGTGGAGTCGGCTGTATGGCAGCTGTGGTTATAAAATCTATGCATCTATCTCTTAACCTTTCAAATAAACTGCCGAGACCTAGAGCATTCATGACTTCCTGAATGAGTGATATACAAAAAAATCACAATTAACTTCAAAGCACAGAAGAGCTAATTAGTTTGAAGCCACACTTCACTGACACCCGACTTGGGATCAGAAACCAGTGCTTTTCTTCATAGCAATTTAGCTGTGACTTTTAAAACCCTAATAATATTTTTAATCCTAATTTGTAGCATGTAAATTACAATGGAGATCAAATGTATGTCTAGTGCAAGGAAGTGGGCCCATAAGAATCGCCTGCTCCATGGCATTCTTTTTATCAAACCAGTAGGTAAACAAAGTATAACAAAAGATCCAACCTCCTCGGCACCATGCCTGTTTCCACCACCACTTTTCTGGTGCTATCATAACATGGATGTTTTTACGTCATCAATAACATAATAAAAAGGTACCTTATGCTGGCAGGTTGCCAGGGCTGAAAAGGTTGGTGGCATGACACACAGGCTTGCTTTATGAATTCCACCTTGATTGGCTTAGCACTGCATTTTCACTTACTGGATGCCCGTATTCTACAGCTGTCCTGAAAAGAGCTGAAATGTCCACATCATTTCTATGTGCATCATGGATACAGACAGCAAAAAGGCTGGTTGAGTGCCAGAAAATGGGGTGATCATAAGCGTCTATTCTCTCTCCATCCGCCTGCCTAAGCAGCAAAGCTTTATTGCTGAAATGGATATTTCACCAGATCCTCAGCTGGCGAAGTCAATGGAGCAACTCTGATTTCCACCAGCTGAGGATATGGCCTATTATTAAATTGTTGATCTTTGTCTTTCATACTTTACAGACTGTCTCATTTTAATGTGTATTAAAGGACCTGGTATACTTTGACTGAGCTACTTTCCAGCAAAGTAGAAACAAAGCAAAACAAGAAAGAATGATCAAATGTGTTCATATGAGTCTAGAATCTCTGGGCCAGATCCCCAGCTGGTGCAAATCAGCATAACTCTACAGAAGTCAATGGAATTACGCCCATTTCCGTAGCTGAAAAGCTGATCTTTTTCAGAGATGGAAAAGATGTATTAAGTCATTCAACTCATCTTCCTGCCTGCTTAGAATTGTTCCCTGCAGTTTTCTTTAATCTATTCTTTATCTCTAGTTCACTATTCACTATAGATTTAAGCACTATATTCCCCAGTGCTTTGTCAACTCTAGTTTCCAGTGACCCAAGTGATTGAGCTTCCATGACATCCCTTACAATTCTTCTCCTAGCTGTTGAAAGATGTAGTTTTGTGGTGATATCATTTAACTGTGTACAAAGACTTCAAGAGTGAGAATGTAATGGGGGAGGGGCACTTGCTACTGAGTGCCTCCTAGTGGCTGAGTCCTTTTCTCACCCCTGGCATGCCCTGCAAGCCGCTGGCTCAGCTTGGTGTGTCTTCTGTGGGTTGGCCCTCTGGCAGAGTCACAAAGTCAAATGAACCCCTTGCGGGGTAATAAAGAGTCCAGTAAATTAACTGTCTATTTGCCCTTACTAGAGACTTCAGCTCCAGCTCTGGGCCCTTTATATTCAGCCCTTTGTTTGGACTCTTAAATAAACCCTGTCCCCTTTTTGGGGTTTATGCCACTGTGCCTGGTAGGGGAACCTGGGGCCACCAACTACTCTGAGTTCCAACCCAGCGACTCTACACAGCCGCCATGCACTGTTCAACTTCAGTTTCTTCCTTGGGCCTCTCCCTACCTGGCCCCTTTTCGCTTCACCCATATCTCAGGTCTTCTCTTCCTGCAAACCGTCTGTGCAAAAATTACATTGGAGAAGAAAACAACTAGAGCCTCCCCTGGGATAGTGCTTAGGGTGTGCTATAGACCACCGGAATCTAATTTGGATATGGATAGAGCCCTCTTTAATGTTTTTAATGAAGTAAATACTAATGGAAATTGTGTGATCATGGGAGACTTTAATTTTCCAGATATAGACTGGAGGACCAGTGCTAGTAATACTAATAGGGCTCAGATTTTCCTATATGGGATAGCTGATGGATTCCTTCATCGAGTAGGTGCTGAACCGACTAGAGGGGATGCCATTTTAGATTTGGTTTTGGTGAGCAGTGAGGACCTCCATAGAAGAAATGCTTGTAGGGGACGATCTTGGTTCAAGCGATCATGAGCTAATTCAGTTCAAGCTGAACGGAAGGATTAATAAAAATAAATCTGCAACTAGGGTTTTTGATTTCAAAAGGGCTGAATTAAGTTAGGGAAGTGGATTGGACTGAAGAATTTATGGATCTAAAGGCAGAGGAGGCCTGGGATTACTTTAAATCAAAGCTGCAGAAGCTATTGGAAGCCTGGATCCCAAGAAAGGGGAAAAAATTCATAGGCAGGAGTTGTAGACCAAGCTGGATGAGCAAGCATCTCAGAGAGGTGATTAAGAAAAAGCAGAAAGCATACAGGGAGTGGAAGATGGGAGGGATCTGCAAAGAAAGCTACCTTATTGAGGTCAGAACATGTAGGGATAAAGTGAGAAAGGCTAAAAGTCAAGTAGAGTTGGACCTTGCAAAGGGAATTAAAACCAATAGTAAAAAGTTCTATAGCCATATAAATAAGAAGAAAACAAAGAAAGAAGAAGTGGGACCGCTAAACACTGAGGATGGAGTGGAGGTCAAGGATAATCTAGGCATGGCCCACAATCTAAACAAATACTTTGCCTCACTCTTTAAGGCTAAAGAGGATCTTAGGGATAATGGTAGCATGACAAATGGGAATGAGGATATGGAAGCAGATATTACCATATCTGAGATAGAAGCGAAACTCGAATAGTTTAGTGGGACTAAATCGGGGGGCCCAGATAATCTTCATCCAAGAATATTAAAGGAATTGGGACCTGAAATTGCAAGCCCATTAGCAAGAATTTTTAATGACTCTGTAAACTCAGGGGTTGTACCATATGATTGGAGAATTGCTAACATAGTTCCTATTTTTAAGAAAGGAAAAAAAAGTGATCCGGGTAACTACAGGCCTGTTAATTTGACATCTGTAGTATGCAAGGTCTTGGAAAAAAATTTGAAGGAGAAAGTAGTTAAGGACATTGAGGTCAATGGTAAATGGGACAAAATACAACATGGTTTTACAAAAGGTAGATCGTGCCAAACCAACCTGATCATCTTCTTTGAGAAAGTAACAGATTTTTTAGATAAAGGAAACACAGTGGATCTAATTTACCTAGATTGAAAGATGAACTGTCAGGCTGGAGGGAGGTTACCAGTGGAGTTCCTCAAGGATCAGTTTTGGGACCAATCTTATTTAATCTTTTTATTACTGACCTTGGCACAAAAAGTGGGAGTGTGCTAATAAAGTTTGCAGATGATACAAAGCTGGGAGGTATTGCCAATTTAGAGAAGGATTGGGATATCATACAGGAAGATTTGGATGACCTTGTAAACTGGTAATAGTAATAGGATGAAATTTAATAGTGAGAAGTATAAGGTTATGCATGTAGGGATCAATAAGAATTTTAGTTATAAGCTGGGGACGCATCAATTAGAAGTAATGGAGGAGGAGGACCTTGGAGTATTGGTTGATCAAAGGGTGACTATGAGCCGCCATGTGATATGGCTGTGAAAAAGGCTAATGAGGTTTTGGGATGCATTAGGAGATGTATTTCCAGTAGAGATAAGGAGGTTTTAGTACCGTTATACAAGGCACTGATGAGACCGCACCTAGAATACTGTGTGCAGTTCTGGTCTCCCCTGTTTAAAAAGGATGAATTCAAACTGGAGAAGGTACAGAGAAGGGCTTCTAGGATGATCCGAGGAATGGAAAACTTGTCTTATGAAAGGAGACTCGAGGAGCTTGGCTTGTTTAGCCTAACTAAAAGAAGGTTGAGCAGAGAGATGATTGCTCTCTATAAATATATCAGAGGGATAAATACCGGAGAGGGAGAGGAATTATTTAAGCTCAGTACCAATGTGGACACAAGAACAAATGGATATAAACTGATCATTAGGAAGTTTAGACTTGAAATTAGATGAAGGTTTTTAACCATCAGAGGAGTGAAGTTTTGGAAGGGAAGCAGGGGGGGGGGGCAAAAGATCTATCTGGCTTCAAGATTAAACTCGATAAGTTTATGGAGGAGATGGTATGATGAGATAACATGATTTTGGTAATTAATTGATCTTTAAATATTCATGGTAAATAGGCCCAATGGCCTGTGATGGGATGTTACATGGGGTGGGATCTGAGTTACTACAGAAAATTCTTTCCTGGGTATCTGGCTGGTGAATCTTGCCCATATGCTCAGGGTTTAGCTGATCACCATATTTGGGGTCGGGAAGGAATTTTCCTCCAGGGCAGATTGGAAGAGGCCCTGGAGTTTTTTTGCCTTCCTCTGTAGCATGGGACATGGGTAACTTGCTGAAGGATTCTCTGCTCCTTGAAGTCTTTAAACCACGATTTGAGGACTTCAATAGCTCAGACATAGGTGAGAGGTTTTTCGCAGGAGTGAGATTCTGTGGCCTGCATAGTGCAGGAGGTCGGACTAGATGATCATAATTGTCCCTTCTGACCTTAGTATCTATGAAACCTAACTAAGCAAATGTAGCCAGAAACAGACTCTGGCTATCCTGTAAGCTCCTAAGGCCAGAGAGGAGCACCCCACCTTACCCCTCTGGCGCCAGCCAGGGACTGACCTGCTCGGGCCCTGCAGCACCTTTTAGCTGAGCCTATTGGGCTCTGATTGGCTGCTTCTGAGAGGCTTGTAGGCAGGCCTGCAGAATCCACCCTTTTTGTTTCCTGGGACAGGGTGTAGTAGGACCTGGGACCTCCAGGAGCCGCAAAGGCCAGCTATACCCCTCACAGAGAGATACAGGGCTGGATCCATACAGACTCTGCAATAGCTTCTGCCATCATAGACAGTAGTAGTGGGTCTTGGTGTTCCAGAACCCACCAGGGGATGCAGTTGCAGTGGCTGCACTCTGGCTTGTACCAGAGAGGAGGAAGTAGCTGCAATCACCCTTGCACCAAAGGGGCAGTTACTGCCCTCAAAATGAGTGACTCAGGCCAGGTCGGTTGTGCAGGCAGAGCTCTGAGTCAGGCCTCCCTGCAGCAGCCTCTACCTGTGCCTCAGTGGTAGGAGTTACAACTGTGCCCTCTCAGAGAAAACCCTGAAAGTAGTAAGCAGAGGCCCTGTGTGTGGCTGATCTTGGGGGAAGCAGGGAAGAGTACAGGGCTGTTATCCTCTAGGTGTAGGGTGAACATGACTGAACAGGACTGAACTGGAAGTAGGTAAAGAGTAGGTTGAGCACTTGGAGAAGAACAGTAATATTACCTAGCTTCTCATCGGTTGATCCTGTTGTTGAGGTTGGGGGAGACTAGCTCAGGTGGGCAGAAAGCCCAGGTGCAGCTAGCCCAGGTGGGCAGAACGGGGAAAAAAAAATCCCAAGAACAATAGAGTTTGGAGAGAACATGGGATGCTGGGATGAGCAAAAAGGAGAGCCCCGGAGAAGTGCTGGATTGTGGGATCTCAGGATGCCAAGGTGAGCTGGGTTGAGACAAAATGGTCATGGAAATATGGCATTTGCCTTTATAAAAACAGAATGCATCAGCCTGCCCTGCTAGCTTAGTACTGCTTATTGTTACCATATTAGTGTTCTGAGTCATCATAATGAGGGCTACCAACCCTCCAGCGTCGTCCTGGAGTCTCCAGGGATTAAAGATTAACTTTAATTAAAGACTGTCATGTGATGAAACCCCCAGGAATACATCCAGCCACAATTGGCAACCCTAATAATACTAGTAATGCAGCCTTACCATCTTGTTTTAGGCAAGCAGCTTGTTTTGGCAACCGTTGTGGCGGAGCAGGTTCTGTGTCTGGGCTGCTGGTAGATTTTCATGGCTGTGACAAGAACAATGCTGGACAAATGGGAACTTAGAGTGGATTGTTGAGTTGATGGGGGGAGAAGCAACAAGCAGGCGATGGTGGGAGAAAACAGAATGAAGGAATGAAACTGCAAGTGCAGGGGGAGGGATGAAGGGAGTTGGGATATTTTAGGTTTAAAAGGTGAATGTTGTGGGCCAGCTCCTGGCCTCAGCTGAGGCTGACTTGCTGATCTTAAGCAGCACAAATCAGTTGGGAAACCTATCCAGCCAGCTACCTGGGGATTCCCCTGCCCTAGCTCATTGGGTACGAGATCTGGCAAAGGAAAAGGGCATGTGAACATGGTGCCTTTATGCCTGGTTGATTCCTAGGTGCTGCAAGAACCCCCTCAGGTCCATTGGCAGCTGGCGTAAGATAAGTCAGCCCTGAGAGTGCTCTGTGTTGTGTTGGAGACCAGGGCAAATGCTTATACTGGTCATGGGATTGGGGCGTGACCAAGGTGGTTTAATGCCCCCTTTGCTGCTCATGTCTCATGGACTTGCCCTGAGCGCACCCAGTTTGTGGATGGGGTAGGGGATTGGGCCTTTGTCTTAAATCTTATTGGTGACGTAACACAGAAAAGCAAGGCATGATAAAAAACCAGTCACTCAAGTTACGCAAAGGCCCACGATCGTTTGTAATAACATAAGAACATATTTAAACCACGTTTTGGGTATGTCTTCACTGCAGAGTTAACCCAGGGATTGGCACCTGGGTCTGAGTAGCCAGGTTAGCCTAGCCACACTGCAAAGCCCTACTGGAGTTACGGTGTCCTCACTAAAAGAAAAGGAGTACTTGTGGCACCTTAAAGTTTTTTCCACCAAATGCATCTGATGAAGTGAGCTGTAGCTCTCTGTTGGGCCAGCTAGCCTGGCTTTAAAGTACCAGCAAACTTTGGTGAGAGAGTTTTGTGTGTGGACAGTAGCTGAGTTAGGGGTAGCACTTGAGTATGAGCCCAAGTTAACTCTGCAATGAAATTATTCCCTACAAGACAAGTCACCTTAAACTCACAAGCCTCAACAGGAACCATGCCAGGTTCTTTACTGTACATCGCTTGGCACTAGACTCCTGTCTTAATAACTGTAAAGATCAGGGTTGCCAAGGTCTTTCTGTTGCTATAGTGAGATTAGATAGCACAGGGCTTCTGAATTCCGCCTTCTCCTATGCTGAGGAAAACACAATCAGTTTGCTTTGCTTCACCAATAAGATTTTCCCAAGCAGCGACTCCTAACTGCACCCGAAATTCATACTACATGCCTTTCTCTCTCTTAATATTAAAAAAAATTACTTATAAAGGCATTTTCCCCTTGAATCAATTTAAAATTCTCTCAGGCTGAAATGGGTTTACAGCTACAAATTGTGAAGTTAAAATATGTATTTATCTTCATATACATGTCAGTCCAGCAAAATGCTTCCTATCTGGGTAATCAGTGAGTGCTGTGTTAGTCCAATCAGCAGGCTGCTCTTGGACACAGCTTTGCCTTTCAAGTATGGGCGTGATGCGGTGATGATTTATGAAATGAATTTGAGTGCTTTGAATCTGGTGAGACTGCTGAGGGGAATTGCTATTGAAATTAAGAGCTGGAGGTGTTGCAGCAGAAAATCGGGACACAGTTCTTATTTTACGACATTGCCAGCTGTTTGTTGTCTATTGCACATCATCAATAGCAATTTATAGCATCTGGCCCAAGGATCAGTCAAGAGTAAGACAGTTTTGTTTTAATTTTCATGGTGGCTCTGATTACTGTCCCCTTTGTGTATTTAATAGTAAATTAAGGTGAGGTTCCCCAAATGCAGGATCATGTTGGGTAAGAGGAAATTTTTTTCCCTGTTGGTGTTTGAGATGTTCTTTACAAAGTAACGAGATTGAACTCTATGTGACCTGGTAATAAGTGGAGTGAGGCCCATCCATCCCCACTTCATTGACTGCAGAGGACCCACTGTGTTTCTGCTGCGTGTGTGCAGGGGGAGGATATTTGCATGATGTCTCTGTTCAGTGTGTGGGGCTTCAGTTCTGGACACACCATGGATCCCAGCTCTGCAGGGATGTCCTTGCATCTTTGCTTAGTGTGCCTTGGGGGAAGAACAAGGGCTGGTGTAATGCATCTGGTCTCCATTGCTCCCCAGGGAGAAGAGAAACAATGGGGGCTACTCAGGGCTGCAGTAGTGTCTTCAGGCTGGCTCCACTCCTGGTTTGTGGCCCAAAGAAATAGGATTCCTTCCTCAAGAGCTTGTGGAGGATCCCCCTATGCAAAGCCCAACTAGTCAGGCTTGGTAAAGTGGGTATGGGAGGATTTGCCTGGAAGATAGAGGTCTCTTTAGTGGTTCTAACAAGAAGCATTGCTTTGGGTTTGGCAGTTTCCCCATGTCATATGAGGCATAGAAGTGGACTAACGGAGAAACACATTCTTGAAATGTTCACTTTAGAGTTGGGATGCTGATCTAAAGACTTAATTCTCTGACTCGGGTGGAAGGAGCCCGAGAAGTTTGTCACCAAAAATGTTCCGTATTCACTGAGCAGAGGGAGATGTGTTGGTGAGGCACAAACTAAACACTGAGATAAAGACATCACCATTATTTAAGACACTGGCTCTCAACCTTTCCAGACTGCTGTACCCTTATTATGAATCTGATTTGTCTTGTGTACTCCCAAGTTTCACCTCACTAAATGCTACTTGTTTACAAAATCAGACCTAAAAATACAAAAGTGTCATAGCACACTATTACTCAAAAATTGCTTACTTTATCTTTTTACCATATCATTATAAAATAAATCAATTGGAATATAAATCTTGTATTTACATTTCAGTGTGTATTCTATAGAGCAGTATAAACAAGTCATTGTGACATTTTAGTTTGTACTGACTTCATAGTGCTCTTTATATAGCCTGTTGTAAAACTAGGCAAATATCTAGATGAGTTGATGTACCTCCTGGGAGACCTCTGTGTACCTCCTGGGGTATGCATACCGCTGGTTGAGAAGCAATGATTTAAGAGACTGATTCAGGGCTGTTCCTTAGCTAGCGTAAATGATCCAACAGAGCTTACACCTGCAAAGGATCGACTCCCGAGTTTTTATGTTAGAGAGCCCATTCACACTAATGCCATAGACATAGATCCACATAATCATGAGTGCAAAAGCTAGATTAAACATTGCATATGATACAGCCAAGACTATTCCAGTCTCATTCACAATATCACCTACTTTGGGCTCTCAAGACTGTCAATAAAATGGAGCTCCTTGCTGGTGCGCACTTGCATAAAGTGCTTTGGGGTCTGGAGGCGAAGACGTGCCAGACATTCAGCACATTTCACAGGTGGAAAAATGGAGACACAGAGAAGCTGAGCGACTTGACTTTGTAGCATACCAGTTGATCTGTAAGCCAAAAGACCTGGCTTCAAACCTATTCAATAGATAGACATATCCTTAGAGATTATTGAAAAATGGAGTTTTTTCCTATGAAAAGTTTCAGGTTTTGGTGGAAATTTGAGTACTGAAATATTTTGGCTGAAAACTGAAAACTATTTTGACTGGCAGAAATACTGCCCTGATGCATCATAGGAATTGTAGTTTCATTGCTTCCAGCTCCCATTCTCTTCTATAAGGTGAGCTCCCTGATCTGATTACATCTCCCATAGAATCATATTAATATGGGGCTGGAAGGGACTTGGGAGGTCATCTAGACCATCCTGCTGAAGAAGGGAGGTGGTATATCATGGGAGATGTAGTCTGACTGGGGAGACTGTCCCATAAAGGAGAATGGGAACATGAGGCGACAGAACTACAACTCCTATGAAGCACCATGGCAGCTGTTATAAAGAGGACAGTGTTTAGTTGCTCTCCATCTCCATGAAGGTAGGACAAGAAATAATGAGCTGAGCTTAATCTGCAGCAAAAGAGATGTAGGTGAGATTAGCAAAAACTTTCTAACTATAAGTGTAGCTAAGCACTGGAATAAGCTTCCAAGGGAGGTTGTGTAAATCCCATCACAGAACTTTATAGGGATGGGTTGGACAAACGTCTGTCAGGGATGGTATAGGTTTATTTAGTTCTGCCTCGGCACAAGGAGCTGGACTTGATGAACTCTTGAGGTCCCTTCCAGCCCTATATTTCTATGGTTCTGTTATTTCCAAATCAAATTGTACAGTATCTGTTTTCAAGAGTTTGTTTCTTCAACAAAAAATTCCAAAATTTCAATGCAAAACATATTTTTACACATACACAAGAACTGTTTTAGTTGAAAATCCAATTTTCCATCAAAAAACAGTTTTGACAGAAATATTTCAACCATTCCTATTTATTCTGCATTTGACACTTGTCATCTCTGTGGCTATATTTAATCTCTTTGCCTCAGTAACCCCTTCTATAAAATGGGGCTGTA